>NC_088406.1:63185971-63528471 GCF_034236695.1 Oncorhynchus nerka
ACTTTGCTTTGGCAACATTGACCTTGTCATTCATGCGATTAAAGGATATTGAATTACAGAGAGAGAGAGAAAGGGAAAGAGAGAGAGCGTGAGAGAGAGCGTGAGAGAGAGAGAGATGTGGAGGGTGTGGTCACTGAGACGCAAGTGTGTTTGTCGCATCTTGGTTGTTGAGAAACCAGCCCTCCCATGTGTACTTCCTTATATCAGAATGTATACTGGAAAACAATGTGCAACCAGTGGCGGTCGGTGACATTTAAGATGAGGGGCTTATTTCTATTACAACATATTGGTTGACTGTCATTCATATTCCATCCACCCAGCTCAATGTAACATTTTTAGGTTTAGGCTACTACACGATACTAAGATTTTCCCTATACCCATTATGAGGTTGCTACAACCTAGTCTATAAATAAAAGTTTACAACGTACTGCACAGGTCAAGAGAAAAATGATAGAAATCAAGGTGACAGACAGTGACACATTCAATACCGCCTTGCACACTCTTGCCTGCATATATAGCTGATCTAGGGTATAATCATTAGTCCAACCGTTGCAAACGAGAGTTTCTATTGGACAAATTCAGGAATGTTTATCCCCATTTCGTTCCGTTTGCTTCCATTCAAGAAATGTTTTCCCACATAATTGGCGGAATGAAAACACACCTGATCACTAACAAACACAGTTCACTTTCATAGCAGCCACATAAATACATAATGATCATTTTGTATAAGTCTCGCATCTACTTGCTCTCCTCCTCTCAGCTTTTCCCTTGTGGACTTCAGAGGACAACATATCAGCTGTATGTGACCAGACCAGAACAAAAATCATTGTTGTCACCGTCATAGTCAACATCAGACCCGAGACTCATGTGTCTCATGATCTGAGAGTCCTTTAGGTGCCTTTTGGCAAACTCCAACTGGGTTGCCATGTGCGTTTAACTGAGGAGTGGCTTCCGTCTGGCCCATCTACCATAAAGGCCTGATTGGTGGAGTGCTGCAGAGATGGTTGTCCTTCTGGAAGGTTCTCCCATCTGCACAGAGGAACACTAGAGCTCTGTCAGAGTGACCATTGGTTTCTTGGTCACCTCTCTGACCAAGGCCCTTCTCCCCCGATTGCTCAGTTTGGCCGGGTGGCCAGCTTTAGGAAATCTCGTGGGTTCCAAACTTCTTCCATAAAGAAAGATGGAGGCCACTGTGTTTTTGCGGACCTTCAATGCTGCAGAAATGTTTTCGTACCCTTCCCCAGATCTGTGCTTTGACACAATTGTGTCTCGGAGCTCTAAGGACAATTCCTGCGACCTCATGGCTTGGTTTTTGCTCTGACATGGACTGTCAACTGGGGGACCTTATATAGACAGGTGTGTGCCTTTCCAAATCATGACCAATCAATTTAATTTTCTACAGGTGGACTCCAAGTTGTAGAAACATCTCAAGGATGATCAATGGGAACAGGATGCATCTGAAGTCAAATTCGTATCTTATAGCAAAAGGTCTGAATACTTTTATAAATAAGGCATTTCTGTTTTTATATTTAATACATTTGCAAAAATGTCTAAAAACTTGTTTTTGCTTCGTCATGTAGATTGCTGAGGATTATATATTTTTTTAATCAATTTTAGAACTTTTCATTGTAACAAAATGTGGAAAAGGTCAAGGGATCTGAATACCTTCGGAAGTCACTGCATGTGTTTATCATGTAGTCTTAGTTTCACCACAGCTGTTTTGACTGGGATGTTCCTGTGGTACTTTTTGGTGAACTACTTGTTCTGTGGTAACTGTAACAAAATAAATAAGTTACATTTAAATCAATAAAAGCAATTGAAATACTGTATTTTACAAATACGATGTAAAAAACAAGACTGTAAAGAATGAATTAGAACAAAGTCTAAGGAATTAACTCTTAATATTTTTCATTGACAAGCATTTCTGGTGGGGTTGAAAATGTGTCACTCTGGCAGCAAGACTCCCTCAAGGTCTCCACCTCTGGATGCAGAAGCATTACTTTCTCTAAAAAATATAAGTTAAGACCGTATATAAGATCAGGATTCATACACATTTTGAGAGATGGAATTTCATTACTTTTATATAACTTCTCCATTACTTTTAACCACATTTCCATGACCAATACATCTCTATGTAAGGTATACATGACTTTTTTTTTTTTGCTGTTTAGGTGTTGAGGCATTCGACAAGAATGTGCAGGTAAATGAAAATTAATCTAATTTTGGACTCAACTGTCTATTGACTGCCATCTGTGAGGAGTGACTGCTTTTGATCTTGGGTCCTCTCTGTCCCATTCTGTCCCCTACCTAACCTGGTCTTTCTGTCACTCAGTGGGAGGTTTGTTGGGGAATGTGCACTTTGTGACTTTAGGGCAACACCTGGGTGTCATTCAAAAGAGCTCATGTACTGAGAGGATCGGTCAGATTACTAGGGATGTTTACACCAGTTTATTGGCAAAGTGGAGTCTTGTGCATTCCAAATATTCCAAAGGTGTAAACGTCATGGAACTACTGATGCTACTGGGGCTCGGTCATTACTCATTTCTCGAGCGAGGACAAAGAACCATCCTATTGAAATTCAGGAGATATAAGCTTGACCAGCGATATATATATACAGTGCCTTGCGAAAGTATTTGGCCCCCTTGAACTTTGCGACCTTTTGCCACATTTCAGGCTTCAAACATAAAGATATAAAACTGTATTTTTTGTGAAGAATCAACAACAATTGGGACACAATCATGAAGTGGAACGACATTTATTGGATATTTCAAACTTTTTTAACAAATCAAAAACTGACAAATTGGGCGTGCAAAATGATTCAGCCCCCTTAAGTTAATACTTTGTAGCGCCACCTTTTGCTGCGATTACAGCTGTAAGTCGCTTGGGGTATGTCTATCAGTTTTGCACATCGAGAGACTGAAATTTTTTCCCATTCCTCCTTGCAAAACAGCTCGAGCTCAGTGAGAGTGAGGTTGGATGGAGAGCATTTGTGAACAGCAGTTTTCAGTTCTTGTCACAGATTCTCGATTGGATTCAGGTCTGGACTTTGACTTGGCCATTCTAACACCTGGATATGTTTATTTTTGAACCATTCCATTGTAGATTTTGCTTTATGTTTTGGATCATTGTCTTGTTGGAAGACAAATCTCCGTCCCAGTCTCAGGTCTTTTGCAGACTCCATCAGGTTTTCTTCCAGAATGGTCCTGTATTTGGCTCCATCCATCTTCCCATCAATTCTTCCCTGTCCCTGCTGAAGAAAAGCAGGCCCAAACCATGATGCTGCCACCACCATGTTTGACAGTGGGGATGGTGTGTTCAGGGTGATGAGCTGTGTTGCTTTTACGCCAAACATAACGTTTTGCATTGTTGCCAAAAAGTTCAATTTTGGTTTCATCTGACCAGAGCACCTTCTTCCACATGTTTGGTGTGTCTCCCAGGTGGCTTGTGGCAAACTTTAAACAACACTTTTTATGGATATCTTTAAGAAATGGCTTTCTTCTTGCCACTCTTCCATAAAGGCCAGATTTGTGCAATATACGACTGATTGTTGTCCTATGGACAGAGTCTCCCACCTCAGCTGTAGATCTCTGCAGTTCATCCAGAGTGATCATGGGCCTCTTGGCTGCATCTCTGATCAGTCTTCTCCTTGTATGAGCTGAAAGTTGAGGGACGGCCAGGTCTTGGTAGATTTGCAGTGGTCTGATACTCCTTCCATTTCAATATTATCGCTTGCACAGTGCTCCTTGGGATGTTTAAAGCTTGGGAAATATTTTTGTATCCAAATCCAGCTTTAAACTTCTTCACAACAGTATCTCGGACCTGCCTGGTGTGTTCCTTGTTCTTCATGATGCTCTCTGCACTTTTAACGGACCTCTGAGACTATCACAGTGCAGGTGCATTTATACGGAGATTTGATTACACACAGGTGGAATGTATTTATCATCATTAGTCATTTAGGTCAACATTGGATCATTCAGAGATCCTCACTGAACTTCTGGAGAGAGTTTGCTGCACTGAAAGTAAAGGGGCTGAATAATTTTGCACGCCCAATTTTTCAGTTTTTGATTTGTTAAAAAAGTTTGAAATATCCAATAAATGTCGTTCCACTTCATGATTGTGTCCCACTTGTTGTTGATTCTTCACAAAAAAGTACAGTTTTATATCTTTATGTTTGAAGCCTGAAATGTGGCAAAAGGTCGCAAAGTTCAAGGGGGCCGAATACATTCGCAAGGCACTGTAGATATATATATATATGTATATATATGTCTCTCTCGCGAGTAGACCAAGGTGCATTTCATTGTTTGCCGCGTGTTCCGGTTAAAACATCGTCAAAAAACGGCGAAAAGGGTTTGAACATAATACATTATAAGTGGTACGAATCCCTTTTGGCCCGACAGTCTAGGGGGGATGGTAATGAGACCCGTAACATAACTAATGCAAATTATAATTGTGACAAAGTAAAAGTGAGAACGAAATAACCATGACTACTGAAATCTACCGTCAAACTCAGGGTTTATTAATAAACACACAGTAATGGGGGGAGCAGGAAAAGGGGCTGAGCTGGACCCAAGGAAAGAAACAATAAGTATTCAAAAACACCCCTAAGCTAGACTAGCCTACTTTAACAACAGCTAACTAACTAACCAAAAATACAGTGGGTGGTCCGCCCAGTTCTAACTAGTGTATTTAACAAAGTCTACCTACGGGTAGTGTATGCCCATGGGCGACTTGTCTTGGTTTCCCCTTTTCCCACCAGCAAACAAACACAAACACCATAACCAAAAACAATACTGACAGGTGAGGACAAAGTGCTATGGAGGTGCTCAAACAAAAGAGAGGTTAATACACAAAGAGGGAGTGAAACACAGCGACCTACAGACATGTCATTTACAGAGAGATTGAGCTCTAGAGCAAACAACTGACAGGGTTTTTAAACCAAGGGAAAGGAACTGTGATAGGGTAGGAAACAGGAGGTGTGTCTTCTGATTGATGATTGGATTGGTGACTGATTGGGGAGTGATGATTTTCACCTGTGAGGGGAGAAGGAGAGAAAAGAACACAGGACACACACACAGGATACACACACAGGATACTGGTATCCGTAACAATAAGTAAAACCCTTCCCTTGCCAAGGGAATCATTCTGGAACAGAAGTCCCGCCCCGGGTAGTTCCGTTTGATTTCAGCGTGTGAAACCATTGACTGCTGTAGTGTGCCCAGTATATTCGTTAATGAAGAATTATTCAGGTCACACTCAAGTCATTACTTATGATATCCAGACGGATATCAATGTCTTATCCAATTGAACTAATAAGTGTAAATCTGTCCATTTACATTTCTGAAATAGATATTTTAAATAATATCCAAATTGATGAGTTTTCTAAATAGGACATTGTAAACTGTTTCCAAACTAACCTAGATGAAGCAATGTCTCAGGTTAATTAAAGTTTAATTCCCAAATAGCCTATACAGATCTGATTTATCATTCAATTGATCAATCAGTAAAATTAGGTTTTTGCAAAACCATTCAGTAATCCAGTACTGACAGAAGCCCCACCCCAGCGCGAATCCCATATGGTTTTGGCTTTAGGGAGAAGTGTACCATAGTGGTGGTGAATGTTCCCAACATTTGATCTACTGTTTACACTTATGATATCCAATCAATGGAGATTGTATGGATTATCGTCTCATTCAATTTAATAAGTTAACTTAATGTTCTTCCAATCAAATGCCATCTTCACATAAATGCCCTCTTCACATAACTTAATGTTCTTCCAATCTCATGCCCTCTTCACAACTGTGTTGATGAGTTTGGACCATGAAAGGTCCTTAGTGATGTGAACTTCGAGGAACTTGAAGCTATCGACCCGCTCCACTACAGGATGCCACAATTGCCTAGTTAGAAGTTGTACACATGGGCCTGATGTGACAGCTCAGAGCTTCTGCTCCTAACTGTCCATATACTTTTCATGGGTGGGAGGAGGAGGCAAGGATCAAGGGGTTTACTGATGGTGAGAATTGGTGGTTTCATCATTGAACGTTAATTTGCCCAACAGTTTTGATATATGTTCATCATAATCCATTACACCCGATATTATGCTACTTAGTAATAATCTAGAAATATACTTTTCATACTACAAAAACAAGCATACAACGTCGTAGGAGATTTCTAAACTAAACTTTATTTTCAATTGAAGAAACTTATTTTGTGCAGTGATTGATACTACTAAAGGACAGCATGAAACTTAAAAAGAGACAATTTCATGCCATTAATTAAGGAGCTTGATGGAGGTTGCAAAATATATGTATATATATTGCGTTTTTTTGGTTTTGAATAAGAGAGATCTATATCTTTAGTGTCAGAAGCTATATAGTGCTCATGTAGTGTGTGAGCGGTATATGATGCTATGTGCTTCTCATTTCTTCTTTTGCATTTTCCCATCTTGGATATATGGATCTATCTACACACTTTCCCCTGCTGTCGTTGATATTGATATCCCCATATAGTTTTGTACTCCATATGTTAAATTAGATATTGTATAATTTGACCATATTGCAAAAACACCTCACACATTTTTTAAACCAACTTGAGGTATTATTCGTATTGATGGTATCGCTCAGAATATGAACTGGTATTTTTCAATGTTGAGTGCAAGTCACCATTTTCTACTGCGTTTATAAATTGGAACACTACTTTCTCAAAGAAAAAAAAATGTACTGTTTCAATTCAAAAAGTTTATTTAATGACAGATAGAAAGATAAATAGATAGATGGACAGGAATACTGAACAAATGTATAAATGCAAGATGTGGAGTGTTCATATGCCACAACTGTTATGGGGGGGTGGATTATCTTGGCAAAGGATACATTCTCACTAACAGAGATGAAAACAAATTTGTGCACAACATTTGAGAAAAATAAACTTTTTTTGCTTATGGCACATTTCTGGGATCTTAAAAAACACTTTACATGTTGCCTTTATATTTTTGTTCAGTATAAATATAAGATTACTGTTTATAAATTTAATTTGGGGTGCAGGTTTGTAAATTGTTACTCATATGGTAACTAATACTGTAAATGTTTTATGAATAAATTATTCAACCCAATTACATGACCCAAAATAGAATTATATTAAAACAGTAATGAAGAACATGTACTTCTACGTGTTTTACATATTGGATTGAATATTAACACGATAAGAAGTTACAATGTTTTTAAAACAGAGCAGTGCTCAGCATTACTTAATCAGCCCCTTTGACACACTTCAGTGATTTGCCCAAAATAACTAAAAGTAAATATCATAAAGGTATTTGGTCTTGGTGAATTAAAAAATATATATAAAGTGGTTACAATCAGTTAATAATTAAAAATGCAACTATGATCAAAAAACACAATAAAAATATATATACAATAGGATTTGGATGTCACATGTTGTAGGAACGGTTTTCTAATCTTTCAGGTATTTTCCATATTAATCTAACAGATAAAACATGTGCAAGCTGCTGTGTGCAAGATACAAATAAATAACTAATGTCTATATGGTTAAGTATAAATATAGTCACTTGAAAGAAAATGCATATACATTTAATATTCATAAGCAGAAAAGAAACTATATGATTTCTTAAGGAATGTCAAAATATCATACTTGACATCAAAATGTACAATTAGGTGTGTTTTGTTTTGTTTGTGTATGTACTTGGGGGAATGTACATGAAATACATATACATTTTGCCAATTAACACAGGCACAATCCATTGTGCATTCTTCTGCCAAAGCAGGTCCTTAATCATAAGGCTGTCTCTATGAGAGCTGGAAAACCATTCATTGGTGAAAAAAAATGCCATAGGAGCTATGACACAGGCTATTAGTTAGCCAGCAACTGTACCATTAGCAGTGCCAAAGTGAGAGGCAAGAAAGCCAGACAGAAGGCAGTGGGTCGGGGAGCACTTCCTGAATTGACTGATGACTCTGAAAAAGTAGGAAAAATAAAGATATGGTTCAGTGAATGATGAAAGTAGATTGTCTTTTCATGTTTCTGTTCAAATGTTGACTTTGTTCTTACAGATGTGTAGGTATATTGTGACAATTAATACATACCAACATTGACGCTGCCCTGTAGGATGTTCAGGGAGGTGGAACTGATGGTGAAAGTTGCCTGTGTGCTGCATGCGCTGGGAACCGAAGATTTGTTACTGAACACGAGAGTCATGTTGGTAACTACAGATCCACTCCTAGGAAAGAAAATGGACAACCCACAGAAATCATTATCATCACTGTCATAATCAAAGTATTCAAGTCGGTAATGAGAATTCATACTTACTTGACTGAGTTGACAATGGAACAAAGGAAGTTTGGGGTTCTAGCAAAAATCTTGCTCACCTGCATTGAAATATTAAAATATGATTACCAAAGCTTAACATCATTTGTGTAAAAATTAAAACAGGGCCAGAACTCAAAGAGTCAAAACACCAAGCGCTACAAGAAGGTGCCCCAGACTCTTCTGCTAATTGGGATACTTTAGCTGTTTTTTTCTGAGAGAGGGAAATGGTGTAAATCAAGAGGACTTAATGTGTTCTGAAAAATGAGATGTTGAGGATTATAATAAATAACGCTTTGATGTCATAGAACAAAGCCCAGACTGCTCAAGATTGACCTTGAAATTGGATGCCTGTCCATGTCGTAAAGACATCAGGAAATCCCATAATCCCATAACAACAGATACAAAGGTTGCATGTTCAATACCAGTTGTAGACACTAGTTTTTTATGTTTTTGTTTCAAGTCTATCCCAAACATTAACCGTTAACTTAACCTTTCGGGAATGAATGCCTAAACATACTGTTTTAACCCTATCCAAAACCTTTACCATTAACGGAAAATGTGTCATACATGAATACTGACATGCAATACAACGTAAAATTCCGAAGTTGCTCCAAACTTCAAATTTCAAATTTAGGAATACGCCACTCAAAAACTGTCTTTTAGTGTTTGTTTCATTAGTCCATTGTTGAAATAATCCCCAAAATGTTTTGAAGATATTTAACATTCAAATACAGAAACACAGCAGGTATGATCCATTTTGCATCATAAGATGCTGCGTTTGCTTCATATGATGCAAAATGCATCACACTGGCTGTATTTCTGCATTTAAAAGTTGTTTAATATCTTAATGACTTAATTACTGACATGCAAAACTGTAAATATGTCCCATGCTGTGCACATTGTACTCTCTGTTGCCCATAACAGCTGTTAGGCAGGCACAAGGGTTCATAGGCAGGCACATGGGTTCATGTCCACTAAGAAGACCGTAAAATTTATTCTGGACATTTTTCTCAATGGGGAGGTTGAGATACAACTCTTTGGTTGTATCTAAAAATAGGATGCCCACTCTGGGTTGGCGCCCCCCCCTTGGGTTGTGCTGTGGCGGAGATCTTTGTGGGCTATACTCGGCCTTGTCTCAGGATAGTAAGTTGTTGGTTGAAGATATCCCTCTAGTGGTGTGGGGGCTGTGCTTTGGCAAAGTGGGTGGGGTTATATCCTTCCTGTTTGGCCCTGTCCGGGGGTGTCATCGGATGGGGCCACAGTGTCTCCTGACACCTCCTGTCTCAGCCTCCAGTATTTATGCTGCAGTAGTTCATGTGTCGGGGGGCCAGGGTCAGTTTGTTATATCTGGAGTCTTCTCCTGTCCTATCCGGTGTCCTGTGTGAATTTAAGTATGCTCTCTCTAATTCTCTCTTTCTTTCTCTCTCTCGGAGGACCTGAGCCCTAGGACCATGCCTCAGGACACCTGACATGATGACTCCTTGCTGTCCCCAGTCATGTTCTGTTATAATCTCCACCCGCACAGCCAGAAGAGGACTGGCCACCCCACATAGCCTGGTTCCTCTCTAGGTTTCTTCCTAGGTTTTGGCCTTTCTAGGGAGTTTTTCCTAGCCACCGTGCTTCTACAACTGCATTGCTTGCTGTTTGGGGTTTTAGGCTGGGTTTCTGTACAGCACTTTGAGATATCAGCTGATGTACGAAGTGCTATATGAATACATTTGATTTGATTTGATATTCAGTCTGTTTGGTGTGGTGTGTATTGATGAAAAGGCATTTGGATTACTTACCTCTGAGACCACTTTGCCAGCCAGAGCCTTGAATGCTGAAGAGGACGGGTTGGCAAGATCCGAGGTGAATTTCTCATTGAGACTGAACCGAAGAATCAGGGTTCCTTCACTAGAAGATGGAGGGTCAGTTGGTGGGACAGCAGTGGTGGTGGCTGCTGCCGGACCAGTGGTGGTGGTGGTTGCTGCCGGACCAGTGGTGGTGGTGGTTGCTGCCGGAACAGCGGTGGTGGTGGTGGTGGTTGCTCCGGAAGTTGGTGGGACGGCAGTGGTGGTGGCTGCAGCGGTGGTGGTGGTTGCTGCCGGACTGGGTGGTGGTTGCTGCTGGTGGTGGTTGCTGCCAACAGCGGTGGTGGTGGTTGCTGGAAGGTGGTGGTGGTTGCTGCGGATGGTGGTGGCTGCTGCGGAAAGTGGTGGTGGTTGCTGCCGAACAGCGGTGGTGGTGGTTGCTGCGGAAATGGTGGTGGTTGCTGCGGAACAGCATGGTGGTGGCTGCTGCCGGAACAGCGGGTGGTGGTTGCTGTTGCTGCCAGAACAAACAGCGGTGGTGGTGGTTTTGGCCATTGCCAAATGGTGACATCTGCCAGAGTGGTGGTGGTCACAGCTGCAGTTGAAGCAGCAGTTGTTGCAGCGGAGGTGGTTGCATTAGTCATTATAGTAGCGCCTCCAAAAAGGCAACATTCAATGCAATGTTTACATTTTGCAATTAATAAAATAAAATAAAATGTTATTGGTCACATACACGTGTTTAGCAGATGTTACTGCGTGTGTAGCGAAATGCTTGTGCTTCTGGTTCCGACAGTGCAGCAATATCTAACAAGTAATATCTAACAATTTCACAATTTATTCCGAAAACCCACAAATCTAAGTAACGAATGGATTTAAGAATATATAAATATATGGGTGAGCAATATCAGAGTGGCATAGACTAAGATACAGTATAATATTATAGAATACCTTAATAAACATATGAGATGAAGTGTCTGATCAGTTGTGTTTTGGGATCTCATGAAGGCCAGAATAACAACATAACTGTATCTTTGAATGTATATATTTCCCAGTTGTCAGGGTCATACCCAAATTTTGGGGAACTGATATGATTAAATTTGAAACCATTTGTGATAAGATGTAACGTGATGTTAGACTTCTAAATTAGAGAATTGTTTTTCAAACGAAGTCTTAACCAAGTCAGTGGCCATGCCCATGTAAGTACAGACATTACGACAAAAGGAGGGACAACCCCTTTTCCCCCGAGTGCATAAAACCCACTCGTGAGAAAATGTACAATTAGTCAAGAAAACGCAAGGACGGGAGTCTGGTACATCTTGATACGTACATCTGAAAGATTTTGATCTCTGGTGGACACAGCCAGAGAATTTCTGTCGACCGACTCTCCAGCAGACAGACCGAAGATTTCGTCAGAGACAACAAGACATACAGGCGTGAATATATATATATTGCAATTATTTTCAAATGAGCGGCTGTTCATGTGAAAAGTATAATCATTTCAATGAGCCTAGTTATCAACTGTGTGTAGTGGGTCCCATTATGTCTTTCCCACTCTTTATCTGTCCCCACCCCTGTCCATTGTCTTCCAAGCCGTCATATCGGTTTAGTCCACTAGGGACCCTTTATTGCATTGTGTTAGTAACCAATAAGCAATATGTCGGAGTCCGCAACATGGCTGGTTTTCCTTTTGTTTCCTCTGGTTTTCCTTTTGTAGTCCATGATTGTCTGTAGACCCGTTTTGCCTGTTTGATTGCCTTATCGGATGGAATGACTACTCTGTTTGTATTCTTCCATATTCCCAGTCACCTTCCATGTTTAAATGCGGTGGTTCGTGTTTTCTGTTTTGTGCAAATGCTGCCATCTATCCACGGTCTCTGGTTAGGGTAGGTATTAATAGTCACAGTGGGTACAAAATTCCTATACACTTCCTGAAAACTCAGTTATCTTTCAGTGAATTCATCCATATTATTCTCGGAAGCTACCCGGAACATATCCCAGTCCACGTGATCAAAACAGTCTTGAAGCATGGATTCCAATTGGTCAGACCAGCGTTGAATAGTCCTCAGCACAGGTACTAACAGTTTGAGTTTCTGCCAATAGGAAGGGAGCAGAAAAATTGAGTTGTGGTCAGATTTGCCGAAAGGAGGGTGGGGGAGGGACTGGTATTTTATTTATTTATTTATTTATTTCACCTTTATTTAACCAGGTAAGCAAGTTGAGAACAAGTTCTCATTTACAATTGCGACCTGGCCAAGATAAAGCAAAGCAGTTCGACTCATACAACGACACAGAGTTACACATGGAGTAAAACAAACATACAGTCAATAATACAGTAAAAAAACAAGTCTATATACAATGTGAGCAAATTAGGTGAGAAGGGAGGTAAAGGCAAAAAAGGCCATGGTGGCAAAGTAAATACAATATAGCAAGTAAAACACTGGAATGGTAGTTTTGCAATGGAAGAATGTGCAAAGTAGAAATACAAATAATGGGGTGCAAAGGAGCAAAATAAATAAATAAATTAAATACAGTTGGGAAAGAGGTAGTTGTTTGGGCTAAATTATAGGTGGGCTATGTACAGGTGCAGTAATCTGTAAGATGCTCTGACAGTTGGTGCTTAAAGCTAGTGAGGGAGATAAGTGTTTCCAATTTAAGAGATTTTTGTAAGTCATTGGCAGCAGAGAACTGGAAGGAGAGGCGGCCAAAGTGGTTTTGGGGGTGACTAGAGATATACCTGCTGGAGCGTGTGCTACAGGTGGGAGATGCTATGGTGACCAGCGAGCTGAGATAAGGGGACTTTACCTAGCAGGGTCTTGTAGATGACATGGAGCCAGTGGGTTTGGCGACGAGTATGAAGCGAGGGCCAGCCAACGAGAGCGTACAGGTCGCAATGGTGGGTAGTATATGGGGCTTTGGTGACAAAACGGATTGCACTGTGATAGACTGCATCCAATTTGTTGAGTAGGGTATTGGAGGCTATTTTGTAAATGACATCGCCAAAGTCGAGGATTGGTAGGATGGTCAATTTTACAAGGGTATGTTTGGCAGCATGAGTGAAGGATGCTTTGTTGCGAAATAGGAAGCCAATTCTAGATTTAACTTTGGATTGGAGATGTTTGATATGGGTCTGGAAGGAGAGTTTACAGTCTAACAAGATACCTAAGTATTTGTAGTTGTCCACGTATTCTAAGTCAGAGCCGTCCAGAGTAGTGATGTTGGACAGGCGGGTAGGTGCAGGTAGGTATGCATCCCGGAAGTTGGGGTAACAGTGGTCTAGTGTTTTAGCAGCATGAGTACTACAGTCAAATTGCTGATAGAATTTATGCAGCCTTTTTCTCAAATTTGCTTCGTTCAAATCTACAGCTAAAATAAATGCATCTTCAGGATATATGGTTTCCAGTTTGCATAAAGTTCAGTGTAGTTCCTTGAGGGCCATCGTGGTATCAGCTTGAGGGGGGATATAGATTTGATTGTGAGGTATTCTAGGTCAGGTGAACAAAAGGACTTGAGTTCCTGTATGTTATCACAATTACATAATTTGTTGTTAATCATCAAACATACATCCCCGTCCTTCTTCTTCCCGGCGAGATGTTTATTACTGTCGGTGCGATGAACTGATAATGCAGATTGCTGGACCAACTCCGACAGTATATCCAGAGAGAGCCATGTTTCCGTGAAACAGAGTATGTTGCAATCCCTGATGTCTCTCTGGAAAAAAAACCTTGCCCTAATCTCATCAACGTTGTTAATCAGGGACTGAACATTAGCAAATAATATACTCTGGAGAGGTGTGTCATGTGCGAGCCTTCTAAGATGGACTATAAGAACCCTCCGAGTACCCCTTTTTTGCCGGCGTTGTTTTGGGTCAGCCTCTGGAATCAGTTCAATTGCCCTCGGTGGTGCAAACAAAGGATCTGCTTGGGGAAAGTCGTATTGCTGGTCATAATGCTGGTAGTGCTGGTGAGTTACCGTTGCTCTGATATCTGATAGTGCTTCCCAGCTGTAATAAATAACACGTACATTTTCTGGGCAAACAATGTGAGAAAAAATACATTAAAAAACGAAACACTGCAAAGTCTACTAAGAACTAGAAGCGAGGCAGCCCTATCTTTCGGCGCCATCTAGTGTTTTGAGTGTGTGAGAATAGGTAAAGCGATGTGTTGATGAATTTTCTTACATGTGACCACAATGGAGGATGAATTGATAGGCAAAGTCAGGCCAGACGTGTTGGAAGTAATGGCAGTTTGTAAAGTTTGTGCTACCAGGCTATCGTTGGGCACTGAGCTGATGTTGTTGAATATCAACGTAGAATCCACCACAATTGACCCTGACCTGAAAATAATATGAAAAAAATGTTAAGAACTTTTACAAGCGTTACTTCAGTAACAACCCACTCCCAAGGCATACTAAATAACAATACTCATTGAAATGTTATTTTTCTCCATCATCCACACTGTTTCAAAGTCTTTCAGATGATAATCATGTACCCACCTGAAACTATTGACAACAGTTTGAAAGAATCTGGCTCCAAATTGATCCTTGAACAAATGATCCAGCTGATAAAAGTGTATACAGAATTTTAAGTTATATTATAATAACAATTCAACAATGTAAGGCTGGTAATCAAGATGCCATATGATGAATTATGATGAAGATGATCATGATTATGATATTGTCATGCGTCTTTCAAACAACTAACGACTGTATTAAATTGAATGAAATTTACCTGTGTAGTCACATGATTTGCCAAAGCCAGGAACTCTGGTGACCGCTGTTCCTCAGAGAGCTATTGAAGGTAGATGTCAGGCTGAACTGCAGTGACAGTTGTGGGCTGGTCAATGGCGCCTTTGTTGTACGGGATGCCGTTGTAGTTGGCACTTGGATAGTTGGTACTGGGTTAGTTGCTACCGGTGTAGTTGGTAATGGGGTAGTTAGTAATTCGGTCAAATTGGTTATCGGAGCGGTTGGAGCTAGAGATGTTTCTTACTATTGCAGTAGTTGGAGTAACTGTTGTGCTGACTACTGGGGTAGATGGAGCGGCTCTCGCACTGACTACTGGGGAAGTTGGAGAAGCTGTTGCATTGACTACTGGAGTAATCTGAGGAACTGTTGTGCTTACTACTGGTGTAGTAGGAGGAGCTGTTGCATTTACTACTGGGATAGTTGGAGGAGCTGTTGTGTTGACTATTGGGGTAGTTGAAGGAGCTGTTGTGTTGACTACTGGGGTATTTGGAGTTGCTGTTGTGTTGACTATGGGTGTAGTTGAAGGAGCTGTTGTGTTGACTATTGGGGTATTTGACAACGATGGGGTTGTAGTTGATAGTGTTGAAGTTGTTTTGCTTTGTGTTACAGGTCCTGATGTGACATTGACAGCATTTTGGGCTGATGTTAACACATTTATGGGCGCTGATGTTCCGTTGGGCACTATGTGTGTTGTTGACATGTTCACAGGATCCGATGTTGCATTGACAACCATATTTGTAGTTGACCTGTTTGAGGGGGCTGAAGTTGCGTTCATGACCGTATATGGTGTTGATATTGGAGGATCTGGAGTAGAAGTAGTAGTTGAAGCTGAGGTTGAAACGACTCCTGGAAGACAGAAAATCATCAGATATCATTATGTGTGTATAACAGAAGATGTATTGATCTTAAAGAAAAAATCAACATTAAGCATCGCACACAGCTTTGACAACATCTGATCACTGTTAACAATCAGAATTGTATTGTGACATGACAAGATAGAATAGATTACTTGATGTCCAATCAATAATCGTTTATAGGAATTTGTTTCAGTTGTTATAATATTCTTAGAATGTTAAACAGTTAAGTAATATAGAGACCAGATAACTCAAATTAATTTAATTTACTCAAACATAGGAAGGTAAAATGCAGACATATAAAGAAAGTGCAGCTGTATGATAACTTGGTCTTTAAAACACCTGAGGTAGAGAGAGTGCTTGGAAATACTAAGTCATTTAGAGTTCAGAATATTAAGGTTTCGTTCTTGTTGCCACGATAGAAGTTGTGTTCAGTGGGAGAGAGAAATTAGAGCTGTTGCTTGAGATGTTCTCTATCAAGGTTGCAACCACTGCACTGGACTCAGGGACTGAGCTGGCATTGTTAAATATCAGCTTAGCATCTACCACAACCGAACCTTGACTGGAACACAACAAAATGAAAAACAATTAAATATGATACCATCAGTAAAGAAAATTCATATTTTAATGCTATGACAAATATAAACAATACCACAATTTAATGATTTCCCTTTAAATTAATTGATGAATACAACGTCTATCTTAAAATTTATTCCAATAATGGCCCAAAATCTAAATAAAAACTAAAGAATAACTAAGTACCTGAAACCTAGAACCTCTGTGCGATTAAAACTGGATCCATATTTGTTTCGGTAAACTGTGTCCAGCTGTAACCGTAATATAAGCAAATTTAGAAATTTGTCTTGAGAACTGAAACATTGACATAAACAACTAGAGGGAATGTGTTTGACAAAATGACAAATATGAAAACTTATTTTAGGGATGAAATGCCCCTTTAAGAAACTGTACAAATGAAGATGAACAGTATTAAAAGAGTGGAAAGTAAAACAGAATTTACCGCTGTAGCCACACTGGTTACTAATGCTTGGAACTCTTGTGAAGATGCATTATTCAACTCTGCTGTGAAGTTTTGCTCTAATTTGAACTCCAACTTAACCTCTGGTGGTGGAGGGGCCGGTGTTGTGGTAGTGGTTGAAGAACCAGTTGTAACTGTGGTCAGAAAAGCTGTGGTTGTTGTTAGAGTAGCTGTGGTTGTTGTGGGAGCAGCTGTGGTTGTTGTTGGAGCAGCAGTGGTTGTTGTGGGAGCATCTGTGGTTGTTGTGGGAAATTCTGTGGTTGCTGTGGGAGTAGCTGTGGTTGTTGTGAGAAGAGCTGTGGTTTTTGTAAGAACAGTTGTGGTTGTTGTTGGAGCAGTTGTGGTTGTTGGTGGAACAGCTGTGGTTGTGGTGAGAGAAGCTGTGGTTGTTGTGAGAGCAGCTATGGTTGTTGTGAGAGCAGCTATGGTTGCTGTGGGAAGAGCTGTGGTTTTTGAAGTAAAGACTGTGGTTGTTGTGGGAGATTCTGTGGTTGTTGTGGGAGCAGTGTGGTTGTTGTGGGAACAGCTGAGGTTGTTGTTGGAGCAGCTGGGGTTGTTGTGAGAGCAGCTTTAGTTGTTGTGGGAGCAGCTGTGGTTGTTGTTGGAGCAGCTGTGGTTGTTGTGGGAGAAGCTGTGGTAGTTGGGAGAGTAGCTGTGGTTGTTATGCGAGCAGCTGTGGTTGTTGTTGGAGCAGCTGTGGTTGTTGTTTGAACATCTGGGGTTGTTGTCGGAGAAGCTGTGGTTGTTGTGGGAACAGCTGTGGTTGTTGTCAGAACAGCTCTGGTTGTTGTGGGAGCAGCTGTGGTTGATGTGGGAGCAGTTCTGGTTGTTGTTGGAGTATCTGTGGTTGTTGTAGCCCCAATTGTAGTTGTCGTTGGAGCTGTTGTGGTTGTTGTGGGAGCAGCAGTGAGTTTTGAGGGGATGGCTGTGGTTGTTGTGGATGTGTCTGTGTTTGTTGTGGGAGCAGCTGTGGTTGCTGTTGGAAGAGTTGTGGTTGTGGTTGGAACATCTGGGGTTGTTGTCGGAGTAGCTGTGGTTGTTGTGGGAACAGCTAAGGTTGTTTTTGAAGTATCTGTGGTTGTGTTGCCCCAATTGCAGTTGTTGTTTGAGCTTCTATGGTTGTTGTGGGAGAAGCTATGGGTGTTGTAGGGATGGCTGTGGATGTTGTGGGAGCACCTGTGGTTGTTTTGGGAACCACTGTGGTTGTTGTGGGAGCAGCTGTGGTTGTTGTGGGAGCTGCTGTGTTTGTTGTGGGAGAAACTGTGGTTGTTATACGAGCAGCTGTGGTTGTTGTTGGAGCAGCTGTGGTTGTTTTGGGAGCAGCTGTGGTTGTTCTGGGAGCAGCTGTGGTTGTTGTGGGAGCAGCTCTGGATGTTGTGGAATCTGCTGTGTTTGCTGTGGGAGAAGCTGTGGTAGTTGGGAGAGCAGTGAGTGTTGAGGGGATGGCTGTGGTTGTTGTGGATGTATCTTTATTTGTAGCCGTGGTTGTGTTACCCCAATTGTAGTTGTCGTTGGAGCTTCTATGGTTGTTGTGGGAGAAGCTATGGGTGTTGTGGGGATGGCTGTGGTTGTTGTGGGTGCACCTGTGGTTGTTTTGGGAACCGCTGTGGTTGTTGTGGGAGCAGCTGTGGTTGTTGTGGGAGCAGCTGTGGTTGTTGTGGGAGCAGCTGTGGTTGTTGTGGGAGCCGCTGTGTTTGATGTGGGAGCAGTTGTGGTTGTTGTGGGAGCAGCTGTGGTTGTTGTGGGAGCTGCTGTGTTTGTTGTGGGAGAAGCTGTGGTAGTTGGGAGAGCAGCTGTGGTTGTTATGCGAGCAGCTGTGGTTGTTGTTGGAGCAGCTGTGGTTGTTGTGGGAGAGGCTGTGGTTGTTAGGAGAGCAGCTGTGGTTGTTGTGGATGTCTTTGTTTGTAGCCGTGGTTGTGTTACCCCAATTGTAGTTGTCGTTGGAGCTTCTATGGTTGTTGTGGGAGAAGCTATGGGTGTTGTGGGGATGGCTGTGGTTGTTGTGGGTGCACCTGTGGTTGTTGTGGGAACCGCTGTGGTTGTTGTGGGAGCAGCTGTGGTTGTTGTGGGAGCAGCTGTGGTTGTTGTGGGAGCCGCTGTGTTTGATGTGTGAGACTGTGGTTTTTTGAAGTAGCGACTGTGGTTTTTGTGGGATATTCTGTGGTTGTTGTGAGAGCAGCTGTTGTTGTTGTGGGAGCAGCTGTGTTTGTTGTGGGAGAGGCTGCGGTTGTTGGGAGAGCAGCTGTGGTTGTTGTTGGAGCAGCTGTGGTTGTTCTGGGAGCCGTTGTGTTTGTTGTTGGAGCATCTGTGGTTGTTGTGGGAGCAGATGTGAATGTTGTGGGAGGAGCTGTGGTTGTTGTGGGTGTATCTGTGGATGTTGTAGCACCAATGATAGTTGTTGTTGGATCTGCTGTGGTTGTTTTGGGAGCAGATGTGGTTGTTGTTTGAGCAGCTGTGGTTGTTGTTGGAGCAGTTGTGATTGTTGTTGGAACAGCTGTGGGTGTGGTGGGAGCAGCTGTTTTTGTTGTGAGAGCAATTGTGGTTGTTGTGAGAGCATCTGTGGTTGCTGTGGGAGATTCTGTGGTTTTTGAAGTAGCGACTGTGGTTGTTGTGGGAGATTCTGTGGTTGTTGTGGGAGCAGATGTGGTTGTTGTGGGAGCAGCTGTGGTTGTTGTTGGATTATCTGTGGTTGTTGTAGCCCCAATTGTAGTTGTTTTTGGAGCTGCTGTGGTTGTTGTGGGAGAAGCTGTGGTTTTTGAAGTAGCGACTGTGGTGGTTGTGGGAGCTAATGTTGTGGTTGTGGGAGAAGCTGTGGTTGTTGTGGGAACAGCTCTGGTTGTTGTGAGAGTAGCTGTTGTTGTTGTGAGAGCAGCTGTGGTTGTTGTTGGAGAAGCTGTTGTTGATGTGGGAGCAGTTGTGGTTGTCGTTGGAGTGTCTGTGGTTGTTGTAGCCCCAATTGTAGTTAGTGTTGGAGCAGCTGTGGTTGTTGTTGGAACAGTTGTGGATGTTGTTAGAACAGCTGTGGTTGTGGTGGCAGCAGCCGTGGTTGTTGTGAGAGCAGCCGTGGTTGTTGTGAGAGCAGCAGTGGTTGTTGTGAGAGCAGCTGTGGTTGCTGTGGGAGATTCTGTGTTTTTTTAAAACCTCTTAGAGCTACCCCCATACTTTTTTCAATTTCCGCCTGAAGACATACCCAAATCTAACTGCCTGTAGCTCAGGCTCAGAACCAAGGATATGCATATTCTTGATTTCATTTGAAAGAAAACACTCTGAAGTTTGTGTAAATGTGAATTGAATGTAGGAGAATATAACACAATAGATCTGGTTTAGATAATACAATGAAAAAAACATATGTTTTTTCATTTTTTCAAATGAACAAGACAAAACAAACATTCAGATAGGATGAAGGGAACAGTACTTGTGCAAAGTTTCAGACTGATAACTTCCAAAATGAGTGTGCTACATGACATTTATCATGAAGTTACCCAGGTGTCCCACACAAGTAGACCAAGTGGCCATATTGGTGAAGTTATACATTTTGAATGGTATAACTATATACAAAATACCAAAATGGTATTCTAATACACCCCCCCCCAAAAAATGGAGAAAAAACATGAAAAAAATATATACATTTACAAAATAACACTCCTCTACACAATATTGTGCTGCTGATGCCAGGTGACATAGCAGTCTCTTTCTGCTGTAAAGCAGAGGGTCACCAAGCATGTGGTGCAGGTGATGGGGGATTTCATTTTGCAAAGAACCCAGCGACGCCTCCATGCTGTGCCCTTTTGGCCGTGAGGCACATCCATGCCTGCAGAAATACATTTGGGCAGATGAACACCACTTGTGGCAGGAGCTGGATGAACCAGCTTCAGTGGGGGATGGACACCTTGGTACTGGGGGCTCCCATTCGGGGTCAGTGTCACTGTGAAAGATAATGTTCAGTTAGAATAGTTTCACATATGAGCCCTGTATCAACTGGTATAATAAACAATATATATATAGAGTACAGGGAACATAAGGTTGAATACCTGCTAGATCTACTGTCTCTATTATATTATGACAGACCAGCTTTATCTCCTGTCTCCATTTCACTTTGGCCATTGTTCACTTTGGCCATTGTCTCAACAGCCTCAAATAGGCTGTTTCGTGTGGGGGTGGGGTGGGGCGGCAGACACACGCATCTCACATTTCATTACATTACATTTTTATATATTGCTACTAAAATTTTAAAAAATCACAAATAATATTTTATATGATTAATTTCAAACAACGGCATTAGCATGAGAAGAACTTGCCAGTCCAAAACGATGTCCTCTCCGTTCAAGAAATATTCCTCCATTTGGGAATCGCTAAATGAATCGTTCTCCAACAATCTCTGTCTCATTTTCCAGATCAATTTCTTCTAAAATTGTTTGTACATCTGTATATCTAGACTTAGATTTAGCTTTCCCTGACTTAGTCGCCATACTGATTGATATATAAACAGCTGAAGATGTGCTTTACCAAAACAACACTGTGCGTAACATGCGTTGCTCCTTCCGGTATGAAACTTCAATGGCGGATGACCCTCTTTACACCGGAGTTTACTACATTGGTTGGTCTTCCAACACATAAACATTACATATTGCCGTTTACCTCAGCTCATTGGCTATCTACCCAGCTAGATTTCAAGACGATCAGTGGTCATTGGGTTAAAATACAGTCAATCAACGAAACAGCGGTCATATCATTGGTGCATAATGATGTCATTACTTGTTGTCTTCAAATCGGTTTCTTTCAGTAAATACGTCCCGCGAAATGACCCATCGGGTTTGGTTGTGTTACAAACAAAGGTGATTGCAATGAAACCAAACATGACTGGAAAAGTAACATTTACATTACATTTAAGTCATTTAGCAGACGCTCTTATCCAGAGCGACTTACAAATTGGTGCTTTCACCTTATGACATCCAGTGGAACAGCCACTTTACAATAGTGCATCTAAGTCTTTTAAGGGGGGTGAGAAGGATTACTTTATCCTATCCTAGGTATTCCTTAAAGAGGTGGGATTTCAGGTGTCTCCGGAAGGTGGTGATTGACTCCGCTGTCCTGGCGTCGTGAGGGAGTTTGTTCCACCATTGGGGGGCCAGAGCAGCGAACAGTTTTGACTGGGCTGAGCGGGAACTGTACTTCCTCAGTGGTAGGGAGGCGAGCAGGCCAGAGGTGGATGAACGCAGTGCCCTTGTTTGGGTGTAGGGCCTGATCAGAGCCTGGAGGTACTGAGGTGCCGTTCCCCTCACAGCTCCGTAGGCAAGCACCATGGTCTTGTAGCGGATGCGAGCTTCAACTGGAAGCCAGTGGAGAGAGCGGAGGAGCGGGGTGACGTGAGAGAACTTGGGAAGGTTGAACACCAGACGGGCTGCGGCGTTCTGGATGAGTTGTAGGGGTTTAATGGCACAGGCAGGAGCCCAGCCAACAGCGAGTTGCAGTAATCCAGACGGGAGATGACAAGTGCCTGGATTAGGACCTGCGCCGCTTCCTGTGTGAGGCAGGGTCGTACTCTGCGGATGTTGTAGAGCATGAACCTACAGGAACGGGCCACCGCCTTGATGTTAGTTGAGAACGACAGGGTGTTGTCCAGGATCACGCCAAGGTTCTTAGCGCTCTGGGAGGAGGACACGATGGAGTTGTCAACCGTGATGGCGAGATCATGGAACGGGCAGTCCTTCCCGGGAGGAAGAGCAGCTCCGTCTTGCCGAGGTTCAGCTTGAGGTGGTGATCCATCATCCACACTGATATGTCTGCCAGACATGCAGAGATGCGATTCGCCACCTGGTCATCAGAGGGGGGGAAAGGAGAAGATTAATTGTGTGTCGTCTGCATAGCAATGATAGGAGAGACCATGTGAGGTTATGACAGAGCCAAGTGACTTGGTGTATAGCGAGAATAGGAGAGGGCCTAGAACAGAGCCCTGGGGGACACCAGTGGTGAGAGCGCGTGGTGAGGAGACAGATTCTCGCCACCCCACCTGGTAGGAGCGACCTGTCAGGTAGGACGCAATCCAAGCATGGGCCGCGCCGGAGATGCCCAACTCGGAGAGGGGGGGAGAGGAGGATCTGATGGTTCACAGTATCGAAGGCAGCCGATAGGTCTAGAAGGATGAGAGCAGAGGAGAGAGAGTTAGCTTTAGCAGTGCGGAGTGCCTCCGTGATACAGAGAAGAGCAGTCTCAGTTGAATGACTAGTCTTGAAACCTGACTGATTTGGATCAAGAAGGTCATTCTGAGAGAGATAGCGGGAGAGCTGGCCAAGGACGGCACGTTCAAGAGTTTTGGAGAGAAAAGAAAGAAGGGATACTGGTCTGTAGTTGTTGACATCGGAGGGATCGAGTGTAGGTTTTTTCAGAAGGGGTGCAACTCTCGCTCTCTTGAAGACGGGAGGGACGTAGCCAGCGGTCAGGGATGAGTTGATGAGCGAGGTGAGGTAAGGGAGAAGGTCACCGGAAATGGTCTGGAGAAGAGAGGAGGGGATAGGGTCAAGCAGGCAGGTTGTTGGGCGGCCGGCCGTCACAAGACGCGAGATGTCATCTGGAGAGAGAGGGAGAAAGAGGTCAGAGCACAGGGTAGGGCAGTGTGAGCAGAACCAGTGGTGTCGTTTGACTTAGCAAACGAGGATCGGATGTCGTCGACCTTCTTTTCAAAATGGTTGACGAAGTCATCTGCAGAGAGGAGGAGGGGGGGAGGAGGATTCAGGAGGGAGGAGAAGGTGGCAAAGAGCTTCCTAGGGTTAGAGGCAGATGCTTGGAATTTAGAGTGGTAGAAAGTGGCTTTAGCAGCAGAGACAGAGGAGGAAAATGTAGAGAGGAGGGAGTGAAAGGATGCCAGGTCCGCAGGGAGGCGAGTTTTCCTCCATTTCCGCTCGGCTGCCCGGAGCCCTGTTCTGTGAGCTCGCAATGAGTCGTCGAGCCACGGAGCGGAAGGGGAGGACCGAGCCGGCCTGGAGGATAGGGGACACAGAGAGTCAAAGGATGCAGAAAGGGAGGAGAGGAGGGTTGAGGAGACAGAATCAGGAGATAGGTTGGAGAAGGTTTGAGCAGAGGGAAGAGATGATAGGATGGAAGAGGAGAGAGTAGCGGGGGAGAGAGAGCGAAGGTTGGGACGGCGCGATACCATCCGAGTAGGGGCAGTGTGGGAAGTGTTGGATGAGAGCGAGAGGGAAAAGGATACAAGGTAGTGGTCGGAGACTTGGAGGGGAGTTGCAATGAGGTTAGTGGAAGAACAGCATCTAGTAAAGATGAGGTCGAGCGTATTGCCTGCCTTGTGAGTAGGGGGGGGAGGTGAGAGGGTGAGGTCAAAAGAGGAGAGGAGTGGAAAGAAGGAGGCAGAGAGGAATGAGTCAAAGGTAGACGTGGGGAGGTTAAAGTCGCCCAGAACTGTGAGAGGTGAGCCGTCCTCAGGAAAGGAGCTTATCAAGGCATCAAGCTCATTGATGAACTCTCCGAGGGAACCTGGAGGGCGATAAATGATAAGGATGTTAAGCTTGAAAGGGCTGGTAACTGTGACAGCATGGAATTCAAAGGAGGCGATAGACAGATGGGTAAGGGGAGAAAGAGAGAATGACCACATGGGAGAGATGAGGATCCCGGTGCCACCACCGCGCTGACCAGAAGCTCTCGGGGTGTGCGAGAACACGTGGGCGGACGAAGAGAGAGCAGTAGGAGTAGCGGTATTGTCTGTGGTGATCCATGTTTCCGTCAGTGCCAAGAAGTCGAGGGACTGGAGGGAGGCATAGGCTGAGATGAACTCTGCCTTGTTGGCCGCAGATCGGCAGTTCCAGAGGCTACCGGAGACCTGGAACTCCACGTGGGTCGTGCGCGCTGGGACCACCAGATTAGGGTGGCCGCGGCCACGCGGTGTGGAGCGTTTGTATGGTCTGTGCAGAGAGGAGAGAACAGGGATAGACAGACACATAGTTGACAGGCTAGAAAAGAGGCTACGCTAATGCAAAGGAGATTGGAATGACAAGTGGTCTACACGTCTCGAATGTTCAGAAAGTTAAGCTTACGTAGCAAGAATCTAATTGACTAAAATGATTAAAATGATACAGTACTGCTGAGGTAGGCTAGCTGGCAGTGGCTGCGTTGTTGACTTTGTAGGCTAGCTGGCAGTGGCTGCGTTGTTGACACTACACTAATCAAGTCGTTCCGTTGAGTGTAAAGTTTCTACAATGCTGCTATTCGGGGGCTAGCTGGCTAGCTAGCAGTGTTGATTACGTTACGTTGCGTTAAAAGAACGACAATAGCTGGCTAGCTAACCTAGAAAATCGCTCTAGACTACACAATTATCTTTGAAACAAAGACGGCTATGTAGCTAGCTATGTAGCTAGCTACGATCAAACAAATCACACCGTTGGGACTGTAATGAAATGAAATGAAAATGTGATACTACCTGTGGAGCGAAGCGGAATGCGACCGGAATGCGAAAGTTCTATTCAGTAGACGTTGGCTAGCTGTTGGCTAGCTAGGAGTGTCTCCTACGTTAAGGACGACAAATAGCTGGCTAGCTAACCTCGGTAAATTAAGATAATCACTCTAAGACTACACACTCTAAACTACACAATTATCTTGGATACGAAGACAGCAAAGACAACTATGTAGCTAGCTAACACTACACTAATCAAGTCGTTCAGTTGAGTGTGATAGTTACTACAGTGCTACGGTAGACGGTGAACGTTTGCTAGCTGGCTAGCTGCTGGGCAGATAGGAGGATGACGAAATACGATAATTACGCAATTATCACTCTAAGACTACACACTCTAAACTACACAATTATCTTGGATACGAAGACAGCAAAGACAACTATGTAGCTAGCTAACACTACACTAATCAAGTCGTTCAGTTGAGTGTGATAGTTACTACAGTGCTACGGTAGACGGTGAACGTTTGCTAGCTGGCTAGCTGCTGGGCAGATAGGAGGACGACGAAATACGATAATTACGCAATTATCTTTGATACAAAGACGGCTATGTAGCTAGCTAAGAAGAAATTGCTAAGATTAGACAAATCAAACCGTTGTACTATAATGAAATGTAATGAAATGTAATGAAAAGTTATACAACCTGCAGACCGAAGCAGACCGAAGTGCGGATGCGACCGCTCGCTCCAACCCGGAAGTAGGTAACATTTACTGTGTTTATTTACATCGAATGTGTCGTCGAAAATGGAATGAGACGGAATTCACGAAAAAAGTGGTTCACAAAATGTTTCGTGTTAGGCTATAAAAATGGATTTTACCAAAAAAAAGACGATTCATTGTGTAACAATGAGCATTGGGATTGCAAACAGAGGAAGATCGTCAGAGGTAAACTATTTATTTTATTGCAGTTTGTGATTTTGTTACGCCTGTGCTGGTTGAAATGGGAGTCTATCCTCAAATAATCGCATCCTATTATTTCGTAGTAAATCCTTTTTTAAATCTGACAACGCAGTTGGATTAGCAAGTTTCTAGGCTTTCGAAACATGTGAGACACTTGTATTTTCATGAATGTTTAATATGACGAATATGATGAATTTATGTAGCGATCACCGTATGTTGTCGAATTTCATCCCGCTAACGGGTTCGGTGCGCAGAGAGGTTAAACAGCATGACCATTACACAAGGGCACCTTGTGCAGGGTGAAAAGGCCACTCAAAAATGTGCAGTTTTGTCACACAGCACAATGCCACAGATGTCTCAAGTTTTGAGGGAGTGTGCAATTGCAGGAATGTCTGCCAGCACTGTTGAAAGAGAATTGAATGTACATTTCTCTAACATAATACGCCACCTGAAATGTAATTTTTAAGAATTTGCCGGCCAACCGGCCTCACAACCGCAGGCCACATGTATGGCGTCGTGTTGGTGAGTGGTTTGCTGATGTCAACGTTATGAACAGAGTGAATGCTCAGAAAATGTGACGAGATCCTGAGGCCTGTTGTCGTGTCATTCATCCGCCACCATCACCTCATGTTTCAGCATGATTATGCACGGCCCCATGTTGACAGGATCTGTACATAATTCCAGGAAGCTGAAAATGTCCTAGTTCTTCCGTGGCTTGCATACTCACGAGACATGTGAGACATGGTTGGGATGCGCTGGGTTGACGTGTACGACAACATGTTCCAGTTCTCGCTAATATTCAGCAACTTTGCACAGCCATTGAAGCGGAGTGGGGAAACATTCCACAGGCCACAATCAACAGCCTGATCAACTCTATGCAAAGGAGATGTCGTGCTGCACGAGGCAAATAGTGGTCACACCAGATACTGACTGGTTTTCTCATCCACACCCCTACCTTTTTTTCAAAAATGTGTCTGAACAACAGATGCATATCTGTATTCCCAGTCATGTAAAATCCATAGCATGGGGCCTAATCCCCAATTTTACGTTAAAGCCTTAGACTAAAATGGATTTAAAAAAGAAATATCATCATCAATCTACACACAATAACTAATAATGACAAGGCAAAAACAGGTTTTTAGATTTTTTGCAAATGTAATAAAATATCACATTTACATAAATATTCAGAAACTTTACTCAGTACTTTGTTGAAGCACCTTTGGCAGCAATTACAACCTCAAGTCTTGTTCGGTATGACACTACGAGCTTGGCACACATGTATTTGGGGAGTTTCTCCCATTCTTCTCTGCAGATCCTCTCAAGCCCTGTCAGGTTGGATGGGGAGCGTAGCTGCACAGCTATTCTCAGGTCTCTCCAGAGATGTTTGATTGGATTCAAGTCCGGTCTCTGGCTGGGAAACTCAAGGACATTCAGAGACTTGTCTCGAAGCCACTCCTGCATTGGCTTGGCTGTGTGCTTAGCGTCGTTGTCCTGTTGTAAGGTGGTCCGAGGTCCTGAGCGCTCTGGAGCAGGTTTTCATCAAGGAACTCTCTGTGCTTTGTTCCGTTCATCTTTTCCTCGATCCTGACTAGTCTCTCAGTCCCTGCCATGTAAAACATCAGCAAAGCATGATGCTGCCACCACCATGCTTCACAGAAGGGATGGTGCCAGGTTTCCTCCAGACGCGACGCTTGGAATTCAGGCCAAAGAGTTCATCCTTGTTTCATCAGACCAGATCATCTTTTTTCTCATGGTATTTTAGGTCTCTTCTGGCAAACTCCAAGCGGGCTGTCATGTACCTTTTACAAACGAGTGGCTTCCGGCTGGCCACTCTAACATAAAGGGCTGATTTGTGCAGAGCTGCAAAGATGGTGGTCCTTCTGGAAGGTTCTCCCATCTCCAAAGAGGAACTCTGGAGCTCCGTCAGAGTGACCATCGGGTTCTTGGCCACCTCCCTGACCAAGGCCCTTCCCCCTATTGTTCAGTTTGTCTGGGTGACCAGCTCTAGGAAGAGTCTTCGTTGTTCCAAACTTCTTCCATTTAAGAATGATGGTGGCCACTGTGTTCTTGGGTACATTCAATGCTGCAGACAATTTTTGGTACTCTTTCCGAGCTGTGCCTCGACACAATCCTGTTTCGGAGCTCTATGGATAATTTCTTGTTTTTTGCTCTGACATGCACAGTCAACTGTATGGACTTATATCGACTGGTGTGTGCCTTTCCAAATCATGTCTAATTAATTGAATTTACCACAGGTGGACTCCAATCAAGTTGTAAAAACATCTCAAGGATGATCAATGGAAGCAGTATGCATCTGAGCTCATTTTTCAGTCTCAGGGTCTGAGATAATTATAATCATTATGTAAATAAGGTATTTCTATTTTTATTTTTAATACATTAGCAAACATTTCTAAAAACCTGTTTTTGCTTTTTCATTATGTGATATTGTGTGTAGATTGATCAGATTTTTTTTAGAAATCCATTTTCCAAACAAAATTTGGCAAAAGTCAAGGTGTCTGAATTCTTGTTTAATGCACTGTATGTAAAACATATTCCACATTTCATGTCATACAGCTAATTCACGCACTATAATAATGTCACTTCAAATGGCATACAATACATTTTAATACATCAAATACATTTTAAATCCAATACAAAAAAATAAGTACATCCTACCTAATGATTTTTCTTCATTTATTCAAAGTATTCAATTTGTTTTGTTTAATTTTTGTTTAATACAGGATTAAAGTGAGGTGCATAATAGCACAAAATACAATAACTAAATAAGGTATTGCTGTGACTACAAGGATGATTACCTCAGGGTGAAGGGGACCAAGTAGCAGATGTTTTAGAAGATCCTACAGCTATTTCATTTCCTCTCTAGGAATCTTTACTCTCTTCAAAATGCATATTATTTTCATTATATATATAAGCAATAAGACCCGAGTAGGTATGACATATGACCAATATATCACGGCTAAGGTCTGTTCTAAGGCACGCGGAGTGCCTGGATTACAGCTCTTAGCCATGGCATATTGGCCGTATACCACAAACCCCCGAAGTTTCATATTGCTTTTATAAACTGATTACCAACGTAATTAGACCAGTTAAAAGTTTTTTTTTGTCATACCCATGGTGTAAGGTGTGATACACTATGGCTTTCATCAAATCAGCTTGCATGGCTCGAATCAACCGGTTTATAAAAAAATGATGAATAGGATTTGATATGTGTATTTTGAGGTATGCTATCAAGATGATGATTCGTCTACCAGGTATGAGTGAACCAGGCATGACATCACAGCCAGGCAGATTGTGAGAAGACTTGTCTTGAAGCAAATTCCACTGGAGGCAGCAGCTGTGGTTGTTGTTGCAGCAACAATGGATGTTGTTGTGGCAGCCGTGGCTTATTTAGGAGCAGCTGTAGTTGTAGTTGTAGCAGCTGTGAATGTCGTAGCAGCAGCTGTGGTTGTTGTTAGAGAGGCTGTGGTTGTGGGGGAATTTTCCTTAAATAAGCAAAGAGAAATGATAGTCCATCATTACTTTAACTTTCATTTAACTAGGTAAGTCAGTTAAGAACAAATTCGTATTTACAATGACGACCTACCCCAGCCAAACCCTAACCCGGACGATGCTGGGCCAATTGTGCACTGCCCTATGGGACTCTCAATCACGGCCGGTTGTGAAACAGCCTGGAATTGAACCAGGGTCTGTAATCATGGCCGAATACCGACCGGGCACGTGCCCAGGGCTCTGACATCTAGGGGTCCCTATTGATTTTGCTAGTCACTCTCACTCAGATATTATTAACATGACATAAATCATTGCAAAATGTGTAGAATTGCAGGAACTTTTTTTTTTAACTGCAAAAATGTCTCTCTGCCCCATGGCAAAATAAGTAGCATTATACAATTGCTAAATGTTGTCTCCGCCCCATGGCAAAATGTATAGAACTTCAGAAAACTTCAGAAAAATGTCTCTAGATAATTGATAAAAAGTTGCAAAATGTTCTCTCTGAAGCATTAAAAAATGAGTAGAAATGCAGTAAATGTGCTTTAAAAGAGCAAAACAAATGTCTAATAAAATAGCTAAATTGTTGTCTCAGACCCATGGCAAAATGTGTGGAATTGCAGGAAATTACTTTATAACATATATATAACATATTCTCTCCGCCATCAAGAGAGAGGCCATTAAAATGTTTTTGCCCGAAATCTCACTTAGGGCCCCCAAAAGGCTATACACGGCCCTGAATATATTCTAGTCAATCAGGATGATGAACAAACAACTTTGTATCTTTAAATAAAGTATATATATATATATATATATATATGCATATGTGGACAATCAATTCACCCTTAAAAAAACACAAAAATATTTAAAGTTTATGCCATCTGATGACATTTTCATGATACAACTTTGGCCAATAATTGGTTTAAAAAATACAATAAAATCCTTCTCTATTGACGCAGTCGTACGTCAATCTAATTAACATAATTTTAAAAAATCCCCATCAAAATCTGTCAATTTAAGCTAGAGATATCGATAAAATAAATGTTTTATATATATAGATATATATATATATATATATATTTCTTGAGTTTTCTTATGTCTCATAATTAATTAGCGGACAGACACTTCAAAATGATTTGTTTTTTGACTGTCTTTTTTGCCATTTATGAATGTTCTATTCAATGTGTTTCTATGGGCTATAGTAGTAAAGGCCAAATTCCACATTTCATGAAGTAATAATAATGTACAAAAATGAAGTTACCACAAAATTAAAAATCAAATAGCTAAATTATCCATGGTATGACCGGCATGAAACAATTCCATATGTTACTTTAGTAGAACCTTTCTCAGGATATGCGAGACAATCTGTTGTCACCACAATGAGAAACTCGGAACCAGCAAGAAAACATTTGGAGGTAAGATTAATTTTGTAATGTAGAAATAAATAAAACAATCTATTAAACATTGCCTTGTGCGCTGTAGTTCCCTCTTACTAATGAACTTACTCAATTTACTAAGTCCTGTATCAAATCAATCAAGTCTGCAAATAATTATATTTAGGCATGCTATTTTTACTGGATGGGTTGAGGTTGAAAGTCCCTTCATTGTTATTTTTCTGAGGTTGATACCTTCTACAAAGAGCCTGAAGTTAGATGGCATATAAATGAACAACATACTCTAAGATCACCATTCAGTTAGCATAGCATGAACCTTTTGTGATTAGGCCTTTATTTGCCATCAAAATGTTCTTGATTCTCATATGTTAATCTTTCTGCCTTGATGTGATACGTGACACAGCTTTGTGTACATGAGAGACAGACACTGGTTTTATAATGTCTATAAGGCCTCTCTCTAATTATTCAACTCTAGCAGAGAAATACATAGATACACAATTGGTGAAATCAGGGTGCCAAAAAAATGGTTGAGGTGTGTTCAAAGCCCTCCCTCAAGACGATAGGAGATGAACAATGAAATATGTTAGCGGAACAAAAAATTATATCTGAAACGACTAATCTCGTTTATCCCATTTTTAAAGTATGTTGACAACCGATTTCACATCACAAACACCCAGTAACATATTACAGCCAGTCTAATATTTTTTTATGAATTTCGACATATGAAATATACCTTCAGATATTCATGAATTTAAAAAAAAAAAACTTTCTGGGATAACTGTCCAACCGTATCCTAACCATTGTCTTTGTTTTTGTTGCCTATGTTGTCTATGTATTTGTTGTAAACAAATGTCCTGTTCTACTTGAAATTGATCTTCTGATATTCATATCATCTCATTCCTATCATAGAAATAAAGTGGTATTTATGTTGTATGTAAACAAGATATAACAGATGCAGTTGGCACACAATAATAATTATTGAAATGTAACTTAAGGGAAGTGAATGTCTTTTCAGGTAATGGATTGTATTTAATTTAATTTCTTCATTAATCCGGTACAGAAAACGAAACCAGCATTTTCTTCATTCAAAGTATAAGTAATAGTGAATTACAAAACAGTATAAATACACCATTCAGTTACAATAAGTATTAGTGCAGTAAGTAGAAGGAATAACTATCAAGATTCTTAGAATCCTCTTGATAATTGGTAAAACTGCTGTCTTTTTTTACATTATCCTCAAGCTGTTCAATATTCTCATGTTCTCCATAGCAATTCATCTTTTCCCTGTACATTATTGGGTAATAAATAATAATAAATAGTATACAGTTCTAATAATTAATATGATTACATTGTTGGTAAGTTTCCCTGTCACAGTGGTGATCAGTTATATCAGTATTAGTCAAGCAGTTGTGACAACATAACAAGACAGATGAGTAGACTTGTCTTGTAGCTTATTCCACAGGAGGCGGCAGCATTGTTTATTGTTGATTCAACAACAGATGTTGTTGAAGCAGCTGTGTTTGGTGTAGGACCAGCTGTTGTTGTTGTTGTGGGGGTGGCTGTGGTTGTTGTGGTGGCTGTGGTAGTTGCGGCAACTGTGGTGGCTGCAGAAGTTGTAGTTCCTGTAACACCACAGAAGTTATCTCGTAAAAATGTACCCAATATAGACTGCCATAAGTCAATGCGGAGAGTGACGACAATGACAAGGTCAGTAGTGATGGCTTAACTTACTTGCAGTAATGGAGGTTGTGTCAATGTCGAGGAAGGTGTTCCCGTGAGACAGAGAGTCATTCAATCCCTGCTCCACACTCGTTACATTGGGAACCACTGTCTGGTTCTTGAAAATAAGGGTCATGTTGACAATAATTGACCCTCTCCTGTAAACAAAATATATAAAGATTTAGTTTTCATTTCGAGGTCAGATCTTAAACCGTTGTTTCCAAGAAAGTACTAAGAAAACAAGACAAGGTATAGTAATTATTTGTATTTGTTTTCTTAATATACACTGCTCAAAAAAATGAAGGGAACACTTAAACAACACAATGTAACTCCAAGTCAATCACACTTCTGTGAAATCAAACTGTCCACTTAAGAAGCAACACTGATTGACAATAAATTTCACATGCTGTTGTGCAAATGGAATAGATAACAGGTGGAAATTATAGGCAATTAGCAAGACACAACCAATAAAGGAGTGGTTCTGCAGGTGGTGACCACAGACCACTTCTCAGTTCCTATGCTTCCTGGCTGCTTCCTGTCACTTTTGAATGCTGGCGGTGCTTTCACTCTAGTGGTAGCATGAGACGGAGTCTACAACGCACACAAGTGGCTCAGGTAGTGAAGCTCATCCAGGATGGCACATCAATGCGAGCTGTGGAAAGAAGGTTTGCTGTGTCTGTCAGCGTAGTGTCCAGAGTATGGAGGCGCTACCAGGAGACAGGCCAGTACATCAGGAGATGTGGAGGAGGCCTTAGGAGGGCAACAACCCAGCAGCAGGACCACTACATCTGCCTTTGTGCAAGGAGGAGCAGGATGAGCACTGCCAGAGCCCTGCAAAATGACCTCCAACAGGCCACAAATGTGCATGTGTCTGCTCAAACGGTCAGAAACAGACTCCATGAGGGTGGTATGAGGGCCCGACGTCCACAGGTGGGGGTTGTGCTTACAGCCCAACACGTGCAGGACGTTTGCTATTTGCCAGAGAATACCAAGATTGGCAAATTCGCCACTGGTGCCCTGTGCTCTTCACAGATGGCAGTCAGGCTAAGCAGGTTCACACTGAGCACATGTGACAGAGTCTGTAGACGCCGTGGAGAACGTTCTGCTGCCTGCAACATCCCCCAGCATGACCGGTTTGGCGGTGGGTCAGTCATGGTGTGGGGTGGCATTTCTTTGGGGGGCCGCACAGCCCTCCATGTGCTCGCCAGAGGTAGCCTGACTGCCATTAGGTACCAAGATGAGATCCTCAGACCCCTTGTGAGACCATATGCTGGTGCGGTTGGCCCTGGGTTCGTCCTAATGCAAGACAATGCTCATGTGCTCAGCCACCTCATGTGGCTGGAGTGTGTCAGCAGTTCCTGCAAGAGGAAGGCATTCATGCTATGGACTGGCCCGCCCGTTTCCCAGACCTGAATCCAATTGAGCACATCTGGGACATCATGTCTCGCTCCATGCTTTAGTCCAGGTCTGGGAGGAGATCCCTCAGGAGACCATCCGCCACCTCATCAGGAGCATGCCCAGGCGTTGTAGGGAGGTCATACAGACACGTGGAGGCCACACACACTACTGAGCCTCATTTTGACTTGTTTTAAGGACATTACATCCACGTTGGATCAGCCTGTAGTGTGGTTTTCCACTTTAATTTTGAGTGTGACTCCAAATCCAGACCTCCATGGGTTAATACATTTGATTTCCATTGATCATTTTTGTGTGATTTTGTTGTCAGCACATTCAACTATGTAATGAAAAAAGTATTTAATAAGAATATTTCATTCATTCAGGTCTAGAATGTGTTATTTTTGCCTTCCCTTAATTTTTTTGAGCAGTGTATTATTCAACCTTATATCACTATCACTGTTATTTTGAGATAATTCTATTTGAATGGAGAGATTCATAGACATACAGAAACAATTATTGTTACTTACGTGAACTGAATAATCCTACACCTTACGTATGTTGAAGGGTAAATTCTTTTGTAACCATGATTCACCTGTAAAAAAAGTATCAAAGTTATTGATACTAATTAAGTCAGTAACTAAGTCAGTGACACCATGTTAATGACACAATGTTTTTAAAAGATGAGCTGATTACCTCTGTGGTAACATTTTCTGCCAGTTCCTGATATGCTGTTGTTGAAGAATCAGTATAGTCACTTTGGAATGCACGGAACATTCTGAATCCTAATCCCATTGACCCCTCATTCGCTGTCGGTGCCGCTGTTGACTTAGTTGTGGTAGCGGTGGCTGTGGTGGTTGTGGGAACAATTTTGGTTGTCGTTGGTACAGTGGTGTTTGTGGCAGAAGCTGTGGATGTTATAGTTGCAGCTGTGGTTGTTGTAACGAAAACTGTGGTTGTAGTTGGAGCATCTGTAGTTTTTGTGGCAGAAGCTGTGGTTGTTGTTTTGTCAGCTGTGATTGTAGTTGGAGATGCTGTGGTTGTTGTGGCAGCAACTATGGTTGTTGTGGCAGCTGCTGTGGTTGTGTTGGCTGCTGCGTTGGTTGCAGTTTGAGCAGCTGTGGTAGTAGTGGCAGCAGGTGTAGTTGTTGTGGCAGAAGGTGTGGTTGCAGAGGAAGCTACTGTGGTTGTAGGTGGATAAGTTGTTGATGTGGTAGTAGCTGTGTTTGTAGTTAGAGAATCTGTGGCTGTTGTGGTGGCAGCTGTAGTTGTGGGAGCAGATGTTGTGGTTGAAGTGGCAGCAGCTGTGCTTGTAGAGGAAGCAGCTGTAGTTGTAGTTGTTGGTGAAGCTGTGGTTTTTGCAACGCCAACTGTGTTTGTAGTTGGAGCATCTGTGGACGTAGTTGAGGTTGTAAATGGAGTAGCTGTGGTTGTTGAATGAGCAACTGTGGCAGTTGTGATGCCTGCTGTGGTGACCGTGGCGGTACCTGTGGTTGTGGTGGCGGACCCTGTGGTTGTGGCGGCGGCGCCTGTGGTTGTGGTGGCAGCACCTGTGGTTTTTGTGGGAGAAACTGTGGATGTTGTGACTCCATTTGTGGTTGTAGTTGGAGCATCTGTGGTTGTCGTGACAGGAGCTGTGGTTGTAGTAGGAGCAGTAGTGGTTGTGGTGGCAGCTCCTGTGATTGTGGTGGTTGCTGCTGTTGTTGTAGTCGAATCAGCTGTGCTTGTTGTGACCGGAATTGTGGTAGTCGTCATGCCAGCTGTTGTGGTCGTGGGGGCAGCTGTGGTTGCAGCAGTAGCTGTGGTAGTAGTTGGAGCAGCTGTGGTTGTTGTTGCAGCAACTGTGGCTGTGGTGGCTGCTGCAGCAGTGGCAGGTGTCATTGTCACGGCAGGAACTGTGGTTGTTATCATGGACGTAGTTGAGGTTGTAGTTGGAGCAGCTGTGGTTGTTAAATGAGCAACTGTGGTTGTTGTGATGCCTGCTGTGGTGACTGTGGTGGCACCTGTGGTTGTGATGGCAGCACCTGTGGTTGTTGTGGGAGAAACTGTGGATGTTGTGGCAGCAGCTGTGGTTGTTGTGGGAGAAATTGTGGATGTTGTGACTCCATTTGTGGTTGTAGTTGGAGCATCTGTGGTTGTCGTGACAGGAGCTGTGGTTGTAGTAGGAGCAGTAGTGGTTGTGGTGGCAGCTCCTGTGATTGTGGTGGTTGCTGCTGTTGTTGTAGTCGAAGCAGCTGTGGGTGTTGTGATGCCTGCTGTGGTGACTGTGGCGGCAACTGTGGCTGTGATGGCAGCAGCTGTGGTTGTTGTGGCAGCAGCTGTGGTTGTTGTGGCAGCAGATGTGGTTGTTGTGGGAGAAACTGTGGATGTTGTGACTCCATTTGTGGTTGTAGTTGGAGCATCTGTGGTTGTCGTGACAGGAGCTGTGGTTGTAGTAGGAGCAGTAGTGGTTGTGGTGGCAGCTCCTGTGATTGTGGTGGTTGCTGCTGTTGTTGTAGTCGAATCAGCTGTGCTTGTTGTGACCGGAATTGTGGTAGTCGTCATGCCAGCTGTTGTGGTCGTGGGGGCAGCTGTGGTTGCAGCAGTAGCTGTGGTAGTAGTTGGAGCAGCTGTGGTTGTTGTTGCAGCAACTGTGGCTGTGGTGGCTGCTGCAGCAGTGGCAGGTGTCATTGTCACGGCAGGAACTGTGGTTGTTATCATGGACGTAGTTGAGGTTGTAGTTGGAGCAGCTGTGGTTGTTAAATGAGCAACTGTGGTTGTTGTGATGCCTGCTGTGGTGACTGTGGCGGCAACTGTGGCTGTGATGGCAGCAGCTGTGGTTGTTGTGGCAGCAGCTGTGGTTGTTGTGGCAGCAGATGTGGTTGTTGTGGGAGAAACTGTGGATGTTGTGACTCCATTTGTGGTTGTAGTTGGAGCATCTGTGGTTGTCGTGACAGGAGCTGTGGTTGTAGTAGGAGCAGTAGTGGTTGTGGTGGCAGCTCCTGTGATTGTGGTGGTTGCTGCTGTTGTTGTAGTCGAAGCAGATGTGGTTGTTGTGACCGGAATTGTGGCAGTCGTCATGCCAGCTGTTGTGGTTGTGGGGGCAGCTGTGGTTGCAGCAGTAGCTGTGGTAGTAGTTGGAGCAGCTGTGGTTGTTGTTGCAGCAACTGTGGCTGTGATGGCTGCTGCAGCAGTGGCAGGTGTCGTTGTCACGGCAGGAACTGTGGTTGTTATCATGGACGTAGTTGAGGTTGTAGTTGGAGCAGCTGTGGTTGTTAAATGAGCAACTGTGGTTGTTGTGATGCCTGCTGTGGTGACTGTGGAGGCACCTGTGGTTGTGATGTCAGCACCTGTGGTTGTTGTGGGAGAAACTGTGTTTGTTGTGACTCCATTTGTTGTTGTAATTGGCGCAGCTGTGATTGTTGTGGCAGCAGCTGTGGTTGTTGTGGCAGCAGCTGTGGTTGTTGTGGGAGAAATTGTGGATGTTGTGACTCCATTTGTGGTTGTAGTTGGAGCAGCTGTGGTTGTTAAATGAGCAAATGTGGTTGTTGTGATGCCTGCTGTGGTGACTGTGGCGGCACCTGTGGTTGTGATGGCAGCACCTGTGGTTGTTGTGGGAGAAACTGTGGTTGTTGTGGCAGCAGCTGTGGTTGTTGTGGGAGAAATTGTGGATGTTGTGACTCCATTTGTGGTTGTAGTTGGAGCATCTGTGATTGTCGTGACAGGAGCTGTGGTTGTAGTAGGAGCAGTAGTGGTTGTGGTGGCAGCTCCTGTGATTGTGGTGGTTGCTGCTGTTGTTGTAGTCGAAGCAGCTGTGGGTGTTGTGATGCCTGCTGTGGTGACTGTGGCGGCAACTGTGGCTGTGATGGCAGCAGCTGTGGTTGTTGTGGCAGCAGCTGTGGTTGTTGTGGCAGCAGATGTGGTTGTTGTGGGAGAAACTGTGGATGTTGTGACTCCATTTGTGGTTGTAGTTGGAGCATCTGTGGTTGTCGTGACAGGAGCTGTGGTTGTAGTAGGAGCAGTAGTGGTTGTGGTGGCAGCTCCTGTGATTGTGGTGGTTGCTGCTGTTGTTGTAGTCGAAGCAGATGTGGTTGTTGTGACCGGAATTGTGGCAGTCGTCATGCCAGCTGTTGTGGTTGTGGGGGCAGCTGTGGTTGCAGCAGTAGCTGTGGTAGTAGTTGGAGCAGCTGTGGTTGTCGTTGCAGCAACTGTGGCTGTGATGGCTGCTGCAGCAGTGGCAGGTGTTGTTGTCACGGCAGGAACTGTGGTTGTTATCATGGACGTAGTTGAGGTTGTAGTTGGAGCAGCTGTGGTTGTTAAATGAGCAACTGTGGTTGTTGTGATGCCTGCTGTGGTGACTGGGGAGGCACCTGTGGTTGTGATGGCAGCACCTGTGGTTGTTGTGGGAGAAACTGTGGTTGTTGTGACTCCATTTGTTGTTGTAATTGGCACAGCTGTGGTTGTTGTGGCAGCAGCTGTGGTTGTTGTGGCAGCAGCTGTGGTTGTTGTGGCAGCAGCTGTGGTTGTTGTGGGAGAAATTGTGGATGTTGTGACTCCATTTGTGGTTGTAGTTGGAGCATCTGTGGTTGTCGTGACATGAGCTGTGGTTGTAGTAGGAGCAGTAGTGGTTGTGGTGGCAGCTCCTGTGATTGTGGTGGTTGCTGCTGTTGTTGTAGTCGAAGCAGCTGTGGGTGTTGTGATGCCTGCTGTGGTGACTGTGGCGGCAACTGTGGCTGTGATGGCAGCAGCTGTGGTTGTTGTGGCAGCAGCTGTGGTTGTTGTGGCAGCAGCTGTGGTTGTTGTGGGAGAAACTGTGGATGTTGTGACTCCATTTGTTGTTGTAGTTGGAGCATCTGTGGTTGTCGTGACAGGAGCTGTGGTTGTAGTAGGAGCAGTAGTGGTTGTGGTGGCAGCTCCTGTGATTGTGGTGGTTGCTGCTGTTGTTGTAGTCGAAGCAGCTGTGGGTGTTGTGATGCCTGCTGTAGTGACTGTGGCGGCAACTGTGGTTGTGATGGCAGCAGCTGTGGTTGTTGTGGCAGCAGCTGTGGTTGTTGTGGCAGCAGCTGTGGTTGTTGTGGGAGAAACTGTGGATGTTGTGACTCCATTTGTGGTTGTAGTTGGAGCATCTGTGGTTGTCGTGACAGGAGCTGTGGTTGTAGTAGGAGCAGTAGTGGTTGTGGTGGCAGCTCCTGTGATTGTGGTGGTTGCTGCTGTTGTTGTAGTCGAAGCAGATGTGGTTGTTGTGACCGGATTTGTCGTAGTCGTCATGCCAGCTGTTGTGGTTGTGGGGGCAGCTGTGGTTGCAGCAGTAGCTGTGGTAGTAGTTGGAGCAGCTGTGGTTGTTGTTGCAGCAACTGTGGCTGTGATGGCTGCTGCAGCAGTGGCAGGTGTCGTTGTCACGGCAGGAACTGTGGTTGTTATCATGGACGTAGTTGAGGTTGTAGTTGGAGCAGCTGTGGTTGTTAAATGAGCAACTGTGGTTGTTGTGATGCCTGCTGTGGTGACTGTGGAGGCACCTGTGGTTGTGATGTCAGCACCTGTGGTTGTTGTGGGAGAAACTGTGTTTGTTGTGACTCCATTTGTTGTTGTAATTGGCGCAGCTGTGATTGTTGTGGCAGCAGCTGTGGTTGTTGTGGCAGCAGCTGTGGTTGTTGTGGGAGAAATTGTGGATGTTGTGACTCCATTTGTGGTTGTAGTTGGAGCATCTGTGGTTGTCGTGACAGGAGCTGTGGTTGTAGTAGGAGCAGTAGTGGTTGTGGTGGCAGCTCCTGTGATTGTGGTGGTTGCTGCTGTTGTTGTAGTCGAAGCAGCTGTGGGTGTTGTGATGCCTGCTGTGGTGACTGTGGCGGCAACTGTGGCTGTGATGGCAGCAGCTGTGGTTGTTGTGGCAGCAGCTGTGGTTGTTGTGGCAGCAGCTGTGGTTGTTGTGGGAGAAACTGTGGATGTTGTGACTCCATTTGTGGTTGTAGTTGGAGCATCTGTGGTTGTCGTGACAGGAGCTGTGGTTGTAGTAGGAGCAGTAGTGGTTGTGGTGGCAGCTCCTGTGATTGTGGTGGTTGCTGCTGTTGTTGTAGTCGAAGCAGCTGTGGGTGTTGTGATGCCTGCTGTGGTGACTGTGGCGGCAACTGTGGTTGTGATGGCAGCAGCTGTGGTTGTTGTGGGAGAAACTGTGGATGTTGTGACTCCATTTGTGGTTGTAGTTGGAGCATCTGTGGTTGTCGTGACAGGAGCTGTGGTTGTAGTAGGAGCAGTAGTGGTTGTGGTGGCAGCTCCTGTGATTGTGGTGGTTGCTGCTGTTGTTGTAGTCGAAGCAGATGTGGTTGTTGTGACCGGAATTGTGGTAGTCGTCATGCCAGCTGTTGTGGTTGTGGGGGCAGCTGTGGTTGCAGCAGTAGCTGTGGTTGCAGTTGGAGCAGCTGTGGTTGTTGTTGCAGCAACTGTGGCTGTGATGGCTGCTGCAGCAGTGGCAGGTGTCGTTGTAATGGCAGGAACTGTGGTTGTTATCACGGACGTAGTTGAGGTTGTAGTTGGAGCAGCTGTGGTTGTTAAATGAGCAACTGTGGTTGTTGTGATGCCTGCTGTGGTGACTGTGGCGGCACCTGTGGTTGTGATGTCAGCACCTGTGGTTGTTGTGGGAGAAACTGTGTTTGTTGTGACTCCATTTGTTGTTGTAATTGGCGCAGCTGTGGTTGATGTGGCAGCAGCTGTGGATGATGTGGCAGCAGCTGTGGTTGTTGTAGGAGAAACTGTGGATGTTGTGACTCCATTTGTGGCTGTAGTTGGAGCATCTGTGGTTGTCATGACAGGAGCTGTGGTTGTAGTAGCGGGAGGAGTGGTTGTGGTGGCAGCTCCTGTGATGGTGGTGGTTGCTGCTGTTGTTGTAGTCGAAGCAGCTGTGGTTGTTGTGACCGGAATTGTGGAAGTCGTCATGCCAGCTGTGGTGGTCGTGGGGGCAGCTGTGGTTGTGGTTGCAGCAGTAGCTGTTGTTGTAGTTGGAGCACCTGTGGTTGTTGTGGCAGCAACTGTGATTGTTGTGGGAGAAACCGTGGATGTTGTGACTCCATTTGTGGTTGTAGTTGGAGCATCTGTGGTTGTCATGACAGGAGCTGTGGTTGTAGTAGGAGCAGTAGGGATTGTGGTGGTTGCTGCTGTTGTTGTAGTCGAAGCAGCTGTGGTTGTTGTGACCGGAATTGTGGTAGTCGTCATGCCAGCTGTCGTGGTCGTGGAGGTAGCTGTGGTTGTGGTTGCAGCAGAAGCTGTGGTTGTGGGGGCATTCGTTGTTGGGTTTTGGGCATTCCCTGATGCTGTTGCAATTTAAAAAGCATAGATTTTAGAACACCTTTTAGAATTGCATAATGATCTACAATTTAAAGACTAGAGAATGAACTTACCTATGATCATAAGAAGGACTATGAGATTTTTTCTGTTCATCTTTGAAACTGTTTTCTTTTTAGTCTGTGGTCACAGAGAGATGGGCACACATGATTAATTTGAAGGTAAAAGACAAATATTTATCAACAGAATGACTTTGACCAATGTAATATTAACTTGAATATTGTGGAATGAGATCACTAATGGTAAATGCAGTGTCCTTGTCTGTTTTTGTACAGTAAGTCTTGTTTGTGATGTTTTTAAATCAAGTGATCCACAATTTATTTTTCTTGATATTTTATATTTTATTAATTCACATTTGTATTTTTTACTTTTATTTATTATTTTAACCATGATTTATTTATCCAGGAAGTCCTGTTAAGGTCAGAAGGCATATTTTTATTTATTTAGACCTGGCTAAGAGGTCAGCTGAATAAAAACACATAGATACGCTACATGTGTTATTGTTTAATCTGTACATGTATAGATTTACCACTAAATCTGTAGATTTACAAATGAGAATGTAATCCTTCGATTTATTGTTTTTACACATTTACCATAACACATACACAGCAGAGCAGAAACATGAATATGAATGACTGTAATTACCCACCATCAATCATAAAACACATGTAGTCATTAAGAATTGAAACATTTGCACACCTCCTGCAGCAAGTCTGAAACTATAGCCTTGAATTCCTCTATCAGGACAAAGCACTCTAGGTTAAAGAAGATGATTCCTGGACCAAGGGGTCAGATGTTCTGATCAGACCCTTGGTAACTGGAATAAGAATTTCACTAGAGATGATTTGAGATGATAAAATCCATGGCTGAACAAGGACAAGGAACAGCGGTATAGAGGGAGTTTACGAGTTACAGCCTTGTCAGTTAACATACACAAATGTTTCATCCAAAAGTTCACTTTTAAAATACGCAGAAGTCTAATCATAATAAAACATATATGTAACATAATATTTCAAAAACCACACTTACCAAATTTTAATTGTGATGTTGTAGCTGAAATCCTCAGTGTTCAGTAACTGTGCACCTCCAAACCACACTAAGCTCCTGCATTGCTACAGCCTTTATAGTTTAAAGCACAACCTTCATGACATCATTATGATGAATGAGATGTAAAGGAAAATGTGTGCTTACGTCACCTTGTAGAAAAAGGTGTGCTGAGTTGTGTCGTAATCATCTTTTGAAGAAGAATGAATGAGGCCTCCCCCACGTTATGACTGAGACACACATACCAGGGGTGCAATCTTTTGTACAAACAGATGCAAAATGTTCTGTTTTACAACTACAACTATTGTTTCTATTGTACAGATTCAGAAAGGTCCCTCCCTGTTTGCTGAACTTGCTCAATAGAAATGCCATTGTAATGATTACACCCCTGGACCCATTTAATGTATCAATTGTGTTTGATTGCAATACATAATGTAAATTAATCTATTACATAATCATTGTGATACATTTATTTTGTTTTCATCAAGCTAATTTTCCTAAGGAAATACCAAAACCACAAACATACAAGGTTATTTTTCCAATGACACCACACCCATACGTTTCCGCATACATATGAAGACAACCGTTGATGACACGTCTACAAACCACGTCTTTGATAAAGTAAATAAAGGCTATTATTATGCCAATGATAATGATCTAAGAATAGCCTTATTACAGAATCTTGACTTTTTCCACATTTTGTTGTGTTACAGCCAGCATTTAAAATGTATTAAATTGAGACTTTGTGTCACTGGTCTACACGCAATACACCATAATGTCAAAGTGGAATTATGTTTTAAGAATGAAAACATAATAATAACATAAAATATGAAATGTCTTGAGTCAGTAAGTATTCAACCCAGTTGATATGGCGAGAATAAATACATTCAGGAGTAAAAATGTACTCACATAATAAATTGCATGGACTCGCTCTGTGTGCAATAATAGTGTTCAACATGAAAAACTACCTCATCTGTGTACCCCACACATACAATTATCTGTAAGATCCCTCATTCGAGCAGTGAATTTCAAACCAACACTGAACAAAAATATGAACGTAACAAAGTGTTGGTCAATTGTGAGGTGAAATAGAAGGTCCAAGGATCTGAACACAATTCCTTGAAGCTGAAAATGTCCCAGTTCTTCCGTAGCCTGGATATTCACCAGACATGTCACCCATTCAGCATGTTTTGGATGCTCTGGATTGACGTGTACAACAGCATGTTCCAGTTTCCGTCAATATCCAGCAACTTCGCACAGCCATTGAAAAGGAGTGGGACAACATTCCACAGGCCACAATCAACAGCCTGATCAACTCTATGTGAATGAGATGTGTTGCACTGCATGAGTCAAATGGTGATCACATTCGATGCTGGCTGATTTTCTGATCCACGCCCCTACCTTTTTTTTAAGGTATCTGTGACCAACAGATGCATATCTATATTCCCAGTGATGTGAAATCTATTGATTAGGGCCTCATTTCAAATCATTTCAATGGACTGATTTCCTTCTATGAACTGTATCTCAGAAACATCTTTGAAAATGTTGCATGTTGCGTTTATATTTTTGTTCTGTATACATTATAAATCAATACAGAAAATGAATAGATACTACTTAATGAATTTTTTTCTTAAATTATTTGAGGTACTCAAAGCATTGTTGTGTAATACTGAACCAAAGTTTATAATTCCACAAATAAAATGTTGAGTTATAATAGATATAAAATAAATGTTATATTGCTGTGACTTCAAGGATGATTACCTCAGGGTGAAGGGGACCGAGTAGCAGCAGTTGTTTTAGAAGATCCTACAGCTATTTCATTTTCTCTCTAGGAATCTTTACTCTCTTCAAACTAAATATTATTTTATGATATATTTAAGCAATAAGGTCTGAGGAGGTGTGGTATACCACCAAAGGATACCATGGCTAAGGGCTGTTTTTAGGCACGCAGAGTCCCTGGATACAACCCTTAGCCATGGTATATTGGGCCCTTTACCACAAACCACAGAGGTGCCTTATTGCTATTATAAACTGGTTACCAACGTAATTAGACAAGTAAAAAAAATGTTTTGTCAGAAACATATATGGTCTTATATACTACAGCTTTCAGCCAATCAGCACTCAGGGTTCGATTCACACGGTTTATATAAAATTCTGAATAGGATTTGGTTTGTGAATGTTGAAGTATGCTGTCAAGATGATGGTTAGTCTACCAGTATGAGTGAAGCAGATATGACATCACAGCCAGGCAGATTGTGAGAAGACTTATCTTCAACTGGAGGCTGCCACTGGAGGCAGCAGCTGTGGTTGTTGTTGCAGTAACAATGGATGTTGTGGTGGCATCTGTTTTTATTTAGGAGCAGCTATGGTTGTCATAGCAGCAGCTATGGTTGTAGTTTGAGCAGCTGTGGCTGTGGGGGCAGCAGCTGTAGTTGTGGTGGTGGCTCCTGCTGTGGTTGTAGTTGGAGTAGCTGTTGTTGTCATGGCAGCAGCTGTTGGGTTTGTAGTGGCAGCTGTGGTTGTTGTTGGAGTAACTGTGGTTGTTGTGGCGGCTACAGAATTTTCCACCACCATCAACGAAACACCAATATATGGAATTTCTTGGGGGAAAATGGTGTCGTATCACTCCAAAAGAATTCCAGAAACTTGTAGAATCTATGCCAAGGTGCATTGAAGTTGTTCTGGCTCATGTTGTCCCAACGCCCTATTAAGACTCTTTATGTTGGGGTTTCCTTTATTTTGTGAGTTACCTGTATGTGCTATTTTTGTTTGGGACATATAATTGGTGCAGCATACAACTTTAACAACAAAGATGACTGACAGGTTTAATGAAAACTTTTCTTCCACTCTATAGGTTCGGGAATGCAACTCCATTCTATGATTTGTGTAAGAGAATTTTATGTTCTGAAAAGACTGTATACTCACATAATCTCCCCACAAATAGTTATGTTACAATCAAATCATTTTGCAGTCCTTCGCAACTTATCAAGAGCTGAAATTACAAACAAAACTGGTCAGAAGTATTTGTTTTCATAAGATTGCAACATAAATGGGCATTGTGCTGCCCCACCTTGTGAGCTCCCCGTCACAATTGTATCTCTGCGAACACACCTGACACACCCACATAACTGAACCAGCATGTTCACTCCCAACATTAACAATGTCTAATCCCTGTGAAATCAGCAATGAACGTGAATATGTTACTATTGGGAGTTATCCGCGTGTGTCAGGTGTGTTTGGTGAGATACAATTGTACATTCCCTAACCAGAAACCGTGGATTGATGGCAGCATTCGCGTGAAACTGAAAGCGCGAACCAGTGCTTTTAATCAGGGCAAGGTGTCTGGTAACATGACCGAATACAAACAGTGCAGCTATTCCCTCCGCAAGGCTATCAAACAAGCTAAGCGTCAGTACAGAGACAAAGTAGAATCTCAATTCAACGGCACAGACACAAGAGGCATGTGGCAGGGTCTACAGTCAATCACGGACAACAAGAAGAAATCCAGCCAAGTCACGGACCAGGATGTCTTGCTCCCAGGCAGACTAAATAACTTTTTTTGCCCGCTTTGAGGACAATACAGTGCCACTGACACGCCTGCAACGAAAACATGCGGTCTCTCCTTCACTGCAGCCGAGGTGAGTAAGACATTTAAACGTGTTAACCCTCGCAAGGCTGCAGGCCCAGACGGCATCCCCAGCCGCGCCCTCAGAGCATGCGCAGACCAGCTGGCCGGTGTGTTTACGGACATATTCAATCAATCCCTATACCAGTCTGCTGTTCCCACATGCTTCAAGAGGGCCACCATTGTTCCTGTTCCCAAGAAAGCTAAGGTAACTGAGCTAAACGACTACCGCCCCGTAGCACTCACTTCCGTCATCATGAAGTGCTTTGAGAGACTAGTCAAGGACCATATCACCTCCACCCTACCTGACACCCTAGACCCACTCCAATTTGCTTACCGCCCAAATAGGTCCACAGACGATGCAATCTCAACCACACTGCACACTGCCCTAACCCATCTGGACAAGAGGAATACCTATGTGAGAATGCTGTTCATTGACTACAGCTCGGCATTCAACACCATAGTACCCTCCAAGCTCGTCATCAAGCTCGAGACCCTGCGTCTCAACCCCGCCCTGTGCAACTGGGTACTGGACTTCCTGACGGGCCGCCCCCAGGTGGTGAGGGTAGGCAACAACATCTCCTCCCCGCTGATCCTCAACACTGGGGCCCCACAAGGGTGCGTTCTGAGCCCTCTCCTGTACTCCCTGTTCACCCACGACTGCGTGGCCACGCACGCCTCCAACTCAATCATCAAGTTTGCGGACGACACAACAGTGGTAGGCTTGATTACCAACAACGACGAAACGGCCTACAGGGAGGAGGTGAGGGCCTTCGGAGTGTGGTGTCAGGAAAATAACCTCACACTCAACGTCAACAAAACTAAGGAGATGATTGTGGACTTCAGGAAACAGCAGAGGGAACACCCCCCTATCCACATCGATGGAACAGTAGTGGAGAGGGTAGCAAGTTTTAAGTTCCTCGGCATACACATCACAGACAAACTGAATTGGTCCACTCACACAGACAGCATCGTGAAGAAGGCGCAGCAGCGCCTCTTCAACCTCAGGAGGCTGAAGAAATTCGGCTTGTCACCAAAAGCACTCACAAATTTCTACAGATGCACAATCGAGAGCATCCTGGCGGGCTGTATCACCGCCTGGTACGGCAACTGCTCCGCCCTCAACCGTAAGGCTCTCCAGAGGGTAGTGAGGTCTGCACAACGCATCACCGGGGCAAACTACCTGCCCTCCAGGACACCTACACCACCCGATGTTACAGGAAGGCCATAAAGATCATCAAGGACATCAACCACCCGAGCCACTGCCTGTTCACCCCGCTATCATCCAGAAGGCGAGGTCAGTACAGGTGCATCAAAGCTGGGACCGAGAGACTGAAAAACAGCTTCTATCTCAAGGCCATCAGACTGTTAAACAGCCACCACTAACATTGAGTGGCTGCTGCCAACACACTGACACTGACACTGACTCAACTCCAGCCACTTTAATAATGGGAATTGATGGGAAATGATGTAAATATATCACTAGCCACTTTAAACAATGCTACCTTATATAATGTTACTTACTCTACATTATTGATCTCATATGCATACGTATATACTGTACTCTATATCATCGACTGCATCCTTATGTAATACATGTATCACTAGCCACTTTAACTATGCCACTTTGTTTACATACTCATCTCATATGTATATACTGTACTCGATACCATCTACTGTATCTTGCCTATGCTGCTCTGTACCATCACTCATTCATATATCCTTATGTACATATTCCTATCCCCTTACACTGTGTATAAGAAATTTGGAATTGTTAGTTAGATTACTTGTTGGTTATTACTGCATTGTCGGAACTAGAAGCACAAGCATTTCTAGAAGCACAAGCACAAGCATTTTGTGACAAATAAAATTTGATTTGATTTGATTTGTGACCGGGAACCCACCAGGTGGGACAACACCAAGTCCATTTATGTGGCAATTTTATTTTATGAATACTTCTAACCAGTTTTGTTTGTCTTTTCAGCTCTTGGATAGTTGCAAAGGAATGCAGAAGGATTTGATAGTACCAAAAGTATTTGTGGGATATTGTGCGAGTACACAGTGCAGTACTGTATGTTCAGAATTTGCTTTGAGAACATCTAACAATATTCAAATCAAATCAAAGTTTATTGGTTGCGTACACAGTTTTTAGATGTTATAGTGGGTGCAGCGAAATGCTTATTTTACGACCTTCTAACAGTGCAGTACACAAATAATCTAAATAAATAAATACATGTCAGCACGAATCCAACGAACAATCTGAATAGCACTGTAGCAGTAATCCAAATGCAATCTATACGTATGTACACCGGATGAATTTACACTAGATATGCTATGAATAATGTGCAGCAGTCTGTGTATTAGAGTGAGCTGTGTCAAGAGTCCACTATATGAATAAATATGTGATGTGTATAAACAGTGTAACTAAAATGCAATGTTGCAGTATAAATATTAGCATGATCTATGATGAGAATACAGTATTTACAGTACAGAGTGAAACAATTCAGGAAATTCTGTATATGTATGTATATGTACAGTTGAAGTCGGAAGTTTACATACACCTTAGCCATGTACATTTAAACTCCGTTTTTCACAATTCCTGACATTTAATCCTAGCAAGAAGTCCCTGTCTTTGATCACCACTTTATTTTAAGAATGTGAAATGTCAGAATAATAGTAGAGAGAAGGATTTATTTCAGCTTGTTTTTCTTTCATCACATTCCAAGTGGTTCAGAAGTTTACATACACTCAATTAGTATTTGGTAGCATCGCCTTTAAATTGTTTAACTTGGTTCAAACGATTCGGGTAGCCTTCCACAAGCTTCCCACAATAAGTTTGGTGAATTTTGACCCATCCTTCCTGACAGAGCTGGTGTAACTGAGTCAGGTTTGTAGGCCTCCTTGCTCACACACGCTTTTTCAGTTCTGCCCGCAAATCTTTTAAAGGATTGAGGTCAGGACTATGTGATGGCCACTCCAATACATTGACATTGTTGTCCTTAAGCCATTTTGCCACAACATTGGAAGTATGCTTGGAGTCATTGTCCATTTGGAAGACCCCTTTGCGATCAAGCTTTAACTTCCTGACTGATGTCTTGAGTTGTTGCTTCAATATATCCACATATTTTCCTCCCTCATGTTGCCATCTATTTTGTGAAGTGCACCAGTCCCTCCTGCAGCAAAGCACCCCCACAACATGATGCTGCCACCCCTGTGTTTCACGCTTGTGATGGTGTACTTTTTCCTCCAAACATAACGATGGTTATTATGGCCAACAGTTCTTTTTTGTTTCATCAGACTAGAAGACATTTCTCCAAAAAGTATGATCTTTGTCCCCATGTGCAGTTGCAAACCGTAGTCTGGATTTTTTTATGGCGGTTTTGGAGCAGTGGCTTCTTCCTTGCTGAGCGGCCTTTCAGGTTATGTCAATATAGGACTCGTTTTACTGTGGATATAGATACTTTTGTACCTGTGTCCTCCAGCATCTTCACAATGTCCTTTGCTGTTGTTCTGAGATTGATTTGTGCTTTTCGCACCAAAGTATGTTCATCTCTAAGAGACAGAACATGTCTCCTCCTGAACAGTTTGATGGCTGTGTGGTCCCAGGGTGTTTATGCTTGAGTATAATTGTTTGTACAGATGAACGTGGTACCTCCAGGCATTTGGAAATTGCTCCCAAGGATGAACCAGACTTGTGGATGTCTACAATGTTGTTTCTGAGGTCTTGGCTGATTTCTTTTGATTTTCCCATGATGTCCAGCAAAGAGGCACTGGGTTTGAAGGTAGGCCTTGAAATACATCCACAGGTACACCTCCAATTGTCTCAAATGATGTCAATGAGCCAATCAGAAGCTTCTATAGCCATGACAATATTTTCTGGAATTTTCCAAGCTGTTCAAAGGCACAGTCAACTTCTGACCCACTGAAATTGTGATACAGTGAATTATAAGTGAAATAATCTGTCTGTAAACAATTGTTGGAAAAATGACTTGTGTCATGCACAAAGTAGATGTCTTAACCGACTTTCCAAAACTATAGTTTGTTAACTTGACATTTGTGGAGTGGTTGAAAAACGAGTTTTAATAACTCGAACCTAAGTGTATGTAAACTTCCAACTTCAACTGTATAGGACAAGGTATTTATTTAACACCAAAATATATATATTAACCTAGAGGTATATTATACAACATTTGATGTTAAAGTAATGTCATTGCTAAGTGAGAAAACCACTCTGGAAGAGGGCGGAACAGCTCTTCCGGATGTGAATATGAATGAGATTTTAAATTCACTGTCTAGTGATATAAACATACGTTTCAAAGTAGAGCAGGAGACATGGGTGAAAAAGTCAGACGTGACCCACACCTGTGGGCTCTCTGTCTCCTCTATCTATTCTCCCACTGAATTGGGCAAGGTAGATCAGGTTTCAAGCAACTGGTCAGCACTGTCTGTCTTTGAGTCAACAGATTCTGACAGCAGTGATGAACGATGTCTTAGGCCAACCAGAACACAGCCTGTAAACGGAAGTAAAGGCAAACTTCTAGTGACAGTAATCACACACAAATCAGCATCTCCAAAACAGTTGGTCAGAAACTTTTCAGCATCCACGAAACGTGGTTATCAGAGTTAATCATGTTTCGAGTGAAACCAACAACATTATTCGTTCAGTAGAAAAGAAACCTGGGGTATGTCATTATTATGGGATTTCTGGTCACTGGCAACGAGATTGTTGGAAAAGAAAATGTGATTTTATGAGAAGTGGCCAGGAGAAGAAGGATCCGTCCAAGGGAAGATGGAAACAAGACAACAGCCCCAACGACACAATACTTGTACAGAAATTTAAGAAGCTCTCTCCGGCTCAGCAGCAGAGTTTGCTGGATGCTGTGGAGGTAAACTAACAGACCCATCTGACGTCCCATCTCAGCTGGTGTACATATGAAATTAGATGGAATATATGTGAACGTCATGGTTAATAACTTTGCAGTAGATTTGTTTAGTAGATATGGGTGCTGAAGTCACTGTATTGCCCATATATTGTGCAAAACATATATGTCCTCAGTACACAGGCAAGGATATGAGAGCAACAGGAGTGGGTGGGTGGAGGGGGGGCTCAGATATGAAACAGACCAAACCATTATCAACTTCTATTGGTCCAATGAAGATTGATGTAGGATTCTATGGTTCAGAACCATCCTATTTGGAATACGAAGAAAAATCGAATGTGGAATTTTGGATTTGGAATCAGTGTGCTTGACAGGTGTTGCCCCACCTTGCGCAAAACAGTATCCCATTAGCAAGGAGCTTTGGACGCTACTACAGTAGTGATTAAAGATCTATGGGACATGGGTATAGTTGAAAAGACACAATGCAATCCAGCTACCCTGTTGTATCCTCCAGATACCACATTACTTAAACACAACTGTTGTGAGTTGTTTTGGATCAGCTATCCGATGGGTTTATAGAGTCATCAGTTGGAAAACCCTGAGTTCATCTTACACACAGGCGGTTCAAGCACTGTGGAAGGGGGTGTGAGGCAGGCTGGACATGGTTAATTACTGGGTAGTTACTACAATGGACGATGTGATAATACAGGCATGTTAGATTTCAGAACTGCACACGTTCACTTCATGAGTGACACAATGTTTAACTATTGCATACAACTCTCTAATGGGGCATAACTCCTGAGGGGGGACATGACGTAGTACCAGGACAGTGGGTGATGGTAAAAAAATGATCAAGTTATCAAGTCCTTATCAAGTTATGCACCTAACGAGGTAAGCAGTAAAAGTTCAGGGAAAATCACGATGGGTGCATGTCATTCATTGCAAGGTTGTCCATATTCGTTGCAAGGTTGTCTATTATAATTACGAAGCGGAGCCTGGAGAATGAAGAACTGATTGATTAGCAATCGGGGGGCAATCTCAGGTGAAGAAGCATAGTAAGATGATCAGAATCTGATGAGCTTCTATGTTGTACACCGCAGTCATCATCATAGGGATATCTAGGTGAAATGTCCAACGTTTTCCTGAAAATTGGGACATGCTTACTTAGGGAAATCTATGTAAAATACCCATTTCTATTGAAATCAGGATATGTTACATTCACTTTTTTGTTTCCTTCATTACAGGTTATGATAATCTACAGTCTGAAGCAATATCCTTCGATTCAAGGACTGTACTTCAAACAATACAAGATCACTGGTGAAGTGCAACCAGTGGAAGGGAAGAAGAATTCCTCACTACCTGCAGACTGTCAGAACATCATTTCTAATAGTTATCTATGTGGGGCTGATACATTAGTCATTTTTTAAAGGACTTTGTGAATGATTACCTTGTCAATAGGACGATTGAATATTGTTGTCTTGCAGACAAGTGAAAGATGTTTGAAAATATTTTCCTTGTGAGTTTCCTCCTAATACAGGATGTGGGTGGTGTTTCCATTTCTAACACAGAGATGCATCAGCAGGATGAGGGACACTCGGGCGTCAATAGGTTTCTAGCTCTCTCTCTACATTATGCCACAGTAGTCAAAGTAGTTGTTTGGTTTGTACGCATGCTCCATTCACATCAAGGCCAGGTATTCCATTAAGGGTTATTCCTTTTAACCAGAGCAAAATGTTGGGTATATGGAGAGATGTTTAATTGGTGTGAGACGGTTATTGGTACTAATTTGGGTACGAATGTTGAGTATCAACATGCGAGAGTACCTAGTTCTAAAGATAGGTGCTGGATGAGGGCTAATTCTTCGCTGCCTATTCCTGGTTACCAGAGTTGTGGCGAGGGTCATTTGGGATATGTCGTACGTACCCCATGTAAGACATTCTGTGAATTCTCCTTCTTTACACTATCATAAACGTGTGATTACAGAAACTGAGAGATTCTTGCAGTTGTATTTCTGAAATAGCAGGGGAAGTTATTAATATGGCCAACTCTTTGGAAATACTAGCTCATAGAACGGCTGAGAGTCTTGAGTTAATTACAGCTGAGATGGTTGCCATTCGGATTGTAGCGATGCACAATCGTTTTGCCCTGGACTATCTCTTGTCCGCATACATTTACAATACGGGGGGAACATGTGCTGTTATTGGCGCTGAATGTTGTACATACAGTTCTGATAAATCTAAGGAAATAACTGACCTAATCCAAAAGATCAGGACTGAGGGCACTAAATATCATGATTCCAATCCAGATGATTTAGGCTTAGTCATGTGGTTGTCTTCCACATTTTGTACATGGAGAAGTTTTTTGGTGAGCATGATACTTCCAATAGTGGGAGTTCTGGTTATTTTTCTTATCCTCATGCAGGTTATCAAGAGTGCTATTGCCAGATGTTTATCTGCTGAAATCTGACTGTTACGTGATAGGGGATATCATAAGATTCATCAACCGTGTCCTTTTGGAGATGGGTGTCAGTGGTGTTCACAAGAATGTGCCGGAGACTCTGCTGGAGTCTCCCGCCTGTCCGGCGCTGCCGGAGTCTCCCGCCTGTCCATTCGGGACCAATTTCTAGGGTCCCCAGTCCGAGGTCGGCGGCGAGGGTCGCCGTGTTTGAGGCCACGGAGGCGGACAATGAGGACGGAGAAAAACTGTGATGAAGTGGGGTCCATGTCCCGCGCCAGAGCCGCCACCGCGGACAGATGCCCACCCAGACCCTCCCCTATAGGTTCAGGTTTTGCGGCCGGAGTCCGCACCTCTGTGGGGGGGTGCACTGTCACATTCTGACCTTAGTTCCTTTGTTTTGTCTATGTTTGAGTATGGTCAGGGCGTGAGTTGGGTGGACAGTCTGTTTGTTTTTCTATGTTGGGGTTTTGAGTTCGGTCTAGTATGGTTCTCAATCAGAGGCAGCTGTCAATCGTTGTCCCTGATTGAGAATCATACTTAGGTAGCCTGGGTTTCACTTTTGGTTCGTGGGTGTTTGTTTCCGTGTAAGTTCAGTTTTTTTTTATTAAAATGGACACAAACCACACTGCAAATTGATGCAATCTATCTTACATTACATAATTGTCATCTTTTTGTCAATGATCTAAACAAATTACTTGGTCATTTCAAAATGGAAGAAAAAATGTGAACATTTGTAAAAAAAGAAGAAGAAAAAAAGAAACATAAAACACTAATATATCTTGATTACATACTGGAAGTAGTCAACTATCCTGAGTCAATACATGCTAGAATCACGTTTGGCAGCGATTACAGCTGTGCGTGTTTCTGAGTAAGTTTCTAACAGCTTTGCACATCTGGAAAATATAGGTTTGTCGTGTCTTTGGATATGCCGGATTAAGTGATATGACATGCTATTTTATAAAATAATTTATCCGTAATTACTATCACTTTATTGAGCTAATCACTTAAATGTGATTAACTAGAGAGTCGGGCACCACAAAATAATATTTAGCGAGCTGTTATCTTCCGAATAAACTCTTAAACCTCTTCAGTCGACCCTCTACTTTTTTGAACATTTTGTTAAAAATCGCGCAACATTTCAGCGCCCTGCTACTCATGCCAGGAATATAGTACGTTCATATGGTTAGAATGTGTGGATAGGAAACGCTCGGACGTTTTTAAAACTGGTTAAATCACGACTGTGGCTATTACATAACGTGCGTTACATCGGAAAGCGCAGGAAAACCTGATCACAGAAAGTGGAAATAAATATCCTTGCGCCACTTCCAGCAATTGTTAACAGTGAGCCGAATTAGATAAGACCGAGCATTCAACTCCCACAGCATCCCCATGTTGTCTAGAGTCTTGTGAATTGAATCCTCTTTGATTCTTGGTTGAACCGAAAGAGGGGCACGACTTACCTCCGGTCTCCGCCCAGATCATTCCGGAAGAGCTCTCTCCTGAAATTTTTTCCAAGACGACAGCTAATGATTTCTAAATCGCCTATGGATGATTTTTATCGCTTATTAACGTTTACTAATACCTAAAGTAGCATTACAAACGTATTTCGAAGTGATTTGTGAAAGTTTATCGTCTACTTTTTGAATTTTAAAAAATGACGTTTCGTTTATCACACAGTCTACATATAACGATATCTTGGCTTTATATGGCCCGATTTAATCGAAATAAAGACCCAATAGTGTTTATGGGACATCTAGGAGTGCCAACAAAGAAGATGGTGAAAGGTAATGACTGTTTTCTATTTTATTGTGCGGTTTGTGTAACGCCGAAATGCTAATTATTTTGTTTACGTCCCCTGCTGTGCTTTTCTGTTGTAGTGTATTGGTGCATGCTATCAGATAATAGCTTCTCATGCTGTCGCCGAAAAGCATTTTAAAAATCTGACTTGTTGCCTGGATTCACAACGAGTGTAGCTTTAATTTGATACCCTGCATGTGTATTTTAATGAACTTTTGAGTTTTAACTAATACTATTAGCATTTAGCGTAGCGCATTTGAATTTCCAGAGCTCTAGTTGGGACGCAAGCGTCCCAACTAGAGGGAAGAGGTTAAAGACCTAGTAATAATTTACATCAATAGCAGTCAATATCAATCGTCATCTTAATTCAGTCTCATCTGAAAGTTGTAAAATCTGCACGAACCCTGGCTAACAGGGTTAAACCCAAAGTTGGGTTTAATTATTGATTTACTAAATACCTAACTAATCACACAGAATTACACATAGACATAATTAAATCATAACTTGATTACAAATTACATCATAAAGGAAAACGTCCCTGGCGGGCGGAACAGATATGAACAGATATGACAGCTTGTTACACAAAGGAAAAGGGCTGGGTTTGAGTGAAAGAGCGGGAAGACTGAGGGACACAGGGTGAAGCTGTGCTGTCGTAAATACAGTATCTGATGCATTCTAAAATACCGCCCATTTGGAGTAGGAAAATGCAATAAATATTTACTCTGAGCTGCACTTCGGTAGGTTGGTGGTAGATGGAAGGCCGTGTTGCCAAACCGAATCCTTTGAAGAATGTCTCTGGTTGTCAATTGGATACGTTGTAGTAACGTCGTTGGGTGATATACGGGATACTCTGTCTGTTCCTTCCTAACCCTCGTTGCATCTGCTGTTGCTAACTCAACGGCCAGGAGGTATCACTTCTGTAGTGAATAAGAGTTCAAAGTTCATACCATTCGCAACCAAAGCTCACGCTGATGTTGGCCCTGTTCTGTAGTTATTATCTGAACCATTCTGACATCAGACCGTTGTCCTACATCCTCGGAACAGGAAGTTATATTGTCGTCAAGGGCTTATATAGGAAGGGAGAGGAGCGCATGTTTGAAAAGTTTTATAGCCCATGTCCCTTCACAGGGGTGGGCCATTGAGCAGAGCCCTGCCTTATGAAAACCCAAATCTCACATTTTAGAAGCTAAAATCACATTTCATCCATCACAAATAATTTCATATTCAAACATTTAAATTGAACAACAATTCCATGTGAATCCGATAACTCTGATGTGTAGACTTTCCACTGTAGAGTATATGTCATCTTATCATTGATGAGAATGTCTCAGATGACAACCGAACTGACATAATATTCATTAAGTACTACAGCATATGTTCCATTGTTCGGATTACCAGAATATAGTTCATTTTCACCCACCTTCTGATGTTCCCAGAATCTCTATGTTAACCAAGGTTTTTGCAAATGTAACATCAGTAGGGTAGAGAGAGGGAAATGGGGGAAGAGGTATTTATGACTGTCATAAACCTACCCCCCAGGCCAACGTCATGACAGGTTCATTATCCTTTTTTAAATTCTTCAAACTAAAATTGTTGTCAAGTCTTGCCATAGATTTTCAAGCCACTCATGAATAGTCACTGTCTTCTTGGTAAGCAACTCCAGTGTATATTTGGCCTGGTTTAGGTTATTGTCCTGCTGAGAGTTGAATTTGTCTCCCAGTGTCTGTTGGAAAGCAGACTGAACCAGGTTTTCCTCTAGGATTTTGCCTGTGCTTAGCTTTATTCAGTTTCTTTTTATAATTAAAAAATCTCCCTAGTCCTTGCCGATAACAAACATACCCATAACATGATACAGCCACCACCATGCCTGAAAACATGAAGAGTGGTAGTCAGTGATGTGTTCTGTTAAATTTCCCCCAAACATAACGCTTTGTATACAGGTCATAAAGTTAATTTCTTTACTTTAATGCCTTATTGCAAACAGGATGCATCTTTTGGAATAGATTTTATTCTGTACAGGCTTCCTCCTTTTCACTTTGTCATTTAGGTTAGTATTATGGAGTAACAACAATGTTGTTGATCCATCCTCAGTTCTCTCCTATCACAGCCATTAAGGGATTTTATGAAACCATAGCAAATGTTAGAAAGTTAGCTAGGTGTTTATCTCAATCGTATATGCTGAAATCGACACACAATATAAAAATGTCACGCATGTTCATATGTAATACACCGGAATTATCTCATTTACAAACATATGACACTTTGGTGAGATTTTGGGATGCACGTAAACGTCCTTTGACCACTCTGGACACCAATTACTAACATATCTGCCCATTTTTTCTGATATTGTTCATATGTTGTGGAAGCTATCTGATTTGTCAATGAAAGACAAGCTATATTATTTATTTTGACTTTCAAAATAAAGAAACAAACGTATGTTTTGTTTGTGCTTGTTTATTCTGAACTATGTAACTCCTATCTATCTTCTGATAATTTCCTCATAATATCCCAGATGTCTTCTTTCCAAAAATACCAAGTGTTTGCATGTCATAAATACTTTTGTCTATTTAGGCAGAAATGTACATTTTGCTTAAGAGTTTGTAAGTAAGCATTTCATGGTAAGGTCTACTGAGGTCTGTTTTATTCGGAGCATGTGACAAATACAATTTGATTTGATTTTGGTGGTTCATCAGACCTTGATGACACTGTTACCCTGACACAAAGTCCTAACAGAAAAAGGAGAGCAGAGGAAGATAGTGCAGCCAAATTAAGCCTTTCATTATTTGCTATGATTGTGTTTTTTATCATTAAAAATGGTATTGATCTTCCTGAGGGTCCATCTTTTTGGTGTTGGGTCGGCCTACTCAAGGAGAGTTACTTAATATGTAGGCTTTTTCCAGTCCTGCTCTTATCGACTTAAATCATTTTGGAACATCCTAATGTGCAGCTTAGTGATATAGTTAGGTGTTGGAGCAGGGCTGAAACCAATGATTGCACAGTAGCTCTCCAGGAGGATGAGCTCAATGTGTCTATCCTTGGCTCCAAGTGTCCTCTTCTCATCCTTCTCAAAACCAACTACAGAACATTGAATTAGGAGAGGAACATTGGGTCTTATTATCAAATGGGATTTGAGGAGGCGAGGAATCAATAACAAATAGTTTGAGAAAGAACCCTGGTTTACTAGGGTCTGTGTCTTTTTGCTAGATGATTGAGGGCATTCTCCAGAGCAAAGCTGGAGGGGAAAGGATCATGAACGAGTATGCTCGCACAAAAAGCTTGACTGACCACACTAGACGCGACATGATCAAGGTATTGGTTTGCAAAAATGACAGAGGATCATAGGTAAACCATTACATTTTTTAAAGCATTACGATCAATGTTTTGAATTGGAGCATTATTGCCTGTCTAATAATTAGTAAGAACAAGTCTCCCATGACATGTGAAGGAGGCATAATGCAAGAAGAATTAGTTTCCTTGTTCCCGTACCTGGCCGACCCAAAAAGCAAGACTGGCTATGTGACATACGAAATAAATCTGGGTCCCAATTCCCTCCCTACCACTTCCCCTTAGCCCTAACCCTTTGATGTTTGCAGATTTGAAGTGTGTGGATAGATGTAAGCAGTGTAGGCATGGTTCTTTCACTCTGAATCTGCACACATCAATATCGTTACAGGGCCAACGGGAAGTGTTGTAAGACTATATATGCACGGGCTTTGCTGTTTTAGAGGCACAATCTGCCGATAGTGAATCTGCCACTGCAACATCACTAGATGTTTAAATGATAAACACAGCATTTTTTCAAATCACTTTTCAAATTGCAAAGCTGTCTAACATAGCACAGCTGTTGTTTACATGCTCCTCAGTCACTTGCAATTGAAGATGACATCAATCAGGCTGTGTGTATGTGAAGGTGACTGAGGAGCATTAAACATTACACAGTCCCTGCAACTGTTAAACCTTTCTTCCAGATTCTAACATCAACCGGTGACAAATTTGCTTTCAGGTGAATAAAATGTTTGTTTATCTAGGCCCACTATTACAATGCAGAAAACTTGGCATGGAGACTGAAGCACCTGCAAAAGGATGCTGCAGGGGGAGAGTAAAGTTCCCTTGTAGATCACAAACAGGTAGGTCAGCTGGTTGGCATACGTAACTGCCTTTTATTTGTGTGTTTATGGTTTGTGCTTGCTCGGGTGCAGGCATTTGAGGGTGTAGGCATGTGAGGGTTTGTTCACAAGGGAGGGAGACTTGTTTTTTATGCGGTTTTCTCACGCTTCAGTGTAACTGGGTTTGGTTGGACTGTTAGACCAGTGTTGTGTGTTCAGGTCCTTTTTAATCGTTGGTTGAAGGTGGACCAGCTGCTGACAGAGACCCCACCATGGACGAAGAGTGAAGAAGCGCAGTGTTGAGAGGCCATCGCGCTGATGAACACACTTTTGATGAAGCAACCTTAAAAGTAAAGATGAAACGGACCCACAGAGCTCCTCTGACATAGTCAGCGTTTCTGTTGTGTCACGAACCGGCTCAAAGCCCGTAACAAAAGGGAGACAACGTGGAGATAAGGAGTAATAAAATATATATTTATTAAATAAGTAACTAAGTATAATATTGAATGCTGTCTGTAATCAGTAGTCAGTAGTGTTAGTGAGTGTTTGGCATGAATGTGATAATGCAGGGTGTTGAAAGGTTCCAAAGCAAACAACCAAAAAACCACCAAGAAAAACAACCAAATCTATAAAGGTGTCTGCATGGAGAGAGTCTCCTCCATGAATGGGGAAGTGGTGTATTTATCCTGGGAGACACCGGGCCCAGGTGTTTCCCATGTAGCTGACGACCCTCCCAACTCCGCCCACCAGCATCCTAATAAGGAAATAACAGAGAGAATACGGCAGACAGAGTGGGAGGGTCGTCACAGTTGTTTCTGGATGTATGAATAACATGTTGATGTATTGTTTTTTTCCCAAAGCATGACCATGCCGCAGGGTCGCCATTGCCAGAGCTATTACCCTTAAAAGGCGACTGGACCATGTCTTAGAAATCCCGTAGCTGAGATTTTACTGATGTATTTATGTGTCTTGTCTGTGGATTGAGCAAGATTTTGGACAGATTGTTAGGTGACGCAACTTCCGCAAAATTCCTGGAGCAATGGCCTACTGTTTTCAAACAGAAGGTCATCCTGCAGTGCCATGGACTCACACCAACACCCGGGCTTCATGCCCTGATACACAACGCTGAGTCTACAGTTGAGGTGGGAAATGGTGCAGACTTACCACTTTACACTGCAATATGAAGTTCTATTATGTGCATTTGGGCTGGAGAATAATTTTTGGATTTTTGTTGAAAGGGTCATATCTCACACACCAGCCCTGGCATGCGTGCTTTCTGAAAGTTTTCTAATGTCAGAATTCAAATGTGTGTTTCGAGGCTGGGACAGTGACATGTTGTCCATCCTTCTCCTCATCCATCAAGGCCGCAACAAGCCAGGGAAGATGTCAGCACGACACGCAGCGGAACATCTTGTGAGGTTCATAAAGGTCAGGCTACAATTCAACAAATATGTGTTATGTATAAATTGTGTCACTGTATGCTGATTCCCCACCCACCCCCGTTTTCCCCTTCACCCCTCCCTCATGTGTACAAACACTTACCCCAGCAATGAGCACAATCATCAACTTTACTGCTATAGTACTAGTTAAACTACTTCAACTGTGGCAGAATAATACTGTAATAAATATTAGAATCACTACTGTCTGGCCTGCGAGACGTAGATGTTGTTAGAATTAATAGTAGGTGTTCTAATGATGCATTGTTGTCTTAAAGGCAGGGACCAGCTTCTTGATGGCATCACTGGAGGTCAACAGCACCTTCTTCTTGCCTTGGGGACCCAGAGAACGAGCTTTTACACCAACTTCATGGCGATTGACTAACATGCGGTACCTTGTAAGGCATCTGGCTCACTGAGATGTTTTGATTAGCTTTTCAAAGCTCACTTTGTCTTTGGTACCTCATACAGTCAGGGTCTGGCAAACATGTCCACTTTTCTACAAACGACCATCTACGACATTGACGTTGATACAACTAAAATGAATCCCGTGGTAGCAGAGCTGAGGGACAGAATGTTGCATTGAACAAATCTGTTCGAGACACAGAATTGTTTTGTTTGCAAATGCTGCCAGGCAAATGCCAATAGCCTTGTAAAACATCTAAAGTTAATCCAGTCTTTCTTCAGGGAAATATCTGCATTTAAAGTGTGGTCAGGTTGGATGTTCACGTGTATTTGGCACTTTTTACTGGATTTTGAAAGCATCTTAACAAGGCACATGAAGAGCATAGCTTAGCAGTTTCTGATATTGATGGTGGAGGCCCCTCTACGGCTGCTAACAGGTCTGTAGCAAAGCTCCCATTGTGATTCAGCTCTGTATAATAAGACTATTGTGGAAAATTGTGCCACAACAATAGCTCAACTCAAAGCAGCAGGAGTTGGTGAAACAACAGTGAACATCTTAGACAGTTCCAATGAAGAGGTAGTTGATATCCACAGTCAAACTAAAAAATATGTGAGGAAGTGTCTGTCTTTACAGGACATTGGTAACAATGATATTGGGTGTAAAATAGATGAGTGCAAATTGAAAATCCTTTCAGTTACTTGAATTCTGAAACCAAAAGGTGGAAGTGTTTCTCAGAGAAACGGGGAACTGTAGATCCAGTTGAATACGTTCTTGTCACAAGATTTGACACGCAACACAATAGAACCTGAAAGGACCGACTCCGGAGATGAGAAGCAGGTAAAGGGGAGTTGAACATTTAATGCGGAACAGACAGGTAACAGACAGGTAACAAGACATGAACATCATCAGTACACATAGACGTTAGTCTATTTACAAAAATTCACACATAAACTAAATTTAGCAGGCTATGGATGGTCCCACTTTATGACTGGCGTGATTGATCTTTAAGAATCACTCTCTACTCTCTAACGAGAAACATGCAATAAAATGCAGCTCTTCTATGATGACTTTGAAACCTCTAATCCTCTTGGATCGAGGCATGGTATACATAAATTGGGTGCCATTTACTTTACTTTAAGAGATGTCTCTCCAAAGTGCTGCTCAATGTTCACCTGGTTTCTATGTCATGTTCAATATGTAAAAGATGTCCAAGATGTAAAAACCAATCAGTTTCACTAACTACTTGACCCAATTGTACGAGATGTAATCATTTTGGAAAGGGATGGAATTAATTAAGGTTCCCTTGTACGACCACCAAATTCATGGAACCATTGTCCAATAAACAGGTGACAACCATGGTACTCATGGTTTATTTTAATATGTTTTATTTTTTTGTGCAATATATTGCTGCCGTTTCTGTCTTGCTGAGATAGACGACTTTCAGATAGTATTGAACTAAAGAGATGCATGTGCGTGTTAAAAAGTCTTGCATATTAAATTAATTAAAAAAAATGTTGAATCATGTTTTATTTGGTATCATGTATGACATCTTGGAGGTTGTTGGGCAGTATGAGGTGCTACTACAGTACTTGCAAAATTAACTGTTTTTTGTTGTGATTTTTACCCCTTTTTCTCCCCAATTTCATGGTATCCAATTGTTTAGTAGCTACTATCTTGTCTGTACGGGCTCGGGAGAGACAAAGGTTGAAAGTCATGCGTCCTCCGATACCCAACCCAACCAAGCCGCACTGCTTCTTAACACAGCGCCATCCAACCCGGAAGCCAGCTGCACCAATGTGTCGAAGGAAACACCGTGCACCTGGCAACCTTGGTTAGCGCGCACTGCGCCCAGCCCGCCACAGGAGTCGTTGGTGCGCAATGAGACAAGGATTTCCCTACCGGCCAAACCCTCCCTAACCCAGACGATGCTAGGCCAATTGTACGCTGCCCCACGGACCTCCCGGTCGCGGCTGGTTGCGACAGAGCCTGGGCGCGAACCCAGATTCTCTGGTGGCACAGCTGGTGCTGCAGTAAAGCGCCCTTAACCACTGCGCCACCCGGGAGGCCCCTTCAAAATTAACATTGAACCTCAACAGAAATTGACATGAGAATTTAGAGCTTCAGCTATGGTTTTATGCAGTTTTATTGCAGTGAAGTTACTTGAGGGTTCCAATGATTTGGGCTTAAATGCCATTTATTCTTGGTGTCTACCACGCAATCTACCACTTATCTTTGGTGATTTGGTGTCTCCAAATGATCAACATTGGTATTTGCTGCTTTTGTTGCTTCAAATAGTCAACATGGTCTTTTCTTCAGTGTTTTCAGCTGGTATTACAGTCTATTTGAAGCACTTGATTGCAGAACACCACATATTGTTTAAACATTTGTTTCCTGGAAAAGGTTGTTACCAAAGCATCATTCTATGGTGCATTATGCGCAATGTATTTAGAAAATGTGGCCAATTCTCCAAAGCTGGTGTATGTGCTATGAATCAAAACATATACTTTTTTAAAAACAAGTGAAAAGCTCTAAAAACATAACTAAACCATTTGCCAAGATATATCAAAGTGAAATGGCAAACATTTGACCTATATAGATTGGATATTGGTTCAGGGAAAATGGTCTCCTTGAATGTAATGGAAGGAGCTCATGAGATAGCAAACACACTCCGGGTGTTGAGGTTTTGAGTGTAAAAGTACGTAATGTATACTGTTCAGATTTGGTTGCTCTTTTGCACACCAGTATTTCTACTTGCACATCGTCATCACCTCCTCACGCCATTTGCACACAGTGTATGTAGACTTATTTTTTTAATTTTTCCCCCTATTGTGTAACTCTGTGTTGTTGTTTGTGTCGCACTGCCTTGTTTTATCTTAGCCAGGTCACAGTTGTAAATGAGAACTTGTTCTCAACTGGCCTTCCTGGTTAAATAAAGGTGAGATAAAAAAATATATACAAAAATACAAATTTGGTTGTTTGTCTTAAAGTTCATCGGGAGATGCCAATATTTCACAAAATCAAGTCTATTCTTGTAAAAGATGACAACGTACTGCTGGTTACCTTTGCTTTAGACACACTGTCTTCGCAAACATTTTCATGTATTTAAAGTTGTACGGTTAATAAAGTAAAGAATCTAAAATGCAAAACAAAACACAAAATAGATTGTGTCGCAGTTGTTGTGTATGCTGTGGATAATAAACAACTATTATAAAGTAATTACACGTTTGGGACACATGATGGTGCCAAGCAACATATTCCGGCACAACAGGACAGCGAAATATATGTAAAAATATGTGACTCACCACCTGGAGGTAGCAACATTTGAATTTCAGTATTTTACATTGGATAAAAGTAGAGATTGGTATATCATACACATCATTTTTGAGGAACAATGGGAAAGTAATTCTACTTTGAAAGTACGGAGCAGCGAAATCCGGATTTCTGGACATGGGAGGAGATATTGGATATTGGATGGAAAAGGACCCTGGGCACAGCCTGGAGAATATCGCCGCCCCAAAGAAGAGCTGGAGGCGGCGAAGGTGGGGAGGCGCTGGTATGAGGAGGCAGCACGGCGACGCGGATGGAAGCCCGAGAGTCAGCCCCAAAAAGTTATTGGGGGGGGACACAGGGAGTATGTCGACGCCAGGTAGGAGACCTGCGCTAATTTCCTGTGCTTACCGGGGGGCTAGAGAGACCAGGCAGGCACCGTGTTATGCTGTGGAGCACATGGTGTCTCCAGTGCGGGTGCGTAGCCCGGTGCGGTACATACCAGCTCCTCGTATCGGCCGGGCTAGAGTGGATATCGAGCCAGGTAAGGTTGGGCAGGCTCGGTGCTCAAGAGCTCCAGTGCGCCTGCACGGTCCGGTCTATCCAGTACCACCTCCACGCACCAGCCCTCCGGTGGCAGCTCCCCGCACCAGGCTTCCTGTGCGTGTCCTCGGCCCAGTACCACCAGTGCCAGCACCACGCATCAGGCCTACAGTGCGCCTCGCCTGTCCAGCGCTGCCAGAGCCTTCCTCCTCTCTAGCGCTGTCAGAGCCTTCCTCCTCTCTAGCGCTGTTGGAGTCTCCTGCCTGTCCAGCTCTGCCGGAGCCTTCCTCCTCTACAGTGCTGTCGGAGCCTTCCTCCTCTACAGCGCTGCTGGAGCCTTCCTCTACAGCGCTGTCGGAGTCTCACGCCTGTTCTGCGCTGCCGGAGTCTCCCGCTTGTTTAGCGCTGCCAGAGCCTTCCTCCTCTACTGCGCTGCCGGGACTCCAGGCTGTTCAGCGCTGCCAGAGCTGCCAGTCTACATGGAGCAGCCAGAGCTGCCAGTCTGCATGGAGCAGCCAGAGCTGCCAGTCTGCATGGAGCAGCCAGAGCTGCCAGTCTGCATGGAGCAGCCAGAGCTGCCAGTCTGTATGGAGCAGCCAGAGCTGCCAGTCTGCATGGGGCAGCCAGAGCCGCCAGTCTGCATGGGGCAGCCAGAGCCGCCAGTCTGCATGGGGCAGCCAGAGCCGCCAGTCTGCATGGAGCAGCCAGAGCCGCCAGTCTGCATGGAGCAGCCAGAGCCGCCAGTCTGCATGGAGCAGCCAGAGCCGCCAGTCAGCCAGGATCCGCCAGATCCGGCAGTCAGCCAGGATCTTCTAGATCCGCCAGTCAGCCAGGATTCGGCAGTCAGCCAGGATCTTCCAGATCCGCCAGTCAGCCAGGATCCGCCAGTCAGCCAGGATCTGCCGGAACCGCCAGTTAGCCAGGATCTGCCAGAACCACCAGCCAGACAGGATTTGCCAGAGCCAACTACCTGCCTGAGCTTCCTCTCAGTGCTGAGCTACCCCTCAGTCCCGAGCTGCCCCTCAGTCCCGAGCTGCCCCTCAGTCCCGAGCTGCCCCTCAGTCCCGAGCTGCTCCCCAGTCCAGTGGGGCCCTTGGTGAGGGTTACTAGGTCAAGGTCGGCGGCGAGGGTCGCCAATCTAAGGACGCGATTCAAGGGGACTAAGACTTTATTGGAGTGTGGTCCACGTCCCGCGTCAGAGCCGCCACCGTGGACAGACGCCCACCCGGACCCTCCCCTATGGGCGCGTTACGTTCACTAGTTCCAAAAACATCCAGTGATTTTGCATAGCCACATCGATTCAACAGAAATACTCATTATAAATGTAGATGATAAAAGAAGTTATACACATGACATTTTAGATATACCTCTCCTTAATGCAACCGCTGTGTCAGATTTTTTTTTTAACTTTACGGAAAATGCAAACCATGCAATAATCTGAGAGGGCGCTCAGAAATATCATCAATTTAGCCGCCATGTTGGGGTCAAAACAACCAGAAAGTACATGATAAATATTCCCTTACCTTTGATGATCTTCATCAGAATGCACTCCCAGGAATCCCAGGTCCACAATAAATGCTTGATTTGTTCGATAATGTCCGTTATTTATGTCCAATTAGCTACATTTGTTAACGCGTTTGGTATACATATCCAAATGCTCATGCATTAGTTCGGAAAAAAAATTCAAAAAGTTATATTACAGGTCGAAGAAACATGTCAAACTAAGTACAGAATCAATCATTAGGATGTTTTTATCATAACTCTTCAATAAAGTTCCAACCGGAGAATTCCTTTGTGTCTAGAGGAGGAATGGAACGCAAGTCGATATCACCAGGAAATGGCTCTCGGCCAGTAACCTGACTCATTCAGCTCTTATTAAGTCCCACAACACAGTAGAAGCATCAATAAAGTTTCTAAAGACGGTTGACATCTAGTGGAAGCCCTAGGAAGTGCAACTTCATTCATATCCCAATGTGAATTCAATAGGGCCTGGTGTAACGGCTTTCTAATGGTGAAGGAGAGTCGGACCAAACTGCAGCGTATCTATTGTGATTCATCTTTAATAAACAAACGTAACACACAACAAAACACTAACACTACAAAACGAAAACCGCCTATACAAGTGTCTACTAACCTCTAACCAGGACATCAAGACACACAGGACAATCACCCACAATACAACCAAAGAATATGGCTGCCTAAATATGGTTCCCAATCAGAGACAACGGTAAACACCTGCCTCTGATTGAGAACCACTTCAGACAGCCATAGACTCTCCTAGAACACCCCACTAAGCTACAATCCCACTATACACACATTCCAAAATCCCAAGACAAAACACACCACAATACAAAAACTCTATGCCACACCCTGGCCTGACCCAATACATGAAGAAAACACAAAATACTTAGACCAGGGCGTGACAGAACCCCCGCCCTAAGGTGCGGACTCCCGAACGCACCTCAAAACAAATAGGGAGGGTCCGGGTGGGCGTCTGTCCATGGTGGCGGTTCCGGCGCGGGACGTGGACCCCACTCAATTAATGTCTTAGTCCCCTCTCCTCGCGTCCCTGGATATTCCACCCTCGCCGCCGACCATGGCCTAGTAGTCCTCACCCAGAAACCCACTGGATTGAGGAGCAGATCGGGACTGAGGGGCAGCTCGGGACTGAGGCAGCTCGGGACTGAGGGGAAGCTCGGGAGTGAGGGGAAGCTCGGGAGTGAGGGGAAGCTCGGGAGTGAGGGGAAGCTCGGGAGTGAGGGGAAGCTCGGGAGTGAGGGGAAGCTCGGGAGTGAGAGGCAGCTCAGGAGTGAGAGGCAGCTCAGGAGTGAGAGGCAGCTCAGGAGTGAGAGGAAGCTCAGGAGTGAGAGGAAGCTCAGGAGTGAGAGGAAGCTCAGGCAGGTTGATGGATCTACCAGATCCTGGCTGGCTGGTGGTTCCGACAGATCCTGGCTGACTGGCGGATCCTGGCTGACTAGCGGCTCTGGCAGATCCTGGCTGACTGGCGGATCCTGGCTGACTGGCGGATCCTGGCTGACTGGCGGATCCTGGCTGACTGGCGGATCTGGCAGATCCTGGCGGATCCTGGCTGACTGGCGGATCCTGGCTGACTGGCGGATCCTGGCTGACTGGCGGATCCTGGCTGACAAGCGGATCTGGCAGATCCTGGCTGACTGGCGGATCCTGGCTGACTAGCGGTTCTGGCAGATCCTGGCCGACTGGCGGATCCTGGCTGACTAGCGGATCTGGCAGATCCTGGCTGACTGGCGGATCCTGGCTGACTAGCGGATCTGGCAGATCCTGGCTGACTGGCACTTCTGGCGGATCCTGGCAGACTGGCGGATCCTTGCTGACTGGCGGATCCTGGCACACTGGCGGATCCTGGCTGAATGGCGGATCTAACTGATCCTGGCAGACTGGCGGCACTGGTGGCGCTGGGCAGACTGGCGGCGCTGGGCAGACTGGCGGCTCAGGCGGCGCTGGGCAGACTGGCGGCACTGGCGACGCTGGGCAGACGGGTGGCTCAGACGGCGCTGGGCAGACTGGCGACGCTGGGCAGACTGGCGGCGCTGGGCAGACTGGCGGCGCTGGGCAGACTGGCGGCGCTGGGCAGACTGGCGGCGCTGGGCATACTGGGAGCACTGGCGGCGCTGGGCAGACTGGCGATGCTGGGCAGACTGGTGGCTCAGGCGGCGCTGGGCAGACTGGCGGCACTGGCGGCGCTGGGCAGACTGGCGGCGCTGGGCAGACTGGTAGCTCAGGCGGCGCTGGGCAGACTGACAGCTCTGGATGCTTCATGCAGGCTGACAGCTCTGGCTGCGCTGAACAGAGGAGTACTGGTGCCTCTGGAATGAGGGGCTCTGGCGCCTCTGGCATGAGGGGCGGTAGCTCTGACAGCGCCGGACAGGCGGGAAGCTCCGGCAGCGGCGCCGGACAGGCGGGAGGCTCCGGCAGCGGCGCCGGACAGGCGGGAGGCTCCGGCAGCGGCGCCGGACAGGCGGGACGCTCCGGCAGCGGCGCCGGACAGGCGGGAGGCTCCGGCAGCGGCGCCGGACAGGCGGGACGCTCCGGCAGCGCTGGACAGGCGGGACACACTGTAGGCCTGATGCGTGGTGCTGGCACTGGTGGTAATGAACAGAGGACACGCACAGGAAGCCTGGTGCGGGGAGCTGCTACCGGAGGGCTGGGGTGTGGAGGTGGTACTGGATAGACCGGACCGTGCAGGCGCACTGGAGCTCTTGAGCACCGAGCCTGCCCAACCTTACCTGGCTCGATGCCCACTCTAGCCCGGCCGATACGAGGAGCTGGAATATACCGCACCGGGCTATGCACCCGCACTGGGGACACCCTGCGCACCACTGCATAACAAGGTGCCTGTCCGGTCTCTCTAGCCCCCCGGTCACCACAGGAAGTTAGCGTAGGTCTCCTACCTAGCGTAGCCATACCCCCTGTGAGCCCCCCCCCAAGAAATTTTTGGGGCTGACTCTCAGGCTTCCATCCGCTCTGCCGTGCTAGCTCCTCATAATGCCGCCTCTCTGCTTTTGCTGCCTCCAGCTCGGCTTTGGGGCGACAATAATCTCCAGGCTGCTCCCAGGGTCCTTTTCCGTCCAGTACCTCCTCCCATGTCCAGGTAGTGCAATCTCTCCCACTGTAGCTGCTGCTGCTCCTGCTGCTGCTGCCTCTGTTGCTTCTCCTGTGGCTCCTGCCTGTTGACACGCTGCTTGGTCCTGAGGTGGGTGATTCTGTAACGGCTTTCTAATGGTGAAGGAGAGTCGGACCAAACTGCAGCGTGTCTATTGTGATTCATCTTTAATAAACAAACGTAACACACAACAAAACACTAACACTACAAAACGAAAACCGAAAACAGCCTATACAAGTGTCTACTAACCTCTAACCAGGACATCAAGACACACAGGACAATCACCCACAATACAACCAAAGACTATGGCTGCCTAAATATGGTTCCCAATCAGAGATAACGGTAAACACCTGCCTCTGATTGAGAACCACTTCAGACAGCCATAGACTCTCCTAGAATACCCCACTAAGCTACAATCCCACTATACACACATTCCAAAATCCCAAGACAAAACACACCACAATACAAAAACTCTATGCCACACCCTGGCCTGACCCAATACATGAAGAAAACACAAAATACTTAGACCAGGGCGTGACACCTGGGTTGAAAATCCACCAACCTCAGATTTCTCACTTCCCGTTTGGATTTCTTCTCAGGTTTTTGCCTGCCATACGAGTTATGTTATACTCACAGACATCATTCAAACAGTTTTAGAAACTTCAGAGTGGTTTCTATCCAATACTAATAATACTATGCATATATTAGTAACTGAGACTGAGGAGCAGGCTGTTGACTCTAGGCACCTCTGGGCACCTTTTATCCAAGGCTTGGATGCTTACATTGATTTAGACCTGAACAATGTTTCCCCAATTTTTTCTGCCACTGAATTTCTTTCTGCCACTGCATATTTCAGGGCTGCTGAGCGCAAACTTGAAAAATTCTGTAAAACTGGAGTTTAACCATGAGGCTGTCCTGCAAACAGTTTTAACAGCATTCTCCTATGGCATTTGAATATAATGTTATGGCCTACCATCAAAAACAATGGAGAAAATGCATCCCAGAGAATAATTTATTTCAGGTTGTATTTCTTTCATCACATTCCCAGTGGGTCAGAAGTTTACATACACTCAATTACTATTCGATAGCATTGCCTTTAAATTGTTTAACTTTGGTCAAATATTTTGGGTAGCCTTCCACAAGCTTCCCACAATAAGTTGCGTGAATTTTGGCCCATTCCTCCTGACAGAGCTGGTGTAACTGATTTAGGTTTGTAGGCCTCCTTGCTTGTAAAAGCTTTTTCAGTTTGGCCAAAAAAATTCCTTAGGTTTGAGGTCAGGGCTTGTGATGGCCACTCCAATGGCTTGACTTTGTTGTCCTTAAGCCATTTTGCCACAACTTTGGAAGTATGCTTGGGGTCATTGTCCATTTGGAAGACCCCTTTGTGACCAAGCTTTAACTTCCTGACTGATGTCTTGAGATGTTGCTTCAATATATCCACATAATTGTCTTTCCTCATGATGCCATCTATTTTGTGAAGTGCACCAGTCCCTCCTGCAGCAAAGCACCCCCACAACATGATGCTGACACACCCATGCTTCAGGGTTGGGATGGCGTTCTTCGGCTTGCAAGCTCTCCCTTTTTCCTCCAAACATAACAATGGTCATTATGGCCAAACAGTTATATTTTTGTTTCGTCAGACCAGAGGACATTTCTCCAAAAAGTACGATCCTTGTCCCCACGTGCAGTTGCAAACCGTAGTCTGGATTTTAAATGGTGGTTTTGAAGCAGTGGCTTTTTCTTTGCTGAGCAGCCTTTCAGGTTATGTCGATATAGGACTCGTTTTACTGTGGATATAGATAGTTTTGTACCTGTTTCCTCCAGCATCTTCACAGGGGCCTTTGCTGTTGTTCTGGGATTGATTTGCACTTTTCGCACCAAAGTATGTTCATCTTTAATAAACAGAACACATCTCCTTCCTGAGGTGTATGACGTGGTCCCATGGTGGTTAAACTTGCGTACCATTGTTTGTACAGATGAACGTGGTAACTACAGGCATTTGGAAATTGCTCCCAAGGATGAACCAGACTTGTGGAGGTCTACAATTTTTTTCCTGAGGTCTTGGCTGATTTCTTTAGATTTTTCTATAATGTCAAGCAAAGAGGCCCTGAGTTTGAAGGTAGGCCTTGAAATACATCCACAACTCCAACCTAAGTGTATGTTAACTTTCTAATTCAACGGTAATGACTTTACCCTTACTCTGTGATATTAGAATAATACGAACATGGTTTGAAGATGAATGCTACAATTATCACAGTCCTTCTTCTGATTATTGTAAACTGATCCACTTCTCTTTAAATTGCAAATCATTTGAAATTGCAAAAATATACTCTAAAATCAATGCTTTAATTTACAACAGCATCAGGTAAATCCCAAAACACAACAACCAATGCCACCACAAGCACAGTCCCTGCTACAACAACCACAGCTGAACCAAATACAACCACAGCTGCTGCCAAATCCACAGCTGCTGCCACAACACCCACTGCTGCTCGAACTACAACCACAGCAGCTTCCACCACAACTACAGCTGCTGCCACCACAACTACAGCCGCTGCCACCGCAACTACAGCTGCTGCCATAACAACCACAGCTGCTCCAACTACAACCATAGCTGCCACTACAAACCCAACAGCTGCTGCCATGACAACAACAGCTGCTCCAACTACAACCACAGCAGGAGCCACCACCACAACTACAGCTGCTGCCCCCACAGCCACAGCTGCTCCAACTACAACCATAGCTGCTGCTACGACAACCATAGCTGCTGCTATGCCAACCATAGCTGCTCCTAAATAAAAACAGATGCCACCACAACATCCATTGTTACTGCAACAACAACCACAGCTGCTGCCTCCAATGGCAGCCTCCAGTTGAAGATAAGTCTTCTCACAATCTGCCTGGCTGTGATGTCATATCTGCTTCACTTATACTGGTAGACTAGTCATCATCTTGACAACATACCTCAACATACACAAACCAAATCCTATTCAGAATTTTTTTAAACCATGTGATTCGAACCCTGAGTGCTGATTGGCTGAAAGCTGTAGTATATAAGACCGTATATGTTTCTGACAAAAAAAAAACATTTTTTTTAATGGTCTAATTATATTGGTAACCAGTTTATAATAGCAATAAGGCACCTCTGTGGTTTGTGGTAAAGGGCCAATATACCATGGCTAAGGGTTGTATCCAGGGACTCTGCGTGCCTAAAAACAGCCCTTAGCCATGGTATCCTTTGGTGGTATACCACACCTCCTCAGGCCTTATTGCTTAAATATATCATAAAATAATATTTAGTTTGAAGAGAGTAAAGATTCCTAGAGAGAAAATGAAATAGCTGTAGGATCTTCTAAAACAACTGCTGCTACTCGGTCCCCTTCATCATTGAAATCACGGCAATAACTTTATTATTTTATATCTATTATAACTCAACATTTTATTTGTGGAATTATGCACTTTAGTTAAGTATTACTTTTAGTACCTCAAATAATATAGGAAAAATTCAGTATCTATTTATTTTCTGTATTGATTTATAATGTATACAGAACAAAAATATAAACGCAACATGCAACATTTTCAAAGATGTTTCTGAGATACAGTTCATAGAAGGAAATCAGTCCATTGAAATGATTTGAAATGAAGCCCTAATCAATAGATTTCACATCACTGGGAATATAGATATGCATCTGTTGGTCACAGATACCTTAAAAAAAGGTAGGGGAGTGGATCAGAAAATCAGCCAGCATCGAATGTGACCACCATTTGACTCATGCAGTGCAACACATCTCCTTCACATAGAGTTGATCAGGCTGTTGATTGTGGCCTGTGGAATGTTGTTCTACTCCTTTTCAATGGCTGTGCGAAGTTGCTGGATATTGATGGAAACTGGAACATGCTGTCAATCAAGAGCATCCAAAACATGCTGAATGGGTGACATATCTGGTGAATATCCAGACTACGGAAGAACTGGGACATTTTCAGCTTCAAGGAATTGTGTTCAGATCCTTTGATCTTCTATTTCACCTCACAATTGACCAACACTTTGTTACGTTCATATTTTTGTTCAGTATTGGGTTGAAATTCACTGCTCGAATGAGGGATCTTACAGATAATTGTATGTGTGGGGTACACAGTCTTTCATGTTGAACACTATTATTGCACACAGAGCGAGTCCATGCAATGTATCATGTGAGTACATTTTTACTCCTGAATGTATTTAGTCTCGCCATATCAGCTGGGTTGAATACTTACTGACTCAAGACATTTAATATTTTATGTTATTATTATGTTTTCAATCTAAAAACATAATTCCACATTGACATTATGGGGTATTGTGTGTCAGCCAGTGACACAAAGTCTCAATTTAATACATTTTAAATGTTGGCTGCAACACAACAAAATGTGGAAAAAGTCCAGATTCTGTAATACAGCTATTCTTAGATCCTTATCATTGGCATAATAATAGCCTTTATTTACTTTATCAAAGACGTGGTTTGGAGATGTGCACATCCTGGGTGTCATCAATGGTTGTCTTCATACGTATGCAGAAACATATGGGTGTGGTGTCATTGGATAAATAACCTTGTATGTTTGTGGTTTTGGCCTTTCCTTAGGAAAATGAGCTTGATGAAAACAAAATAAATGTATCACAATGATTATGTAATAGATGAATTTACATTATGTATTGCAATCAAATACAATTGATACATTAAATGGGTCCAGGGGTGTAATCAATACAATGGCGTTTCTATTGAGCAAGTTCAGCAAACAGGGAGGGACCTTTCTGAATCTGTACAATAGAAACAATAGTTGTAGTTGCATCTGTTTGTACAAATGATTTCACCCCTGGTATGTGTGTCTCCGTGTACTGCTAGATTAGGAATACAGTCATAACGTGGGGGAGGCCTCATTCATTCTTCTTCAAAAGATGATTACGACACAACTCAGCACACCTTTTCCTTTACATCTCATTCATCATAATGATGTCATGAAGGTTGTGCTTTAAACTATAAAAGCTGTAGCAATGCAGGAGCTTAGTATGGTTTGGAGGTGCACAGTTACTGAACACTGAGGATTTCAGCTACAACATCACAATTAACACAATTTGGTAAGTGTGGTTTTTGAAATATTGTGTTACATATATTTTTTATTATGATTAGACTTCTGTGTATTTTTAAAAGTGAACTTTTGGAAGAAACGTGTGTATGTTAACTGACAAGGCTGTAACTCGTAAAACTCACTCTATATCGCTGTTCCTTGTCCTTGTTCAGCCATGGATTTTATCACCTAAAATCATCTCTAGTGAAATTCTTATTCCAGTTACCAAGGGTCTGATCAGAATATCTGACCCCTTGGTCCAGGAATCATCTTCTTTAACCTAGAGTGCTTTGTCCTGATAGAGGAATTCAAGGCTATAGTTTCAGACTTGCTGCAGGAGGTGTGCAAATGTTTCAATTCTTAATGACTACATGTGTTTTATGATTGATGGTGGGTAATTACAGTCATTCATATTCATGTTTCTGCTCTGCTGTGTATGTGTTATGGTAAATGTGTAAAAACACTAAATCGAAGGATTACATTCTCATTTGTAAATCTACAGATTTAGTGGTAAATCTATACATTTACGGATTATACAATAACACATGTAGCGTATCTATGTGTTTTTATTCAGATGACCTCTTAGCCAGGTCTAAATAAATACAAATATGCCTTCTGACCTTAACAGGACTTCCTGGATAAATAAATCATGGTTAAAATAATAAATAAAAGTAAAAAATACAAATGTGAATTAGTAAAATATAAAATATCATGAAAAATAAATTGTGGATCACTTGATTTAAAAACATCACAAACAAGACTTACTGTACAAAAACAGACAAAAATACTGCATTTACCATTAGTGATCTCATTCCACAATATTCAAGTTTATATTACATTGGTCAAAGTCATTCTGTTGATAAATATTTGTCTTTTACCTTCAAATGAATCATGTGTGCCCATCTCTCTGTGACCACAGACTAAAAAGAAAAACAGTTTCAAAGATGAACAGAAACATTCTCATAGTCCTTCTTATGATTATAGGTAAGTTCATTCTCTAGTCTTTAAATTGTAGATCATTACGAAATTCTAAAAGATGTTCTAAAATCTATGCTTTTTTATTTGCAACAGCATCAGGGAATGCCCAAAGCCCAACAACGAATGCCCCCACAACCACAGCTGCTGCCACAACAACCACAGGTGCTGCAACCACAACCTCTACTGCTCCTACTACATCCATAGCTCCTGTCATGACAACCACAGATGCTCCAACTACAACCACAAATGGAGTCACAACATCCACAGTTTCTCCCACAACAACCACAGGTGCTGCCACTACAACCACAGGTCCTGCTACGGTCACCACAGCAGTTATCACAACTACCACAGATTCTCAGTCAACAACCACAGCTGCTCCAACTACAACCACAACCACTGCTGCAACACCAACCACAGCTGCTGCCACGACAACCACAGATGCTCCAACTAAAACAACAAATGGAGTCACAACATCCACAGTTTCTCCCACAGTTGCTGCAACAACAACCACAGGTTCTCCAACTACAACCACAGCTACTGCTGCAACTCCAACCACAGCTGCCCCCACGACCACCACAGCTGACATGACAACTACCACAATTCCGGTCACAACAACCACAGCTGCTCCAACTACAACCACAACCACAGCTACTGCTGCAACACCAACCACAGCTGCTGCCACGACAACCACAGATGCTCCAACTACAACAACAAATGGAGTCACAACATCCACAGTTTCTCCCACAACAACAACAGCTGATTTCACAACAACCACAGGTGCTGCAACCACAACCACAGCTGCCCCCACGACCACCACAGCTGGCATGACAACTTCCACAAATCCGGTCACAACAACCACAGCTTCTTCGACTTCAACAACAGCAGCAACCACCACAATCACAGGAGCTGCCACCACAACCCCTACTGCTCCTACTACATCCATAGCTCCTGTCATGACAACCACAGATGTTCCAACTACAACCACAAATGGAGTCACAACATCCACAGTTTCTCCCACAACAACCACAGCTGCTGCCACAACAACCACAGGTGCTGCCACCAAGACCACAGGTGCCGCCACGGTCACCACAGCAGGCATCACAACTACCACAGTTGCTCATTCAACATCCACAGCTGCTCCAACTACAACCTCAACTACGTCAATGATGACCACCACAGCTCCTGCCATGACATCGACACCTGCAACTACTGCAGCAGCCACCACAACCACAGTTGCTGTCATGACAACCACAGATAATCCAACTACAACAACAAATGGAGTCACAACAACCACAGTTTCTCCCACAACAACCACAGGTGCTGCCACCACAACCACAGGTGCTGCTACGGTCACCACAGCAGGCATCACAACTACCACAGTTGCTCAATCAACAACCACAGCTGCTCCAACTACAACCTCAACTACGTCCATGGTGACCACCACAGTTCCTGCCATGACAACGACACCTGCAACTGCTGCAGCAGCCACCACAACCACAGTTGCTGCAACAATGACCACAGCTGCTCCAACTACAACCACAGCTACTGCTGTAACCACAACCACAGCAGCCCCCACGACCACCACATCTGGCATGACGACTACCACAATTCCGGTCACAACAGCCATAGCTGCTTCGACTACAACAACAGCAGCAACCACCACAATCACAGGAGCTGGCACCACAACCCCTACTGCTCCTACTACAACTACAGCTCCTGTCATGACAACCACCGATGCTCCAACTACAACCACAAATGGAGTCACAACATCCACAGTTTCTCCCACAACAACAACAGCTGCTTTCACAACAACCACAGGTGCTGCAACCACGAGCACAGCTGCCCCCACGACCACCACAGCTGCAACCACCACAATCACAGGAGCTGCCACCACAACCTCTACTGCTCCTACTACATCCATGGCTCCTGTCATGACAACCACAGATGCTCCAACTACAACCACAAATGGAGTCACAACATCCACAGTTTCTCCCACAACAACCACAGCTGCTGCCACAACAACCACAGGTGCTGCCACCACAACCACAGGTGCCGACACGTTCACCACAGCAGGCCTCACAACTACCACAGTTGCTCATTCAACATCCACAGCTGCTCCAACTACAACCTCAACTACGTCAATGATGACCACCACAGCTCCTGCTATGACAACGACACCTGCAACTGCTGCAGCAGCGACCACAACCACAGTTGCTGCAACAACAACCACAGCTACTGCTGCAACTCCAACCACAGCTGCCCCCACGACCACCACAGCTGACATGACAACTACCACAATTCCGGTAACAACAACCACAGCTGCTTCGACTATAACAACAGCAGCAACCAACACAATCACAGGAGCTGCCACCACAACCTCTACTGCTCCTACTACATCCATAGCTCCTGTCATGACAACCACAGATGCTCCAACTACAACCACAAATGGAGTCACAACATCCACAGTTTCTCCCACAACAACAACAGCTGCTTTCACAACATCCACAGGTGCTGCAACCACAACCACAGCTGCCCCCACGACCACCACAGCTGGCATGACGACTACCACAATTCCGGTCACAACAACCACAGCTTCCTCGACTACAACAACAGCAGCAACCACCACAATCATAGGACGTGCCACCACAACACCTACTGCTCCTACTACATCCATAGCTCCTGTCATGACAACCACAGATGCTCCAACTACAACCACAAATGGAGTCACAACATCCACAGTTTCTCCCACCACAACCACAGCTGCTGCCACCACAACCACAGGTGCTGCCACCACAACCACAGGTGCCGCCACGTTCACCACAGCAGGCATCACAACTACCACAGTTGCTCATTCAACATCCACAGCTGCTCCAACTACAACCTCAACTACGTCAATGATGACCACCACAGCTCCTGCCATGACAACGACACCTGCAACTGCTACAGCAGCAACCACAACCACAGTTGCTGCAATACCAACAACAACAGCTGCTCCAACTACAACCACAGCTACTGCTGTAACCACAACCACAGCAGCCCCCACGACCACCACAGCTGACATGACAACTACCACAATTCCGGTCACAACAACCACAGCTGCTTCGACTATAACAACAGCAGCAACCAACACAATCACAGGAGCTACCACCACAACCACTACTGCTCCTACTACAACCACAGCTCTTGTCATGACAACCACAGATGCTCCAACTACAACCACAATTGGAGTCACAACATCCACAGTTTCTCCCACAACAATCACAGCTGCTGCCACAACAACCACAGATGCTCCAACTACCACAACAAATGGAGTCACAACCACAGTTTCTCCCACAACAACCACAGGTGCTGCAACTACAACCACAGGTCCTGCTACGGTCAACACAGCAGGCATCACAACTACCACAGATTCTCAGTCAACAACCACAGCTGCTCCAACTACAACCACAGCTACAACACCAACAACAGCTGCTGCCACGACAACCACAGATGCTCCAACTACAACAACAAATGGAGTCACAACATCCACAGTTTCTCCCACAACAACAACAGCTGCTTTCACAACAACCACAGGAGCTGCCACCACAACCCCTACTACATCCATAGCTCCTGTCATGACAACCACATATGTTCCAACTACAACCACAAATGGAGTCACAACATCCACAGTTTCTCCCACAACAATCACAGCTGCTGCCACAACAACCACAGATGCTCCAACTACAACCACAAATGGAGTCACAACATCCACAGTTTCTCCCACAACAACCACAGCTGCTGCCACAACAACCACAGGTGCTGCCACCACAACCACAGGTGCTGCTACGGTCACCACAGCAGGCATCACAACTACCACAGTTACTCAATCAACAACCACAGCTGCTCCAACTACAACCTCAACTACGTCCATGGTGACCACCACAGTTCCTGCCATGACAACGACACCTGCAACTGCTGCAGCAGCCACCACAACCACAGTTGCTGCAACAATGACCACAGCTGCTCCAACTACAACCACAGCTACTGCTGCAACCACAACCACAGCTGCCCCCACGACCACCACAGCTGGCATGACGACTACCACAATTCCGGTCACAACAACCACAGCTTCCTCGACTACAACAACAGCAGCAACCACCACAATCACAGGAGGTGCCACCACAACACCTACTGCTCCTACTACATCCATAGCTCCTGTCATGACAACCACAGATGCTCCAACTACAACCACAAATGGAGTCACAACATCCACAGTTTCTCCCACAACAACCACAGCTGCTGCCACAACAACCACAGATGTTGCCACCACAACCACAGGTGCCGCCACCACAACCACAGGTGCCGCCACGTTCACCACAGCAGGCATCACAACTACCACAGTTGCTCATTCAACATCCACAGCTGCTCCAACTACAACCTCAACTACGTCAATGATGACCACCACAGCTCCTGCCATGACAACGACACCTGCAACTGCTACAGCAGCAACCACAACCACAGTTGCTGCAATACCAACAACAACAGCTGCTCCAACTACAACCACAGCTACTGCTGCAACTGCAACCACAGCTGCCCCCACGACCACCACAGCTGACATGACAACTACCACAATTCCGGTCACAACAACCACAGCTGCTTCGACTATAACAACAGCAGCAACCAACACAATCACAGGAGCTACCACCACAACCACTACTGCTCCTACTACAACCACAGCTCTTGTCATGACAACCACAGATGCTCCAACTACAACCACAATTGGAGTCACAACATCCACAGTTTCTCCCACAACAATCACAGCTGCTGCCACAACAACCACAGATGCTCCAACTACCACAACAAATGGAGTCACAACCACAGTTTCTCCCACAACAACCACAGGTGCTGCCACTACAACCACAGGTCCTGCTACGGTCACCACAGCAGGCATCACAACTACCACAGATTCTCAGTCAACAACCACAGCTGCTCCAACTACAACCACAGCTACAACACCAACAACAGCTGCTGCCACGACAACCACAGATGCTCCAACTACAACAACAAATTTAGTCACAACATCCACAGTTTCTCCCACAACAACAACAGCTGCTTTCACAACAACCACAGGAGCTGCCACCACAACCCCTACTACATCCATAGCTCCTGTCATGACAACCACATATGTTCCAACTACAACCACAAATGGAGTTACAACATCCACAGTTTCTCCCACAACAATCACAGCTGCTGCCACAACAACCACAGATGCTCCAACTACAACCACAAATGGAGTCACAACATCCACAGTTTCTCCCACAACAACCACAGCTGCTGCCACAACAACCACAGGTGCTGCCACCACAACCACAGGTGCCGCCACCACAACCACAGGTGCCGCCACGTTCACCACAGCAGGCATCACAACTACCACAGTTGCTCATTCAACATCCACAGCTGCTCCAACTACAACCTCAACTACGTCAATGATGACCACCACAGCTCCTGCCATGACAACGACACCTGCAACTGCTACAGCAGCAACCACAACCACAGTTGCTGCAATACCAACAACAACAGGTGCTCCAACTACAACCACAGCTACTGCTGCAACTGCAACCACAGCTGCCCCCACGACCACCACAGCTGACATGACAACTACCACAATTCCGGTCACAACAACCACAGCTGCTTCGACTATAACAACAGCAGCAACCAACACAATCACAGGAGCTACCACCACAACCACTACTGCTCCTACTACAACCACAGCTCTTGTCATGACAACCACAGATGCTCCAACTACAACCACAATTGGAGTCACAACATCCACAGTTTCTCCCACAACAATCACAGCTGCTGCCACAACAACCACAGATGCTCCAACTACCACAACAAATGGAGTCACAACCACAGTTTCTCCCACAACAACCACAGGTGCTGCCACTACAACCACAGGTCCTGCTACGGTCACCACAGCAGCCATCACAACTACCACAGATTCTCAGTCAACAACCACAGCTGCTCCAACTACAACCACAGCTACTGCTGCAACACCAACCACAGCTGCTGCCACGACAACCACAGATGCTCCAACTACAACAACAAATGGAGTCACAACATCCACAGTTTCTCCCAAAACAACAACAGCTGCTTTCACAACAACCACAGGAGCTGCCACCACAACCCCTACTGCTCCTACTACATCCATAGCTCCTGTCATGACAACCACATATGTTCCAACTACAACCACAAATGGAGTCACAACATCCACAGTTTCTCCCACAACAACCACAGCTGCTGCCACAACAACCACAGGTGCTGCCACCACAACCACAGGTGCTGCTACGGTCACCACAGCAGGCATCACAACTACCACAGTTACTCAATCAACAACCACAGCTGCTCCAACTACAACCTCAACTACGTCCATGGTGACCACCACAGTTCCTGCCATGACGACGACACCTGCAACTGCTGCAGCAGCCACCACAACCACAGTTGCTGCAACAATGACCACAGCTGCTCCAACTACAACCACAGCTACTGCTGTAACCACAACCACAGCAGCCCCCACGACCACCACATCTGGCATGACGACTACCACAATTCCGGTCTCAACAGCCATAGCTGCTTCGACTACAACAACAGCAGCAACCACCACAATCACAGGAGCTGCCACCACAACCCCTACTGCTCCTACTACAACTACAGCTCCTGTCATGACAACCACCGGTGCTCCAACTACAACCACAAATGGAGTCACAACATCCACAGTTTCTCCCAAAACAACAACAGCTGCTTTCACAACAACCACAGGTGCTGCAACCACGACCACAGCTGCCCCCACGACCACCACAGCTGCAACCACCACAATCACAGGAGCTGCCACCACAATCACAGGAGCTGCCACCACAACCCCTACTGCTCCTACTACAACTACAGCTCCTGTCATGACAACCACCGATGCTCCAACTACAACCACAAATGGAGTCACAACATCCACAGTTTCTCCCACAACAACAACAGCTGCTTTCACAACAACCACAGGTGCTGCAACCACAACCACAGCTGCCCCCACGACCACCACAGCTGGCATGACGACTACCACAATTCCGGTCACAACAACCACAGCTTCCTCGACTACAACAACAGCAGCAACCACCACAATCACAGGAGGTGCCACCACTACACCTACTGCTCCTACTACATCCATAGCTCCTGTCATGACAAGCACAGATGCTCCAACTACAACCACAAATGGAGTCACAACATCCACAGTTTCTCCCACAACAACCACAGCTGCTGCCACAACAACCACAGGTGCTGCCACCACAACCACAGGTGCCGCCACGTTCACCACAGCAGGCATCACAACTACCACAGTTGCTCATTCAACATCCACAGCTGCTCCAACTACAACCTCAACTACGTCAATGATGACCACCACAGCTCCTGCCATGACAACGACACCTGCAACTGCTACAGCAGCAACCACAACCACAGGTGCTCCAACAACAACCACAGCTACTGCTGCAACTGCAACCACAGCTGCCCCCACGACCACCACAGCTGACATGACAACTACCACAATTCCGGTCACAACAACCACAGCTGCTTCGACTATAACAACAGCAGCAACCAACACAATCACAGGAGCTACCACCACAACCACTACTGCTCCTACTACAACCACAGCTCTTGTCAAGACAACCACAGATGCTCCAACTATAACCACAATTGGAGTCACAACATCCACAGTTTCTCCCACAACAATCACAGCTGCTGCCACAACAACCACAGATGCTCCAACTACCACAACAAATGGAGTCACAACCACAGTTTCTCCCACAACAACCACAGGTGCTGCCACTACAACCACAGGTCCTGCTACGGTCACCACAGCAGGCATCACAACTACCACAGATTCTCAGTCAACAACCACAGCTGCTCCAACTACAACCACAGCTACTGCTGCAACACCAACCACAGCTGCTGCCACGACAACCACAGATGCTCCAACTACAACAACAAATGGAGTCACAACATCCACAGTTTCTCCCACAACAACAACAGCTGCTTTCACAACAACCACAGGAGCTGCCACCACAACCCCTACTGCTCCTACTACATCCATAGCTCCTGTCATGACAACCACAGATGTTCCAACTACAACCACAAATGGAGTCACAACATCCACAGTTTCTCCCACAACAATCACAGCTGCTGCCACAACAACCACAGATGCTCCAACTACAACCACAAATGTAGTCACAACATCCACAGTTTCTCCCACAACAACCACAGCTGCTGCCACAACAACCACAGGTGCTGCCACCACAGCCACAGGTGCTGCTACGGTCACCACAGCAGGCATCACAACTACCACAGTTGCTCAATCAACAACCACAGCTGCTCCAACTACAACCTCAACTACGTCCATGGTGACCACCACAGTTCCTGCCATGACAACGACACCTGCAATTGCTGCAGCAGCCACCAAAACCACAGTTGCTGCAACAATGACCACAGCTGCTCCAACTACAAACACAGCTACTGCTGTAACCACAACCACAGCAGCCCCCACGACCACCACATCTGGCATGACGACTACCACAATTCCGGTCACAACAGCCATAGCTGCTTCGACTACAACAACAGCAGCAACCACCACAATCACAGGAGCTGCCACCACAACCCCTACTGCTCCTACTACAACTACAGCTCCTGTCATGACAACCACCGATGCTCCAACTACAACCACAAATGGAGTCACAACATCCACAGTTTCTCCCAAAACAACAACAGCTGCTTTCACAACAACCACAGGTGCTGCAACCATGACCACAGCTGCCCCCACGACCACCACAGCTGCAACCACCACAATCACAGGAGCTGCCACCACAATCACAGGAGCTGCCACCACAACCCCTACTGCTCCTACTACAACTACAGCTCCTGTCATGACAACCACCGATGCTCCAACTACAACCACAAATGGAGTCACAACATCCACAGTTTCTCCCACAACAACAACAGCTGCTTTCACAACAACCACAGGTGCTGCAACCACAACCACAGCTGCCCCCACGACCACCACAGCTGGCATGACGACTACCACAATTCCGGTCACAACAACCACAGCTTCCTCGACTACAACAACAGCAGCAACCACCACAATCACAGGAGGTGCCACCACTACACCTACTGCTCCTACTACATCCATAGCTCCTGTCATGACAAGCACAGATGCTCCAACTACAACCACAAATGGAGTCACAACATCCACAGTTTCTCCCTCAACAACCACAGCTGCTGCCACAACAACCACAGGTGCTGCCACCACAACCACAGGTGCCGCCACGTTCACCACAGCAGGCATCACAACTACCACAGTTGCTCATTCAACATCCACAGCTGCTCCAACTACAACCTCAACTACGTCAATGATGACCACCACAGCTCCTGCCATGACAACGACACCTGCAACTGCTACAGCAGCAACCACAACCACAGGTGCTCCAACTACAACCACAGCTACTGCTGCAACTGCAACCACAGCTGCCCCCACGACCACCACAGCTGACATGACAACTACCACAATTCCGGTCACAACAACCACAGCTGCTTCGACTATAACAACAGCAGCAACCAACACAATCACAGGAGCTACCACCACAACCACTACTGCTCCTACTACAACCACAGCTCTTGTCATGACAACCACAGATGCTCCAACTATAACCACAATTGGAGTCACAACATCCACAGTTTCTCCCACAACAATCACAGCTGCTGCCACAACAACCACAGATGCTCCAACTACCACAACAAATGGAGTCACAACCACAGTTTCTCCCACAACAACCACAGGTGCTGCCACTACAACCACAGGTCCTGCTACGGTCACCACAGCAGGCATCACAACTACCACAGATTCTCAGTCAACAACCACAGCTGCTCCAACTACAACCACAGCTACTGCTGCAACACCAACCACAGCTGCTGCCACGACAACCACAGATGCTCCAACTACAACAACAAATGGAGTCACAACATCCACAGTTTCTCCCACAACAACAACAGCTGCTTTCACAACAACCACAGGAGCTGCCACCACAACCCCTACTGCTCCTACTACATCCATAGCTCCTGTCATGACAACCACAGATGTTCCAACTACAACCACAAATGGAGTCACAACATCCACAGTTTCTCCCACAACAATCACAGCTGCTGCCACAACAACCACAGATGCTCCAACTACAACCACAAATGTAGTCACAACATCCACAGTTTCTCCCACAACAACCACAGCTGCTGCCACAACAACCACAGGTGCTGCCACCACAGCCACAGGTGCTGCTACGGTCACCACAGCAGGCATCACAACTACCACAGTTGCTCAATCAACAACCACAGCTGCTCCAACTACAACCTCAACTACGTCCATGGTGACCACCACAGTTCCTGCCATGACAACGACACCTGCAACTGCTGCAGCAGCCACCAAAACCACAGTTGCTGCAACAATGACCACAGCTGCTCCAACTACAACCACAGCTACTGCTGTAACCACAACCACAGCAGCCCCCACGACCACCACATCTGGCATGACGACTACCACAATTCCGGTCACAACAGCCATAGCTGCTTCGACTACAACAACAGCAGCAACCACCACAATCACAGGAGCTGCCACCACAACCCCTACTGCTCCTACTACAACTACAGCTCCTGTCATGACAACCACCGATGCTCCAACTACAACCACAAATGGAGTCACAACATCCACAGTTTCTCCCAAAACAACAACAGCTGCTTTCACAACAACCACAGGTGCAGCAACCACAACCACAGCTGCCCCCACGACCACCACAGCTGGCATGACGACTACCACAATTCCGGTCACAACAACCACAGCTGCTTCGACTACACCAACAGCAGCAAAAAACCCAATCACAGGAGCTGCCACCACAACCATTACTGCTCCAACCACAACCACAGCTCCTGTCACGACAACCACAGATGCTCCAACTACAACAACAAATGGAGTCACAACAACCACAGTTTCTCCCACAGAAACCACAGGTGCTGCCACCACAACCACAGGTGCTGCTACGGTCACCACAGCAGGCATCATAACTACCACAGATGCTCATTCAACAACCACAGCTGCTCCAACTCCAACCTCAACTACGTCCATGATGACCACCACAGTTCCTGCCATGACAATGACACCTGCAACTGCTGCAGCAGCCACCACAACCACAGTTGCTGCAACAATGACCACAGCTGCTCCAACTACAACCACAGCTACTGCTGTAACCACAACCACAGCAGCCCCCACGACCACCACATCTGGCATGACGACTACCACAATTCCGGTCACAACAGCCATAGCTGCTTCGACTACAACAACAGCAGCAACCACCACAATCACAGGAGCTGGCACCACAACCCCTACTGCTCCTACTACAACTACAGCTCCTGTCATGACAACCACCGATGCTCCAACTACAACCACAAATGGAGTCACAACATCCACAGTTTCTCCCACAACAACAACAGCTGCTTTCACAACAACCACAGGTGCTGCAACCACAGCTGCCCCCACGACCACCACAGCTGGCATGACGACTACCACATTTCCGGTCACAACAACCACAGCTTCTTCGACTACAACAACAGCAGCAACCACCACAATCACAGGAGCTGCCACCACAACACCTACTGCTCCTACTACATCCATAGCGCCTGTCATGACAAGCACAGATGCTCCAACTACAACCACAAATGGAGTCACAACATCCACAGTTTCTCCCACAACAACCACAGCTGCTGCCACAACATCCACAGGTGCTGCCACCACAACCACAGGTGCCGCCACGTTCACCACAGCAGGCATCACAACTACCACAGTTGCTCATTCAACATCCACAGCTGCTCCAACTACAACCTCAACTACGTCAATGATGACCACCACAGCTCCAGCCATGACAACGACACCTGCAACTGCTGCAGCAGCAACCACAACCACAGTTGCTGCAACAACAACCACAGGTGCTCCAACTACAACCACAGCTACAACTCCAACCACAGCTGCCCCCCCGACCACCACAGCTGACATGACAACTACCACAATTCCGGTCACAACAACCACAGCTGCTTCGACTATAACAACAGCAGCAACCAACACAATCACAGTTTCTCCCACCACAATCACAGCTGCTGCCACAACAACCACAGATGCTCCAACAACAACAAAAAATGGAGTCACAACCACAGTTTCTCCCACAACAACCACAGGTTCTGCCACTACAACCACAGGTCCTGCTACGGTCACCACAGCAGGCATCACAACTACCACAGATTCTCATTCAACAACCACAGCTGCTCCAACTACAACCACAGCTACTGCTGCAACACCAACCACAGCTGCTGCCACGACAACCACAGATGCTCCAACTACAACAACAAATGGAGTCACAACATCCACAGTTTCTCCCACAACAACAACAGCTGCTTTCACAACAACCACAGGTGCTGCAACCACAACCACAGCTGCCCCCACGACCACCACAGCTGGCATGACAACTTCCACAATTCCGGTCACAACAACCACAGCTTGTTCGATTTCAACAGCAGCAGCAACCACCACAATCACAGGAGCTGCCACCACAACCCCTACTGCTCCTACAACATCCACAGTTTCTCCCACAACAACCACAGCTGCTGCCACAACAACCACAGGTGCTGCCACCACGACCACAGGTGCCGCCACGGTCACCACAGCAGGCATCACAACAACCACAGTTGCTCCAACTACAACCTCAACTACGTCAATGATGACCACCACAGCTCCTGCCATGACAACGACACCTGCAACTACTGCAGCAGCCACCACAACCACAGTTGCTGTCATGACAACCACAGATAATCCAACTACAACCACAAATGGAGTCACAACATCCACAGTTTCTCCCACAACAATCACAGCTGCTGCCACAACAACCACAGATGCTGCTACAGTCACCACAGCAGGCATCACAACAACCACAGCTGCTCCAACTACAACCTCAACTACGTCCATGGTGACCACCACAGTTCCTGCCATGACAACAACACCTGCAACGGCTGCGGCTGCAACCACAATCACAGTTGCTGCAACAATGACCACAGCTGCTCCAACTGCAACCACAGCTACTGCTGCAACCACAACCACAGCTGCCCCCACGACCACCACATCTGGCATAACGACTACCACAATTCCGGTCACAACAGCCATAGCTGCTTCGACTACAACAACAGCAGCAACCACCACAATCACAGGAGCTGCCACCACAACCCCTACTGCTCCTACTACAACCACAGCTCCTGTCATAACAACCACCGATGCTCCAACTACAATCACAAATGGACTCACAACATCCACAGTTTCTCCCACAACAACCACATCTGCTGTCACAACAACCGCAGGTGCTGCAACCACAACCACAGCTGCCCCCACGACCACAACAGCTGGCATGACGACTACCACAATTCCGGTCACAACAACCACAGCTGCTTCGACTACACCAACAGCAGCAAAAACCCCAATCACAGGAGCTGCCACCACAACCATCACTGCTCCAACCACAACCACAGCTCCTGTCACGACAACCACAGATGCTCCAACAACAAATGGAGTCACGACAACCACAGTTTCTCCCACAACAACCACAGCTGCTGCCACAGCAAACCCAGATGCTCCAACAACAAATGGAGTCACGACAACCACAGTTTCTCCCACAACAACCACAGATCCTGCCACCACAACCACAGGTGCCACCACCACAACCACAGGTACCACCACGGTCACCACAGCAGGCATCACAACTACCACAGTTGCTTATTCAACAATGACAGCTGCTCCAACTCCAACCTCAACTATGTCCATGATGACCACCACAGTTCCTGCCATGACAACGACACCTGCAAGTGCTGCAGCACCCACCACAACCACAGTTGCTGCAACAACAACCCCAGGTGCTCCAACTACAACAACAGCTACTGCTGCAACCACAACCACAGCTGCCCCCACGGCCACCACAGCTGGCATGACGACTACCACATTTCCGGTCACAACAACCACAGCTTCCTCGACTACAACAACAGCAGCAACCACCACAATCACAGGAGGTGCCACCACAACCACTACTGCTCCTACTACAACCACAAATGGAGTCACAACATCCACAGTTTCTCCCACACCAACCACAGCTGCTGCCACAGCAACCACAGATGCTCCAACTACAACAACAAATGGAGCCACAACAACCACAGTTTCTCCCAAAACAACCACAGCTGCTGCCACCATAACCACAGGTGCCGCCGCCACAACCACAGGTTCCGCCACCACAACCACAGGTACCGCCACGGTCACTACAGCAGGCATCACAACTACCACAGTTGCTCATTCAACAACCACAGCTACTCCATTTACAACCTCAACTACGTCCACAGATGCTCCAACTACAAACACTGTTGGCGTTGCAAAAACCACAGCTTCACCAACTACAACTACAGATGCTTCCTCTACAACCACAGCTGCTGCCACTTCAACCACAACAGCTGCTCCCACAACTACAGCTGCCACCACAACAACCACAGATTCTTTAACTACAAACACAGCTACTGCCACATCAACAACTTATCCAACTACAACCACAGTAGCTTCCTCTGCAACCACACCTTCTGCCACAACAACTATACCTGCTGTCACTATTACCACAGCTGCTCAAACTGCAACCAACGCAGCAGCCAACACAACCACAGCAGCTGCCACAACAACCATAGTTGCTGCCACGACAACCACAGCATCTCCAACTACAACCACAGCTGACAAAACAACAACCACAGCTTCTGCCACAAAAACTACAGATGCTCCAACTACAACCACAGTTTTCGTTGCAACAACCACAGCTGCTTCCTCTACAACCACAGCTGCCTCCTCTACAACCACAGCTGCTTCCTCTACAACAACAGCTGCTTCTTCTACAACCACAGCTGCTTCCTCTACAACCACAGCTGCTTCCTCTACAACCACAGCTGCTTCCTCTACAACCACAGTTGCTGCCACAACAACTATACCTGCTCCCACGACAACCACAGCAGTTGCCACCACAACCACAGCTGCTCCATCTACATCCGGAAATGCCCCCACAACAACCACAGATGCTCCAACCACAACTGACGCAAACACAACCACAGCTACTGCCACGGCAACAACTGCTTCTCCAACTAGAACCACAGCTGCTTCCACTACAACCACAGCTGCTTCCACTACAGCCATAGGTGCTGCAACGACAACCACAGCAGCTGCCCCTACAACAACAGCTGCTCCAACTACAACCACAAATGCCCCCACCACATCCACAGCTGGCAACAGGACTACCACAGTTGCTACTACAACAGGCACAGCTGCGTCTACAACCACCAGAGCTACTACAGCAATAGCTGCCACCACCACCACTGCTGCTGGAACGAATACCACAACTGCTTCGACGACAGCCACAACTTCTGCGACGACAACCACAGCTGCTGCCACAAACACCACTGTACCAACGACAACCAAAATTGTTCCCACAACCACCACAGCCACCGCTACCACAACTAAGTCAACAGCGGCACCGACAGCGAATGAGGGGTCAATGGGATTAGGATTCAGAATGTTCCGTGCATTCCAAAGTGACTATACTGATTCTTCAACAACAGCATATCAGGAACTGGCAGAAAATGTTACCACAGAGGTAATCAGCTCATCTTTTAAAAACATTGTGTCATTAACATGGTGTCACTGACTTAGTTACTGACTTAATTAGTATCAATAACTTTGATACTTTTTTTACAGGTGAATCATGGTTACAAAAGAATTTACCCTTCAACATACGTAAGGTGTAGGATTATTCAGTTCACGTAAGTAACAATCATTGTTTCTGTATGTCTATGAATCTCTCCATTCAAATAGAATTATCAAAATAACAGTGATAGTGATATAAGTTTGAATAATACACTGCTCAAAAAAATAAAGGGAAGACAAAAATAACACATCCTAGATCTGAATGAATGAAATATTCTTATTAAATACTTTTTTCTTTACATAGTTGAATGTGCTGACAACAAAATCACACAAAAATGATCAATGGAAATCAAATGTATTAACCCATGGAGGTCTGGATTTGGAGTCACACTCAAAATTAAAGTGGAAAACCACACTTACAGGCTGATCCAACGTGGATGTAATGTCCTTAAAACAAGTCAAAATGAGGCTCAGTAGTGTGTGTGGCCTCCACGTGTCTGTATGACCTCCCTACAATGCCTGGGCATGCTCCTGATGAGGTGGCGGATGGTCTCCTGAGGGATCTCCTCCCAGACCTGGACTAAAGCATGGAGCGAGACATGATGTCCCAGATGTGCTCAATTGGATTCAGGTCTGGGAAACGGGCGGGCCAGTCCATAGCATCAATGCCTTCCTCTTGCAGGAACTGCTGACACACTCCAGCCACATGAGGTGGCTGAACACATGAGCATTGTCTTGCATTAGGAGGAACCCAGGGCCAACCGCACCAGCATATGGTCTCACAAGGGGTCTGAGGATCTCATCTTGGTACCTAATGGCAGTCAGGCTACCTCTGGCGAGCACATGGAGGGCTGTGCGGCCCCCCAAAGAAATGCCACCCCACACCATGACTGACCCACCGCCAAACCGGTCATGCTGGGGGATGTTGCAGGCAGCAGAACGTTCTCCACGGCGTCTACAGACTCTGTCACATGTGCTCAGTGTGAACCTGCTTTCATCTGTGAAGAGCACAGGGCGCCAGTGGCGAATTTGCCAATCTTGGTGTTCTCTGGCAAATGCCAAACGTCCTGCACGTGTTTGGCTGTAAGCACAACCCCCACCTGTGGACGTCGGGCCCTCATACCACCCTCATGGAGTCTGTTTCTGACCGTTTGAGCAGACACATGCACATTTGTGTCCTGCTGGAGGTCATTTTGCAGGGCTCTGGCAGTGCTCCTCCTGCTCTTCCTTGCACAAAGGCAGAGGTAGTGGTCCTGCTGCTGGGTTGTTGCCCTCCTACGGCCTCCTCCACATCTCCTGATGTACTGGCCTGTCTCCTGGTAGCGCCTCCATGCTCTGGACACTACGCTGACAGACACAGCAAACCTTCTTTCCACAGCTCGCATTGATGTGCCATCCTGGATGAGCTTCACTACCTGAGCCACTTGTGTGGGTTGTAGACTCCGTCTCATGCTACCACTAGAGTGAAAGCACCGCCAGCATTCAAAAGTGACAGTAAGCAGCCAGGAAGCATAGGAACTGAGAAGTGGTCTGTGGTCACCACCTGCAGAACCACTCCTTTATTGGTTGTGTCTTGCTAATTGCCTATAATTTCCACCTGTTATCTATTCCATTTGCAGAACAGCATGTGAAATTTATTGTCAATCAGTGTTGCTTCTTAAGTGGACAGTTTGATTTCACAGAAGTGTGATTGACTTGGAGTTACATTGTGTTGTTTAAGTGTTCCCTTCATTTTTTTGAGCAGTGTATATTAAGAAAACAAATACAAATAATTACTATACCTTGTCTTGTTTTCTTAATACTTTCTTGGAAACAACGGTTTAAGATCTGACCTCGAAATGAAAACTAAATCTTTATATATTTTGTTTACAGGAGAGGGTCAATTATTGTCAATATGACCCTTATTTTCAAGAACCAGACAGTGGTTCCCAATGTAACGAGTGCAGAGCAGGGATTGAATGACTCTCTGTCTCACGGGAACACCTTCCTCGACATTGACACAACCTCCATTACTGCAAGTAAGTTAAGCCATCACTGCTGACCTTGTCATTGTCGTCACTCTCCACATTGACTTATGGCACTCTATATTGGGTACATTTTTATGAGATAACTTCTGTGGTGTTACAGGAACTACAACTTCTGCAGCCACCACATTTGCCGCAACTACCACAGCCACCCCCACAACAACAACAACAGCTGGTCCTACACCAAACACAGCTGTTTCAACAACATCTGTTGTTGAATCAACAATAAACAATGCTGCCACCTCCAGTGGAATAAGCTACAAGACAAGTCTACTCATCTGTCTTGTTATGTTGTCACAACTGCTTGACTAATACTGATATAACTGATCACCACTGTGACAGGGAAACTTACCAACAATGTAATCATATTAATTATTAGAACTGTATACTATTTATTATTATTATTTATTACCCAATAATGTACAGGGAAAAGATGAATTGCTATGGAGAACATGAGAATATTGAACAGCTTGAGGATAATGTAAAAAAAAAAGATAGCTGTTCTACCAATTATCAACAGGATTCTAATAATCTTGATAGTTATTCCTTCTACTTACTGCACTAATACTTATTGTAACTGAATGGTGTATTTATACTGTTTTGTAATTCACTATTACTCATACTTTGAATGAAGAAAATGCTGGGTTTGTTTTCTGTACCGGATTAATGAAGAAATTAAATGAAATGCAATCCATTACCTGAAAAGACATTCACTTCAAGTTCCATTTCAATAATTATTATTGTGTGCCAACTGCATCTGTTATGTCTTGTTCACATACAACATAAATACCACTTTATTTCTATGATAGGAATGAGATGATATGAATATCAGAAGATCGATTTCAAGCCGAACAGGACATTTGTTTACAATGGCAACAACAACAAAAAGACAATAGTGTGATCGGACCAAGTAATTGGGCGTCACTCTAAAGCGGGAAGGTGGAATAAACGAGTCAGGAATAGGTTTTCTTGATTGAACACAGTTCTCTATTGAGGGCATTTGGTCAACACAAACAGTCCAACATAATCAATGAAAATCTTCCAAGGAAAAACATACATCTTCTTCTCCGGATGAAACCGGAACACAATAGGCTTATCATTAAACTACAACAAAAAGTCACGGGCTTGTCACCGTCTTAGTGGTTCTTCCTGGATAGCTCCTCTCTCTCGGTGGCCATCTTCCAGAGATAGTTTTCCCCCTTCTCTGCTGGTTCCATTCTCTCTCCTATAGGGGAAGGAGAGTATGTCATTAGTACCTTCAGCTGTGCTTAATTGCCTCTGGTTACCTTGTCTCCCATGCCTTGTTGGGCTACTATCCATGAGCCCAGCCTGCCCTCTGGTGGTCCTTCCACAATAGCTATGATAAGTTTGGACAGAAATCGCAGAAAGGGCATTTCTAAATTCATGAATATCTGAAGGTATATTTCATAGGTCGAAATTCATTAAAATATTAGACTGGCTGTAATATGTTACTGGGTGTTTGTGAAGTGAAATCTGTTGTTAACCCACTTTAAAAATTGGATAAACGAGATTAGTCCATTCAGATATAATTTTTTGTTCCGCTTACATATTTCATTGTTCATCTCCTATCGTCTTGAGGGAGGGCTTTGAACACACCTCAGCCATTTTGTTTGTCACGCTGATTTCACCAATTGTTTATCTATGTATTTCTCTGCTAGAGTTGAAGTATTAGAGAGAGGCCTTACAGACATTATAAAACCAGTGTCTGTCTCTCATGTACACAAAATTGTGTCACGTATCACATGAAGGCAGAAAGATTAACATATTTTGGTGGGAAATAAAGGCCTAAGCACAAAACATTCATGCTATGCTAACTGAATGGTGATCTGAGAGTATGTTGTTCATTTATAGGTAATTGAACTTCATGCTCTTTGTAGAAGGTATCAACCTCAGAAAAATAACAATGCCTAAATATAATTATTTGCAGACTTGATTGATTTGATACAGGACTTGGTAAATATTCTTCATTCATTAGTAAGAGGGAACTACAGCGCACAAGGCAATGTTTAATAGATTGTTTTATTTTTTTCAACATTACAAAATGAATCTTACCTCCAAATGTTCTCTTGCTGGTTCCTAGTTTCTCATGGTGGTGACAACAGATTGTCTCGCATATCCCGAAAAAGATGGAGTGTGAATATATATATACACCAAATATACCAAACATTAGGAACAGCTTCCTAATATTGAGTCGTTTTGCCCATGGCACACAAACAATCCATGTCTCAATTGTCTCAAGGCTTAAACATGCTTATTTAACTTGTCTCCTCTCCTTCATCTACACTGATTGAAGTGGATTTATCAAGTAACATCAATAAGGGATCATAGCTTTCACCTGGTCAGTCTATGCCATGGAATGAGAGTTCTTAATGTTTGTAAACTCAGCTTATATTGGGTTAAGAAATAGATTTACGTATGCGGAACAACAGAGTTTAAATTTGAGCCTAAAGTTATTTAACTTTAGGAGAAAAAAAAAAGATAATAAACTAGTAAGCCACCACAATTTACAATATGTTAATATAGATAAAAATGTAGTTTCGGCCTATCCTCTTTTTATGAGCTGTAAATTGCCACTGAAATCTAAAAAATTTAAAACAATACATTTGTATATCAAAATTCAAAAGTCACTCACAAATCTGAGCTATTTTTTTTCAGGTGCATGGTACCGGTTGAGTAAAATGAGAAAAAAAGAGGAAACCCGCACACTGCTCTTGATAGTATCACTGGTCCGTAAGGCTGCTACTACCCTGCCTTTCTAAGGTCTTTCAAAGCCAAGTTAACAAACAGATTACTGACCATTTCGAATCTCACCATACCTTCTCCACTATGCAATCTGGTTTCAGAGCTGGTCATGGGTGTACCTCAGCCACGCTCAAGGTCCTAAACGATATCATAACCGTCATCGATAAGAGACATTACTGTGAAGCCGTATTTAATGACCAGACTAAGGCTTTAGACTCTGTCAATCACAACATTCTTATTGGCAGACTTAACAGCCTTGGTTTCTCAAATGATTGCCTCGCCTGGTTCACCAACTACTTCTCCGATAGAGTTCAGTATGTCAAATCGGAGGGCCTGTTGTCCGGACCTCTGGCAGTCTCTATGGGGGTACCACAGGGTTCAATTCTCTCTTCTCTGTATACATCAATGATGTTGCTCACTGCTGATGATTCTTTGATCCACCTCTACGCAGACGACACCATTCTATATAGCTCTGGCCCTCCTTTGGACACTGTGTTAACTAACCTCCAGATGAGCTTCAATGCCATACAACTCTCCTTCCGTGGCCTCCAACTGCTCTTAAATGCAAGTAAAACTAAATACATGCTCTTCAACCAATCGCTGCCCGCACCTGCCCGCCAGTCCAGCATCACTACTCTGAACTTAGAATATGTGGACAACTACAAATACCTAGGTGTCTGGTTAGAGTGTAAACTCTCCTTCCAGACTCACATTAAACATCTCCAATCCAAAATGAAATCTAGAATTGGCTTCCAATTTCACAACAAAGCATCCTTCACTCATGCTGCCAAACATACCCTTGTAAAACTGACTATCCTAACGATTCTCGACTTTGGCGGTCATTTACAAAATAGCCTCAAATACTCTACTCAACAAATTGGATGCAGTCTACCACAGTGCCATCTGTTTTGTCACCAAAGACCCATATACTACCTGCGACCTGTATGCTCTCGTTGGCTGGCCCTCGCTTCATACTCGTCGCCAATCCCACTGGCTCCAGATCATCTACAAGTCTCTGCTAGGTAAAAGCCCCACCTTATCTCAGCTCACTGGTCACCATAGCAGCACCCACCCGTAACACGCGCTCCAGCAGGTATATATTACTGGTCACCCATAAAAGCAAATTCTTCCTTTGGCCACCTCTCCTTCCAGTTCTCTGCTGCCAATGACTGGAACAAACTGCAAAAATCTCTGAAGCCGATGAGCCGTTTAGAAATTACAATACTTTATTTACATACTTCTTCATTTTAGGGTACCAACAGTATTTGGATACATTACCTTATATGTGTATTAAAGTAGTCAAAACTTTAGTATTAGCACACAATTATTACATCAAGCTTGTGACTCTACAAACATGTTGGATGCATTTCCAGTTTGTTTTGGTTGCGCTTCATATTATGTTGTGCCCAATAGAAATAAATGGTTCTGTAAATGATGTACGGTGTCATTTTGGAGTCACTTTTATTGTAAACAAGAATTCAATATGTTTCTAAACACTTCTACATTAATGTGGATGCTACCATGATTACATATAGTCCTGAATGAATCGTGAATAATGACTAGTGAGAAAGTTAGACACACAAATATCACACACCCTTCAAAATGCTAACCTTATTGTAATGGTGAGAGGTTAGCATGTCTTGGGGGAACGACTTACTCATCTGGTTAAGAAAAGTCGGGATTGTCCATCTGTAGACGCTATACAGACGCTCATACTATCAACAAACTATCTGTTGATAAACAACTGCTTCCTAAGATTATGGTTAGGTTTGGAATAAGGGTTAGGGTAAGGGTTACATTTCTGGTTAGGGCATAGGTTAAGTTCAGGGTTAGAGTAAAGGTTATGGTTATGGTTAGGGCTAGGGTTAGTTGAAATGTTCCTGATAGTCTGTAGACCACCTACAGATGGACTAATCCAAATAAGTGTTGCCGAGTGCAGTCGCAGACATCAACACATCCAGAGGCTTTGATAAGAAGTCAACCGTCAAAGGATAACAAGTACTGGAACACAGACAGATCACATACTAAACCCTTTGTTCTCCCTTAGTCTGCTGTGAAAACACCCCACGATGGCGTAACCAAGTCTTTTTTTAGGGTATTGACGTCAGGTACTAGGCCTAAACAAATATTATTTTATCCAGACCTGGGACTATTCTGGTTTGTGCTGGATTTCTGATGTCTTGACAATGCCAACTGAAAAAAGTGTAATAACTGAATTGATCAATGAACGAACATACAAATGAAAGGATTAATTAATTAAATTGCTAGCCAATATATTTTTCATTTATTTAATCTTGAATAAACTGGGCAAGTCAGTAAGAACAAATTCTTATTTACAATGATGGCCTAGGAACAGTGGGTTAACTGCCTTGTTCAGGGCAGAACAACAGATTTTTACCTTGTCAGCTCGGGGATTCGATCGAATAACCTTTCGGTTACCTGCCCAACGCTCTAACCACTAGGCTACCTGCTGCCCCGATATCAAGATAATTTGTTCCATACGATTGAACGTAGATTTAAACATGCCTTACACTGGATTACATGGTTGTAACACAATAGATGAAAACCTGTGATATCAAAGCAATAGTTAAAACCCAAAATCAAAGTTTAGGCAGAGCTGCATTGCAAATTGACCCCTAGATCTGGCAGTGTGGTGTCAGACAACAACCTCTCCCTCAAAGTGAGCAAGACAATGGAGCTGATCATGGACTACAGGGGGCCGAGCACGCCCCCATCCATATTGACAGGGCTGTAGTGGAGCAAGTCAAAAGCTTCAAGTTCCTCTATGTCCATATCACTAAGGACATATCATGGTCCAAACACACCATTACAGTTCTGAATAGGGCACGAAAACACAATTTAACACCCTCAGGAGGCTGAAAAGATTTGGCATGGGCCCTCAGAACCTCAAAAAGCTATTCAACTGAACTATTGAGAGTCTTGACTGGCTGCATAACTGCTTAATATGGAAACTCCTCAGCATCTGAACACAAGGTGCTACAGAGGGTAGTGCATATGGCCCAGTACATCACTGGTGCCGAGTTCCCTGCCATCCAGGACCTCGACACCAGGGGTCACGACAACGGCAAAAAAAATCTAATTATGTCAATAATATCGACAGAAATATGTCATATGTTTTTTATAATCAATCCTCAAGGTGTTTTTCAAATATCTATTCGATAATATATCAACTGGGACAATTGGCTTTTCAGTAGGAGCGAGAGGAAAAATGACTACCTCTGTCTTTTACGCAAGAATCACAGAGCCATCAGCTGGCCACTTACGCAATGTAGTCGTTTACGCTCATTCTTCAACATAAAGGCGTGAAACTACATCTAAAGACTGTAGACACCTTAGGGAATACGTAGAAAAGGACTCTGGTTGATATCCCTTTCAATGGCCAATAGGGATGCATAGGAACACAACGGTTTCAAAATAAGATGCACTTCCTGATTTGATTTCTCTCAGGGTTTTGCCTACAATATCAGTTCTGTTATATTCAAAGACAATATTTTGACAGTTTTGGAAACTTTAGAGTGTTTTCTATCCTAAACTGTCAATTATATGCATATTCTAGCATCTGGTCCTGAGAAATAGGCCGTTTACTTTGGGAACGTTATTTTTCCAAAAATAAAAATAGTGTCCTAGTTTCAAGAGGTAAAATATTGAGTATGTAATTACTGTTCTGATTCTCCAGAAGGGACAATGTCCCTGAGAGGGGAATGTGGTAGCAGAATCAGAATTAGTTAGGTAACATTGATAAAAAGATGTTTTATCAATTTTCACAAGTATGCTTATGTGGAAAAAGTTACTTGGGCCCCAGAGAGGGGAGAGTTCAGGCTTGTCTTTATATGTAAACGTATCTTTTAAACCATGTGAAGGCATGATTGAGGGGGAACCAATTATCTCTTGGCTCCACAATGTCTGTGTGCCAGTCACTCCCTACTTTTCCCATTGGGGAGAGGAGGATGGCAGTGTCTGGAACCATTGTATGTTCCCTCTGAGGTTGCCCTTATCTTGACCTAGAGGCTCACTCTTCTCTCCGTGAGCTTGTCCAGGAGGGGTTGTATTTTTGATGGGAGTGTCTAGAATTGACAATTGATATATGCCATTGGATGAGGTAATGTTTTGGTTCTAAGTGATACCAAGAACGAGATAAGAACTTAGTTTAGGAGACCAAACTGAACGATAATTTATAGCCAATGCTTTCTGGCTATGTGTGTCTTTGCTATAAAGGATCTCAGTTGCCATTATGTAAGCACTCTCAGAGAATTCATTTATGGACACTGAATTGATCTGAGAGTCACAGGACTATGGTGAAGCTCATATAATTAAAGATGGTACTTTATGATAACTCTGACTTGTGTGTGGTTTGCTCTCTCATGATTCGGTAATACAGGAAATTTCCACGACAAAGGTAGGGGAGAAAACCAGTCAGTATCTGGTGTGACCACTATTTGCCTCGTGCAGCACGACATCTCCTTTGCATAGAGTTGACCAGGCTGTTGATTGTGGCCTGTGGAACATGCTGTCGTACACGTCAACCCAGCGCAACCCAAACATGTCTCACATGCCTCGTGAGTATGCAATCCACGGAATAACTAGGACATTTTCAGCTTCCTGGAATTATGTACAGATCCTGTCGACATGGCGCTGTGCATAATCATGCTGAAACAGGAGGTGATAGTGGTGGATGAATGACACGACAACGGGCCTCTGGATCTTGTCACATTTTCTGCGCATTCACTCTGTTCTTAACGTTGACACTCAGCAAACCGCTCACCCACACGACGCCATACATGTGGCCTGCGGTTGTGAGGCCGGTTGGACATTGTTAAGGGATTTTTTTATCAATAATGACTAATTATGTATACATTTCAATCAGGACTGAATAATCAGAATACTATTATGTTACTGTATAGATGTATGTTTCTTTTAATCCTAGTATTGAATATAATGTGTGTAAATATAATCAAGAATTAGAACAATGACTGTCTGTTCCTTGGTAGAAATGAATGAACTTATCGTCAGTCTGGCTAGAATGCTTATCTACACAGGAACACCTTGGCTCAGTCATAAATTATATTAAATTGGTGTGGGAAGGCTTGAGATACTGCCTTTGTATCAGTTCGAAAACTAATGACGACATTTTCAGTTTATAACCTGTGGAAAACTGTATCGTGTTCAGTACTCTCGAGAATAAACGCTACAGATTGATTTTGAGACTGGTCTCTGTCCATTTTATGCAAATAAGAGTCTTACAAATTCTTAGGAGTGGACAGAGTGTTTAATTTAATTGGGTATTAAAACATTTAGGAATTTAATTCCCGTAACAGACATACTGGCAAATTCTTTAAAATTACATTTCAGGTGGCGTATTATGCGACAGCGCTGGTAGACATTCCTGGAATTGCACACTCCCTCAAAACTTGAGACATCTGTGGCATTGTGCTGTGTGACAAAACTGCACATTTTAGAGTGGCCTTTTATTTTCCCCCTGCACAAGGTGCCCCTGTGTAATGGTCATGCTATTTAATCATCTTCTTGATATGACACACCTGTTAGGTGGATGGATTATCTTGGCAAAGGAGAAACATCTCACTAACAGGGACAGAAATACATTTGAGAGAAATAAGCTTGTTGTGCATATGGAACATTTCTGGGAAATTTTATTTCAGCTCATAAAACATGGGTCCAACACTTTACATGTAGGGTTTACAGTTTTGTTCAGAAAGTATTCATAAAGCTTGACTTATTCCACATTTTGTTGTGGTACAGCCTGAATTCAAATATACATTTTTGTCTTATCCATCTACATGCAAAAGCCCATAGCAATAAAGTGAAAACATGTTTTTTTTTTAAATGTATCCTAATGTTTAGAAAATGTAATACATAAATATCTCATTTACATAAGTATTCACACTCCTCCTGGGTGGGTACTTTGTAGAAGCCCCTTTAGCAGCGATTATGCCTGTGAGTCTCAAAGCTTTCCACACCTGAAATGTGAAACATTTTCCCATTATTATTTTTGAAATTCTTCAACCTCTGTCGAATTGGTTGTTGATCATTACTAGACAACAATTTTCAGGTCTGGCCATAGATTTTCAAGTAGATTAAAGTCAAAACTGGAACTCGGCCACTCAGGAACATTCACTGTGTTCTTGGCAAGCAACTCCAGCTTAGATTTGGCCTAGGTGAATTCAACTCCCAGTGTCTGGTGGAAAGCTGACTGAACCAGGTTTTCATCTAGGATTTTGCCTGTGTTTAGCTACATGCCATACATTTTTTATTCTGCAAAACTCCACAGTCCTTACCGATTACAAGCATACCCATAACATGATCTAGCCACCATTATGCTTAAAAATATGGAGAATGGAACTCAGTAATGTGTTGTATGGGATTTGCCCCAAACGCAAAACTTTATATTCAGTTCTCTCCAATCACATTCGTTAAACTACTGTTTAAAAGTCACCATTGACCTCATGTTGAAATCCCTGAGCGGTTTCCTCCCGCTCCGACAACTGAGTTAGGAAGGACGCCTGTATCTTTGTAGTGACTGGGTGTATTGATACACCATCCAAAGTGTTATTAATAACTTCACCAGGCACAAAGGGATATTCAATGTCTGCTTTGGTTGTGTTTTACCCATCTACCAATACGTGCCCTTCTTTGCGAGGCATTGAAAAACCTCCCTGTTTTTGTGGTTAAATCGGTGTTTGAAATGCACTGCTCGACAGAGGAACCTTACAGGTAATTGTATGTGTGGGTGCAGATATGAGCTAGTCATTCAAAAACCAGGTAAAACCCTTTCATTGCACACAAAGTGAGTCCATGCAACTTATTACGTGACTTGTTAAGCACATTTTTACTCCTGACCTTATTTGGGCTTGCCATAAGGGGTTGAAAACTTATTGACTCAAGATAGTTCAGCTTTTTCTTTTATATTCAAGGGGTGTGAATATTTTCTCTAGACACTGTATATTCAGTATAAGGTAACATACAAGCAATTCATGGAAGCAGTACACAGGGGGAGAAACATCCAAATTAAAGTAACAAAAAAAGGCATTAATAAATAATCTAAAAGACAAAACAAAACACAAAATAAATTGTTTCGCAGTTGTGTTGTTGTGTATTCTGTGGATAATAAACAACTATTATAAAGAGCAGAGTAATTACACGTTTGGGACACATGATGGTGACAAGCAACATATTCCTGCACAAGAGGACTGCGAAATATATTTAAAAATATGTGACTCACCACCTGGATTCGGTCTTAGGTAGCAACATTTGAATTTCAGTATTTTACATTGGATGAAAGTAGAGACTGGTATATCATACACATCATTTTTGAGGAACAATCGGAAAGTAATTCTACTTTGAAAGTTGGTAAACTCACTTTTGAGAAAAGGGTCTTTGAAAGTTTTGGTACCTACTGGAGAGCTCTCCTTTGTCTACACGCATTCAGCATTATTCACACCCTCTTAAGCCAGCCCCACCCATCTCTTTAAGGATGCACATGAGGTCCTGAGTTAAAGACTAAAAGCGGTAGTAGCCTACAATAAGGAAAAATTCCAGGTAAACAGAGTGTCCAGATAAAAGTATTTTATAAATATTAGATGATGCTTACCCAGATACACTTGTCTAAATTGATGGGTCATGTGAAAGAAATGCTATAACCCCCAGCCACATCCAGTGGTGGAAAAAGTACAAAATTGTCAATCTTGAGTAAAAGTATAAATCATTTCAAATTCCTTAAATTAAACTAGACGGCACAATTGTATTTAAAAAAATTAAATTACAGATAGCCAGGGGTACAATGTACTTAAGTATCAAAAGTAAAAGTAGAAACCATTTCAACTTCCTTATATTAATAAATCCTCTTATGGATCATGCAAATTTTCGCAGCGTTTTGTTAAAAATCATGCAACATTTCAAAGTCCTGCTACTCATGCCAGGAATATAGTATATGCAAATGATAAGTATGTGTGTATAGAAAACACTCTGAAGTCTCTAAAACTGGTTAAATCGTGTCTGTGGCTAAAACACAACGTGTTTAGGAGTAAAAATCCCTCGAAAAACTGTTCTCCAAAAACACAAAAAATATATTAATCCGCCAGTCAATGTATTGTTTATTAAGGAGACTGCAAATACATGAAGATGTCCTGTAAACGCCTACAGCTTCCACACGATGTCGCCAGTGCTGGCATTTCTAGCAGACTTAATCCTTGGTTGTATGACGTTTTGCCCTTTCCTGTTTTAGTCTCTCAACAGGATGTTATTAAAATGGAAAAGATGGCCGCTGATTTCAAGACTAGCTGCTATCGAATACAGATCGCCCCGTGATGAATTGTATAGATTATTAACGTTTATTAATACCTAAAGTTGGTTTAGAAAAGTATTTTGAAGTGTTTTGTAAAAGTTTATAGGCAACTTTTGTCATTTTAAAAAGTGACGTTGCTTCTTGTAAAAGGGAATATTCCTGGATTCAGAAAACTACATTTTGGCTATACAATGACGGATTTAACTTATTATGGACGTGGTACCGAGGTGGGAACCACAATCAGCGGAAATGTTTAAGAGCGCCACCTATAGAGGTTGATAAACCTCAAACTTTCATTAAAATTGACATACAATATACTGAATTAAAGCTACACTCGTTGTGAATCTATCCACCAAGTCAGATTTGTAAAATGCTTTTCGGCGAAAGCATGAGAAGCTATTATCTGATACCATGCACCCTCAAAATACTGCAACGTCACCTAACACGACAGATTTTGCGTTAGCCGTAGCAAACCAAAACGCTGAAATAAAATATAAAACATTCATTACCTTTGACGAGCTTCTTTCTTGGCACTCCTAGATGTCCCATAAACATCATTTAGGGTCTTTTTCCGATTAAATCGGTCCATATATAGCCTAGATATCGATCTAAGAATACTGTGTGATATACGGAAAAAAATAGTGTTTCATAACGTAACGTCCTTTTTTAAAATTCAAAAAGTCGACGATAAACTTTCACAAAACACTTCAAAATACTTTTGTAATGCAACTTTAGGTATTAGTACACGTTAATAAGCGATAGAATTCATCAGGAGGCGATGTAAACATCATTACCTGTCCGTGTAGAAAAACATGTCTGAAAAGGTCGACCAAACATCCGGTCGGAGACAGCAGGGAAGGAGTTCCCTTGTTTGGGTTAGACCAAGAATCAATTGCGAATCAAATGACATGACTCTAGACACCCTGTGGAAGCTGTAGGCAATGTAAACTCGGCTCTATTTAATTCGGTTCACTTTGAACAAATGCTTGAAGTCGCGGAAGGATATATTTTTCCATTTTCAGTGAACAGATTTCCCTGCACTTTTCGATGAAACCCCCGTTCTGTTATAGCCACAGCCGTTATTTAAACAGTTTTAGAAACGTCTGAGTGTTTTCTATCCACACATACTAATCATATGCATATACTATATTCCTGGCATGAATAGCAGGGCGCTGAAATGTTGCGCGATTTTTAACAAAAAGCTGCGAAAATTCGCAACATCCTTAACAGGTTTTAAATCGGGGAAAAGACCCAATTGTGATGTTTATGGGATATATAGGAGTGCCAAGAAAGAAGCTCGTCAAAGGTAATGAATGTTTTATATTTTATTTCTGCGTTTTGGGTAGCGCCGGCTACCGCAAAATCTGTTGTTTTAGATGACGTTCCAGTACTTTGGGGGTGCATGCTATCAGATAATAGCTTCTCATGCTTACGCCGAAAAGCATTTTACAAATCTGACTCGGTGGCTAGATTCACAACGAGTGTAGCTTTAATTCAGTACCTTGTAAATGTGTTTTAATGAAAGTTTGATTTTTATCAAAAACTATACGTGGCGCTCTTGAAATTTCCGCTGATTTGATCCCCAAGAGGAGCTAATCCCTAACAATATTTATTTTAAGCAAACCAGACAGCACAATATTATTTTTTATTGATGGATAGCCAGGGGCACACTCCAACACTCAGACATAATTTACAAATGTGGCATTTGTGTTTAGTGAGTATGCCAGATCAGAGGCACAATGGATGACCAGAGATGTTCTCTTGATAAGTGTTTGGAATGGACAATTTTACCGTCAAAATGTTACAAAGTACTTGGGTGTCAAGGAAAATATATGGAGTAAAAGATACATTATTTTCTTTACGAATGTAGTGAAGTAAAAGTTGCCAAAAATATAAATAGTCAAGTAAAATACAGATACCACAAAACACTACTTGAGAACTACTTTAAAGTATTTTGATATCACTGCCAAAATGCCTTCACAAGAAATACATTGGCGTACTTTATATACTGTTACACATGCACTTATCACATAGTATTCCATACATAAGTTAAGGCCATGAAACCTGAGTGAGGAGCACATGTACAGTACATAAACAGATGCATGCACCATATATTTAAGTGGTGGACAGTTGATACGGTCACATGATATTGTTGTGGTATGCCACAAATTCATGTTACACTGCAGATAGTGCTGATGACTGGTCTGTCCAAACCACACATGAACGAGGGAATCTATATTCAGAAAGCCTGTTTTCTGTCCTGTCCTTGACTTTGGTGCAGAGCATGTGCTTTCCATAGCCTCTTCGTCGCAAAACTCCCTGATTTTGTCAACAATATATTTTGTCTAGCTATGTCCAGTCCGGGTGGTGCTTTTACAGGCAGACCATCTATTTATTTTTATTTTTTTATTTCACTTTTATTTAACCAGGTAGGCTAGTTGAGAACAAGTTCTCATTTGCAACTGTGACCTGGCAGACAACACAGAGTTACACATGGAGTAAACAATTAACAAGTCAATAACACAGTAGAAAAAAAGAGAGTCTATATAGGCATGAGGAGGTAGGCGAATAATTACAATTTTGCAGATTAACACTGGAGTTATGAATGATCAGATGGTCATGTACAGGTAGAGATACTGGTGTGCAAAAGAGCAGAAAAGTAAATAAATAAAAACAGTATGGGGATGAGGTAGGTAAAAATGGGTGGGCTATTTACCGATAGACTATGTACAGCTGTAGTGATCGGTTAGCTGCTCAGATAGCAGATGTTTGAAGTTGGTGAGGGAGATAAAAGTCTCCAAATTCAGCGAATTTTGCAATTCGTTCCAGTCACAGGCAGCAGAGAACTGTAAGGAAAGGCGGCCAAATGAGGTGTTGGCTTTAGGGATGATCAGTGAGATACACCTGCTGGAGCGCGTGCTACGGGTGGGTGTTGCCATCGTGACCAGTGAACTGAGATAAGGCGGAGCTTTACCTAGCATGGACTTGTAGATGACCTGGAGCCAGTGGGTCTGGCAACGAATATGTAGCGTGGGCCAGCCGACTAGAGCATACAGGTCGCAATGGTGGGTGGTATAATGTGCTTTAGTAACTAAATGGATGGCACTGTGATAAACAGCATCCGTTTTGCTGAGTAGAGTATTGGAAGCTATTTTGTAGATGACATCGCCGAAGTCGAGGATCGGTAGGATAGTCAGTTTTACTAGGGTAAGTTTGGCGGCATGAGTGAAGGAGGCTTTGTTGCGGAATAGAAAGCCAAATCTAGATTTGATTTTAGATTGGAAATGTTTGATATGAGTCTGGAAGGAGAGGTTACAGTCTAGCCAGACACCTAGGTACTTATAGATGTCCACATATTCTAGGTCAGAACCATCCAGGGTGGTGATGCTAGTCGGGCATGCGGGTGCAGGCAGCGAACAGTTGAAAAGCATGCATTTGGTTTTACTAGCGTTTAAGAGGAGTTGGAGGCCACGGAAGGAGTGTTGTATGGCATTGAAGCTCGTTTGGAGGTTAGATAGCACAGTGTCCAAGGAAGGGCCAGAAGTATACAGAATGGTGTCGTCTGCGTAGAGGTGGATCAGGGAATCGCCCGCAGCAAGAGCAACATCATTGATATATACAGAGAAAAGAGTCTGCCCGAGAATTGAACCCTGTGGCACCCCCATAGAGACTGCCAGAGGATCGGACAACATGCCCTCTGATTTGACACACTGAACTCTGTCTGCAGGGTAGTTGGTGAACCAGGCAAGGCAGTCATTATAAAAACCGAGGCTACTGAGTCTTAAGTAACCCTTAAGTAATCATCCTTGAAGTCACAGCAATAACTTATTTATTTTATATCTATTATAACTCAACATTTTATTTGTAGAATTATGCACTTTAGTTCAGTATTACACAACAATGCTTTGAGTACCTCAAATAGTTTAAGAAAATAATTCATTAAGTAGTATGTTTTTCTTTTCTGTATTGATTTATAATGTATACAGAACAAAAATATAAACGCAACATACATTTTTGAAAATGTTGTTTCTGAGATACAGTTCATATAAGGAAATCAGTCCATTGAAATTATTTGAAATGTGGCCCTCATCAATAGATTTCACATGACTGGGAATGCAGATATGCATCTGTTGGTCACAGACACCTTAAAAAAAAGGATGGATCAGAAAACCAGCCAGCATCGAATGTGACCACCATTTGCGGAAACTGGAACATGCTGTTGTACACGTCAATCGAGAGCATCCAAAACATGCTGAATGGGTGACATGTCTGGTGAATATCCAGGCTACGGAAGAACTGGGACATTTTCAGCTTCAAGGAATTGTGTACAGATCCTTGGATCTTCTATTTCTCCTCACAAATGACCAACACTTTGTTACGTTCATATTTTTGCTCAATATTGGTTTGAAATTCACTGCTCGGCTGAGGGATCTTGCAGATAATTGTATGTGTGGGGTACACAGATGAGGTAGTCTTTCATGTTGGACACTATTATTGCACACAGAGCGAGTCCATGCAATGTATCAAGTGAGTACATTTTTACTCCTGAATGTATTTAGTCTCGCCATATCAGCTGGGTTGAATACTTACTGACTCAAGACATTTCATATTTTATGTTATTATTATGTTTTCAATCTAAAAACATAATTCCACATTGACATTATGGGGTATTGTGTGTCAGCCAGTGACACAAAGTCTCAATTTAATACATTTTAAATGTTGGCTGCAACACAACAAAATGTGGAAAAAGTCCAGATTCTGTAATACAGCTATTCTTAGATCCTTATCATTGGCATAATAATAGCCTTTATTTACTTTATCAAAGACGTGGTTTGGAGATGTGCACATCCTGGGTGTCATCAATGGTTGTCTTCATACGTATGCGGAAACATATGGGTGTGGTGTCATTGGATAAATAACCTTGTATGTTTGTGGTTTTGGCATTTCCTTAGGAAAATGAGCTTGATGAAAACAAAATAAATGTATCACAATGATTATGTAATAGATGAATTTACATTATGTATTGCAATCAAATACAATTGATACATTAAATGGGTCCAGGGGTGTAATCATTACAATGGCGTTTCTATTGAGCAAGTTCAGCAAACAGGGAGGGACCTATCTGAATCTGTACAATAGAAACAATAGTTGTAGTTGTAAAACAGAACATTTTGCATCTATTTGTACAAATGATTGCACCCCTGGTATGTGTGTCTCCGTGTACTGCTAGATTAGGAATTCAGTCATAACGTGGGGGAGGCCTCATTCATTCTTCTTCAAAAGATGATTACGACACAACTCAGCACACCTTTTTCTACAAGGTGACGTAAGCACACATTTTCCTTTACATCTCATTCATCATAATGATGTCATGAAGGTTGTGCTTTAAACTATAAAGGCTGTAGCAATGCAGGAGCTTAGTGTGGTTTGGAGGTGCACAGTTACTGAACACTGAGGATTTCAGCTACAACACAATTAAAAAAAATTGGTAAGTGTGGTTTTTGAAATATTGTGTTACATATATGTTTTATTATGATTAGACTTCTGCGTATTTTAAAAGTGAACTTTTGGATGAAACATTTGTGTATGTTAACTGACAAGGCTGTAACTCGTAAACTCCCTCTATACCGCTGTTCCTTGTCCTTGTTCAGCCATGGATTTTATCATCTCAAATCATCTCTAGTGAAATTCTTATTCCAGTTACCAAGGGTCTGATCAGAACATCTGACCCCTTGGTCCAGGAATCATCTTCTTTAACCTAGAGTGCTTTGTCCTGATAGAGGAATTCAAGGCTATAGTTTCAGACTTGCTACAGGAGGTGTGCAAATGTTTCAATTCTTAATGACTACATGTGTTTTATGATTGATGGTGGGTAATTACAGTCATTCATATTCATGTTTCTGCTCTGCTGTGTATGTGTTATGGTAAATGTGTAAAAACACTAAATCGAAGGTTGACATTCTCATTTGTAAATCTACAGATTTAGTGGTAAATCTATACATGTACAGATTAAACAATAACACATGTAGCGTATCTATGTGTTTTTATTCAGATGACCTCTTAGCCAGGTCTAAATAAATAAAAATATGCCTTCTGACCTTAACAGGACTTCCTGGATAAATAAATCATGGTTAAAATAATAAATAAATGTAAAAAATACAAATGTGAATTAATAAAATATCAAGACAAATAAGTTGTGGATCACTTGGTTAAAAACATCACAAACAAGACATACTGTACACAGACAGACAAAAATACTGCATTTACCATTAGTTATCTCTGTCCACAATATTCAAGTTCATATTACATTCTGTTGATAAATATTTGTATTTTACAATTAAATTAATCATGTGTGCCCATCTCTCTGTGACCACAGACTAAAAAGAAAACATTTTCAAAGATGAACAGAAAAATTCTCATAGTCCTTATGATTATAGGTAAGTTCATTCTCTAGTCTTTAAATTGTAGATCATTACGAAATTCTAAAAGATGTTCTAAAATCTATGCTTTTTCATTTGCAACAGCATCAGGGAATGCCCAAATCCCAACAACGAATGCCCCCACAACAACCACAGCTACTGCTGCAACCACAACCACAGCTGCCCCCACGACCACCACAGCTGGCATGATGACTACCACAATTCCGGTCACAACAACCACAGCTGCTTCGACTACAACAACAGCAGCAACCTCCACAATCACAGTAGCTGCCACCACAACCACTACTGCTCCTACTACAACCACAGCTCTTGTCTTGACAACCACAGATGCTCCAACTACAACCACAAATGGAGTCACAACATCCACAGTTTCTCCCACAACAACCACAGGTGTTGCTCACAACCACAGATGCCGCCAACACAACCACAGGTGCTGCCAACACAACCACAGGTGCTGCCAACACAACCACAGCAGGCATCACAAATACCACAGTTGCTCATTCAACAACCACAGCCGCTCCAACTACAACCTCAGCTACGTCCATGATGACCACCACAGATCCTGCCATGACAACGACACATGCAACTGCTGCAGCAGCCACCACAACAACAGTTGCTGCAACAACAACCACAGCTGCTCCAACTTCAACCACAACCACAGCTACTGCTGCAACCACAACCACAGCTGACCACAGCTTCTTCCGTTGTTGAATCAACAATAAACAATGCTGCCACCTCCAGTGGAATAAGCTACAAGACAAGTCTACTCATCTGTCTTGTTATGTTGTCACAACTGCTTGACTAATACTGATATAACTGATCACCACTGTGACAGGGAAACTTACCAACAATGTAATCATATTAATTATTAGAACTGTATACTATTTATTATTATTATTTATTACCCAATAATGTACAGGGAAAAGATTAATTGCTATGGAGAACATGAGAATATTGAACAGCTTGAGGATAATGTTAAAAAAAAAGACAGCTGTTCTACCAATTATCAACAAGATTTTAAGAATCTTGATAGTTATTCCTTCTACTTACTGCACTAATACTTATTGTAACTGAATGGTGTATTTATACTGTTTTGTAATTCACTATTACTTATACTTTGAATGAAGAAAATGCTGGTTTCGTTTTCTGTACCGGATTAATGAAGAAATTAAATTAAATACAATCCATTACCTGAAAAGACATTCACTTCCCTTAAGTTACATTTCAATAATTATTATTGTGTGCCAACTGCATCTGTTATGCTTTGTTCACATAGAAATAAAGTGGTATTTATGTTGTATGATAGGAATGAGATGATATGAATATCAGATCAATTTCAGGCAGAACAGGACATTTGTTTACAACAAAAACATAGGCCACAAAAAAAAGACAATGGTTATGATAAGGTTATCCCAGAAAGGTTTTTCTAAATTCATTAATATCTGTTTGGTATATTTCACATGTCGAAATAACATTCAAATATTAGACTGGCTGTAATATGTTACTGGGTGTTTGTGATGTGAAATCGGTTAACAACACACTTAAAAAAATGGGATAAACGAGATTAGTCCTTTCAGATAACATTTTTTGTTCTGCTTACGTATTTCATTGTTCAGCCCCTATCGTCTTGAGGGAGGGCTTTGAACACACCTCAACCATTTTTTTTGTCACCCTGATTTCACCAAGTGTGTATCTATGTATTTCTCTGCTAGAGTTGAAGTATTAGAGAGAGGCCTTACAGACATTATAAAACCAGTGTCTGTCTCTCATGTACACAAAATCGTGTCACATATCACATGAAGGCAGAAAGATTAACATATTTTGGTGGGAAATAAAGGCCTAAGCACAAAAGGTTCAGCTATGCTAACTGAATGGTGATCTGAGAGTATGTTGTTCATTTATAGGTAATTTAACTTCAGGCTCTTTGTAGAAGGTATCAACCTCAGAAAAATAACAATGAAGGGACTTTCCCCTCAACACATTGTCACATCCTCTGAAGAGATGAAACAAGGATCGGACCAATATGCGGCGTGGTAAGTGTCCATGGTATTTAATAAGAAAACTCAACATGAACACAAATACAAAACAACAAAGTGAACTGGCAACGAAACAGTTCTGTGTGGCACAAACACTGACACAGGAAACAATCACCTACAAAATACCCAAAGAACATGGCTGCCTAAATATGGTTCCCAATCAGAGACAACGATAAGCACCTGCCCCTAATTGAGAACCAATCTAGGCAACCATAGACTTACATAAACACCTAGAAAGGAAACAGCCCCATAAACATACAAAACCCCTAGACAAGCCAAACACATACATCACCCATGTCACACCCTGACCTAACCAAAATAACAAGGAAGACAAAGAACACTGAGGTCAGGGTGTGACAGTACCCCCCAAAGGTGCGGACTCCCGGCCGCAGACCTAAATCCTTAGGGGAGGGTCTGGGTGGGCGTCTGTCCACGGTGGCGGCTTTTGCGCGGGACGTGGACCCCACTCCACCATAGTCTTAGTCCGTTTTTGTGGCCTGCTAGGAACTGCGACCCTCGCCGCCGACCCTGACCTGGGAACCCTAATGAATGGGCCCACAGGACTGAGGGACACCTATGGACTAAACAAACTCCTCCGGACTGAGGGGCAGCTCAGGACTGAGGGGCACCTCAGGCTGGTTAACGGCTCTGGACAGGCGGGAGACTCTAGCAGCTCTGGACAGGCGGGAGACTCTAGCAGCTCTGGACAGGCGGGAGACTCTAGCAGCTCTGGACAGGCGGGAGACTCTAGCAGCTCTGGACAGCTCTGGACAGGCGGGAGACTCTAGCAGCTCTGGACAGGCGGGAGACTCTAGCAGCTCTGGACAGGCGGGAGAGCTCTGGACAGCGGGAGACTCTAGCAGCTCTGGACAGGCGGGAGACTCTAGCAGCTCTGGACAGGCGGGAGACTCTAGCAGCTCTGGACAGGCGGGAGACTCTAGCAGCTCTGGACAGGCGGGAGACTCTAGCAGCTCTGGACAGGCGGGAGACTCTAGCAGCTCTGGACAGGCGGGAGACTCTAGCAGCTCTGGACAGGCGGGAGACTCTAGCAGCTCTGGACAGGCGGGAGACTCTAGCAGCTCTGGACAGGCGGGCGCACCTGTAGACAAAGGATGGAAAGACAGCCTGGTGCGGGGGGCTGCCACCGGAGGGCTGGTGCGTGGAGGTGGGACTGGATAGACCGGACCGTGCAGGCGCACTGGAGCTCTTGAGCACCGAGCCTGCCCTACCTTACCTGGTTGAATGCTCCCGGTCGCCCTGCCAGTGCGGCGAGGTGGAATAGCCCGCACTGGGCTGTACTGGCAAACTGGGCACACCATGCGTAAGGCTGGTGCCATGTACGCCGGCCCAAGGAGACGCACTGGAGACCAGATGCGTAGAGCCGGCTTCATGGCACCTGGCTCAATGTCCACTCTAGCCCGGTCGATACGAGGAGCTGGAATGTATCACACCGGGCTATGCACCCGCACTGGAGACATCGTGCGCTCCACAGCATAACACGGTGCCTCCCCAGTCCCTCTCGCTCTCCGGTAAGCACAGGAAGTTGGCACAGGTCTCCTACCTGGCTTAGCCACACTCCCTGTGTGCCCCCGCCAAGAATTTTTTCGGGCTTCCTTGCCAGTCGTGTTCCCTCGTATCGTTGGCTCCTCTCTCCGGCTGCCTCTCCTCTCCTCGCTGCCTCCACCTGTTCCCATGGTAGGCGATCCCTACCAGCCAGGATCTCCTCCTATGTGTAGCAACCCTTGCCATCCAAAACGTCATCCCATGTCCAGGAATCCTGACATTGCTGCTGCTGCTGCCTCTCCGGCTGCTGCTGCTTCTCCTGCTGCTTCTCCTGCTGCAGCTGCTTCTCCTGCTGCACTTTGGGTCGGCGATATTCCCCTGGCTTTGCCCAGGGTCCTCTCCCGTCTAGGATTTCCTCCCACGTCCAGGAGTTTTGAGTCTTCGTCCGCTGTTGCTGCTGCCCGTTACCACGCCGCATGGTCCTTGGTTGGTGGGTGATTCTGTCACGGCAGATTTCCTCCTCTTCCCCTGAAGAGGTGAAACAAGGATCGGACCAATATGCGGCGTGGTAAGTGTCCATGGTATTTAATAAGAAAACTCAACATGAACACAAATACAAAACAACAAAGTGAACTGGCAACGAAACAGTCCCGTGTGGCACTGACACAGTAAACAATCACCCACAAAATACTCAAAGAACATGGCTGCCTAAATATGGTTCCCAATCAGAGACGATAAGCACCTGCCTCTAATTGAGAACCAAGCTAGGCAACCATAGACTTACATAAACACCTAGAAAGGAAACAGCCCCATAAACATACAAAAGACAAGAAAAAACACATACATCACCCATGTCACACCCTGATCTAACCAAAATAAAAAGGAAAACAAAAACACTAAGGTCGGGGTGTGACACTCATCCAGTAAAAATAGCATGCCTAAATAAAATTATTTGCAGACTTTGTTGATTTGATACAGGACTTTGTAAATATTCTTCATTCATTAGTAAGAGGGAACTACAGCGCACAAGGCAGTGTTTAATAGATTGTTTTATTTTTTTCTACATTACAAAATGAATCTTACCTCCAAATGTTCTCTTGCTGGTTCCTAGTTTCTCATGGTGGTGACAACAGATTCTCTCGCATATCCTGAAAAAGATGGAGTGTGAATATATATATATATACACCAAGTATACCAAACATTAGGAACAGCTTCCTAATATTGAGTCGTTTTGCCCATGGTACACAAACAATCCATGTCTCAATTGTCTCAAGGCTTAAACATGCTTATTTAACTTGTCTCCTCTCCTTCATCTACACTGATTGAAGTGGATTTATCAAGTAACATCAATAAGGGATCATAGCTTTCACCTGGTCAGTCTATGTCATGGAATGAGAGTTCTTAATGTTCGTAAACTCAAGTAAGAAAAACAATACATTTGTATATCAACAGAGCCATCTTTTTGCAGGTGCATGGTAACAGTTGAATAAAATGAGAAAAAAAGAGGAAACCCCCACACTGCCGTAAGGCCGAAACTACCCTGCCTTTCTAAGGTCTTTCAAAGCCAAGTTAACAAACAGATTACTGACCATTTCGAATCTCACCATACCTTCTCCACTATGAAATCTAGTTTCAAAGCTGGTCATGGGTGTACCTCAGCCACGCTCAAGGTCCTAAACGATATCATAACTGCTATCGATAAGAGACATTACTGTGAAGCCGTATTTAACGACCAGGATAAGGCTTTAGACTCTGTCAATCACAACATTCTTATTGGCAGACTCAACAGCCTTGGTTTCTCAAATGATTGACTCACCTGGTTCACCATCTACTTGTCCGATAGAGTTCAGAATGTCAAATTGGAGGGCCTGTTGTCGGGACCTCTGGCAGTCTCCACGGGGGTGTCACAGGGTTCAATTCTCGGGCCGACTCTCTTCTCTGTATACATCAATGACGTCGCTCTCGCTGCTGGTGATTCTTTGATCCACCTCTACGCAGACGACACCATTCTGTATACCTCTGGCCCTTCTTTGGACAACTGTAAAACGTTGAACTGGTAATATACAGTGAGCTCCAAAAGGGTTGGTACAGTGACACATTTGTTGTTTTGGCTCTGTACTCCAGCACTTTGGATTTGAAATGATACAATGAGGTAAAGTGCAGACTGTCAGCTTTCATTTGAGGGATTTTTAATCCATATCAGATGAGCCGTTTAGAAATGACAATACTTTATTTACATACTGCTCCATTTCAGGGGACCAACAGTATTTGGATAAATTCACTTATATGTGTATTACAGTAGTCAAAACTTTAGTATTTGCACACAATTATTACATCAAGCTTGTGACTCAACAGACTTGTTGGATGCATTTGCAGTTTGTTTTGGTTGTGCTTCAGATTATGTTGTGCCCAATAGAAATGAATGGTACTGTAAATCATGTACGGTGTCATTTTGGAGTCACTTTTATTGTAAACAAGAATACAATATGTTTCTAAACACTTCTACATTAATGTGGATGCTACCATGATTACGGATAGTCCTGAATGAATCGTGAATAATGACGAGTGAGAACGTTAGATGCACAAATATCATACACCCTTCAAAATGCTAACCTCCCATTTTTGTAATGGTGAGAAGTTAGTATGTGTCGTGTCTTTACTATCATTCAAATTAAGACTTAGTTTTTATCAAAGATTCTCTGTAATTAGTATCACGCAATCAAACTGATCATATAACTGTAATTAACTAGGAAGTCGGGGCACCAAGGACAATATTCAAATTACAAAGTTATAATTTTATATCTGATCAATTAGTCTTCGAATTAATGAACTTTTTACTTTACCTCACGTTAGTGTCATTCCACATGTAGTAAATTGTTGGTTATCTGCACGAACCCAGTCTTCACTATGAGTCATCCATACATCAAGTGTCTTAAATCATTTATTTATTAACTAACTAAACAATCACAGAAATGCATAAACAAACAGCAGATAGTTACAAGGAATGATAGGAGAATGTGCATTTGTGGGCTAAACTGGCATGGTGGCTTGTTAGACAAAAGGGAAGATGGGGGTCGACTAAGATGACACTACAAAGTTGATAATTATAACAATTGAAATGCAAAACCTTTGCACAATAACGCTTACTCATTCAGGAACAATTGCAATCAATATATATATTTACACTCAGTGTGTCATCAGGACCTTTGTTGAAAAGTTAGTTTCGTATCGAAATTACCCTGATTTTGGCGGGGATGGCAGACCGAATGGGGATTCCGTCCCTGTCACTTCGTCACAGCTTTAGGTGTGTTACTGAAGTTACTGTCACGGTGGAGGAGCTTCTGGTCGCCGTAGGAGAGAAGGTAGGATACGAGAATGTTGCTTATGCATCCCGGATGAATAAAGCGGTGGTGGTATTTCTTAAAGAATGTCTTGTTGATCGGATGGTTGAGCATTTCTCCGTCAACAAGGGTAACGATTTCAAATGTACCGCCGTTTATTCCAAATGAGCTATTGGAGCGTGAGTTATTGCGCTTTGGGAAGTTCGCCAGTTCAATTAAGGTTGTCCCGTTGGGTTGCAAACACCAAGCGTTGAAACAGGTTGTCATTTCGGCGACAGGTGTTTATGTTTTTGGACTCACCGGAGCAGCCACAAGCACCTGTTGCTGAGGAACAAGTTATACGTGTTGAGGGAACGGAGTTGCAACTTGTATTAGAGAGAAATGTTATGCAGCAGAAAAGTATTGTTGTAGAAGGTAAGGATGTATCTGAAGAACCAGTTCCTCAGACTGGTGAGCAGGTGCCCAGTACGAGTGCTGGGGTAAAGGAGGGGGTTCATGTGGAGCTAGGCTCCCAGGTAGTGGAGGAGGTGCCCAGTACAAGTGCTGGGGTAAAGGAGGGGGTTCATGTGGAGCTAGGCTCCCAGGTAGTGGAGGAGATGCCCACTACGAGTAATGAGGTTCAGGTAGGGGTAGTCTCCCAGGTAGTGGAGGAGATGCCTGGTATCAAGTGGGGATTGTTGAAAGGGATGTGGTAGAGGGGAGTCAGTTGTCTGTGGCCTCAGCTGAGGATCAGGAGAAGGATATGGATATCTTTTTTGATATGATAGCAGCTGGTGAGGACAAAATTTACGATCTAGAGGAGGTAAATGAGTTTCTGGATCAGACTTTTGGGAAATCTGTCAAATTGGCAGATTATTTTGTTGTTGATCAGTTTGTGAGGTCAGCTGTGATGTTACAGAAGACGGTGGCTTTAGACCAATTGAGTGAGAAGAAGCTGTTTCGCTTGGGGAAATCTTTTACTGCTGTTGCAGCAGCAAAAGGTGGTGGGAAACGTTGTCAGGTTAAGAGAAGATTAAAATAATGATGATGATCATCATGCTTCATAGGGTGTCTTTTTTCGCTTTGGTTTCTCTGTGGTTTCTTCTGCTATTCTTTTCTCTTTTCTATATGTAGGCACTAAGGGTCGGTTCTCTCAATATTAATGGGGGAAGGGACAGGAATAAGAGGGCTTGGGTTTTAGAAGTAATAAAACAGAAAAGGCTTAATGTAGTTTTTCTACAGGAGACACAGTGATGAGGAAAATGAGGTTGACTGGTGTATGTGGTGGGAGGGGCAGCATGTACTCAGTCATGGTACTAATTTCAGTGCTGGGGTGGCAATCTTGTTTTCCTCAGGTTTAGGGGTGACTGTGGTATCTACAACAGAGATTGTCAAGGTGGATGTTATGGGTTTAATTTTTTTATTTTTATGTCTATGCTCCTAATGAGGGTACACAGCGTATTTCTATATTTGATCAAATAAAGGAAACCTTAAGACAGTGTGATCAAGAGGGGTGTATGGTTTTAGGGGGGGACTGGAACTGTACAGTGGATTTTACTGTTGATCACACCGCTGAAGAACCTCACCTGCGGTCAGCCACTTGCCTGTCTGGCCTATTAACTGAGTTTGAGCTTTCTGATGTGTGGCGAGTAAGGAATGCAAAAGATAGGCAGTACACATGGCTAAAAATGAATGAAGGTCGTGTCAGTGCAGCAAGGTTAGACAGGTTGTATGTATCTGAGCAATACTGTAGTAGGGTTGGAAAGTGTGCCATTACTCCTGTGGGTTTCTCTGATCATCAGATTGTTACTGTTGATATTCACTTGTCATGTCCACGAAGGTCATCACCTTACTGATATTTTAATGTTAAATTGTTACATGATGTCATATTTTGTGACAGGTTATTGTTGTTTTGGGAAAAATGGAGGGTTACAAAAGGGAATTTTGAGTCCTTGAGACAATGCTGGGAGGTTGGGAAGGCCCAAATACGATTATTTTGTCAACAGTATACTGCTCTGTCTCAAATTGAAGTTAAAGAGACTATCAAGACCCTTGAACAGGACATCAAGTCTATTGAATTGAAGCTGCTCACTCAGAAAGACCCTGGACTAGTCATGAACTTACAGGACAAGAGACATGAACTGAGGTCGTTTCTGCATGGAAGAGTGAAGGGTGCCTTGATTAGGTCTCGTTTCGCTTCCCTCTAGGATATGGATGCTTCTAGCGCTTAAAAAAAAACTAGGACAGTCGACATTGCAACATAAACAGATGGTCTGCCTTCGTCTCCCTGATGGGAAGGTGACCGCGGATGACAGTGAAATGCGTCAACATGCCGTGGATTTCTACTCGGCCCTCTATAAGGCGGAGGATTGTGACTCTCTGTGTACTGAACAGTTGTTATGCGGTCTTCCTCAATTTGGACCTGAGCAGTAAGTCGCATTGGACTCTGATATTACACTGCAAGAGATGTCCACATCAGTTATGGAGCTCTCAACAAGCCGAGCCCCTGGCATCGATGGTTTACCATCTGAGTTTTATTAGCTCTTTTGGGGGTCTATTGGGGAGGATTTTTATGAAGTGGTGTGTGAATCTTTTCATGAGGGTTCTCTTCCTGTATCCTGTCAATGTGCGGTGCTTTCACTGTTGCCAAAAAAGGGGGATTTGGCTATCATAAAAAATTGGAGACCTGTTGCTTTGCTGTGCGCTGAATACAAAATTGTTTCTAAATGTCTCTCAAACAGGTTGAAAGAGTATCTGGGATTGTTGGTCCACAAGGACCAGTCCTACTGTGTACCTGACTGCTCTATTGTTTACAACTTGTTTCTGATAAGAGATGTTTTAGACATTTGTCAACTGTAAATGTGGGTTTACTTTCTTTGGATCAGGAGAAGGCTTTTGATCGTGTGGACCACCAGTACTTGTTTAAAACAATTAAAGCTTTTGGGTTTGGGGATGTTTTTTTGTCTTGGATGAATTTACTGTATGCTGGGGCCTCGTGTATGGTGAAGATGGGGGGGGGGGGGGGGTTTGAGTTGCCCCATCCCTGTCCAAAGGAGCATCAGGCAGGGATGCCCAATTTCAGGGCAGTTATATAGTCTGGCGATTCAACCAATGCTTTGTTTTTTAACCTCTTGCTTCTACCCTCTACTTTTTCGAACATTCTGTTAAAAATCGCGCAACATTTCAGCGCCCTGCTACTCATGCCAGGAATATAGTATTTGCATATGATTAGTATGTGTGGATAGAAAACACTCAGACGTTTATAAAACTGGTTAAATCACGGCTGTGGCTATAACATAACGTGCGTTTCATCGGAAAGCGCAGGAAAAACTGATCACTGAAAATGGAAAAATATATTGCTGCGCTACTTGAACCCATTGATAAAGGTGAACCACAATTAATGAGGCTGAGGTTGCAGTACCTACAGCTTCCACACGGTGTCTAGAGTCTTGTCATTTGCCTACGAGTTGTTTCTTGGTCAAACACATGCAAGGCAGCGCATTTCTTCAGGTCTAGGACCGGATATTTTGGTTGAGTTTCTAGCCGGACATTTTTCCAGACGGACAGCTATAGAATATACTTAGTCTTGTGATTAATTTGATCGCTTATTAACGTTTACTAATACCTAAAGTTGCATTACAAAAGTATTTCGAAGTGTTTTGGGGAAGTTTATCGTCGACTTTTTGAATTTTAAAAAATGACGTTGCGTTATGAAACGCTGTTTTTTTCGTTTATCACACAGTCTACATAGAACGATATCTAGGCTATATATGGACCGATTTAATCGAAAAAAAGACCCAATAGTGTTTATGGGACATCTAGGAGTGCCAACAAAGAAGATGGTCAAAGGTAATGAATGTTTTCTATTTTATTGTGCGGTTTTTGTGTAGCGCCGAATATGCTAATTATTTTGTTACGTCCCCTGCGGGTCTTTTGTGGTGTTACATGCTATCAGATAATAGCTTCTCATGCTTTCGCCGAAAAGCATTTTAAAAATCTGACTTGTTGCCTGGATTCACAACGAGTGTAGCTTTAATTCAATACCCTGCATGTGTATTTTAATGAACGTTTGAGTTTTAACTAATACTATTAGCATTTAGCGTAGCGCATTTGCATTTCCAGAGCTCTAGTTGGGACGCAAGCGTCCCGAGTAGAAGCAAGAGGTTAAGAGCGAAGCTTACTGGTTTCTCTGTGCCAGGTGTAATGAAGGGTCCCACGATAGCACTGTCTGCGTATGCAGATGACGTGATATGACGTGATCCCCAGCCGCGCCCTCAGAGCATGCGCAGACCAGCTGGCCGGTGTGTTTACGGACATATTCAATCAATCCCTATACCAGTCTGCTGTTCCCACATGCTTCAAGAGGGCCACCATTGTTCCTGTTCCCAAGAAAGCTAAGGTAACTGAGCTAAACGACTACCGCCCCGTAGCACTCACTTCCGTCATCATGAAGTGCTTTGAGAGACTAGTCAAGGACCATATCACCTCCACCCTACCTGACACCCTAGACCCACTCCAATTTGCTTACCGCCCAAATAGGTCCACAGACGATGCAATCTCAACCACACTGCACACTGCCCTAACCCACCTGGGCAAGAGGAATACCTATGTGAGAATGCTGTTCATCGACTACAGCTCGGCATTCAATACCATAGTACCCTCCAAGCTCGTCATCAAGCTCGAGACCCTGGGTCTCGACCCCGCCCTGTGCAACTGGGTACTGGACTTCCTGACGGGCCGCCCACAGGTGGTGAGGGTAGGCAACAACATCTCCTCCCGCTGATCCTCAACACGGGGCCCCACAAGGGTGCGTTCTGAGCCCTCTCCTGTACTCCCTGTTCACCCACGACTGCGTGGCCATGCACGCCTCCAACTCAATCATCAAGTTTGCGGACGACACAACAGTGGTAGGCTTGATTACCAACAACGACGAGACGGCCTACAGGGAGGAGGTGAGGGCCCTCGGAGTGTGGTGTCAGGAAAATAACCTCACACTCAACGTCAACAAAACTAAGGAGATGATTGTGGACTTCAGGAAACAGCAGAGGGAACACCCCCTATCCACATCGATGGATCAGTAGTGGAGAGGGTAGCAAGTTTTAAGTTCCTCGGCATACACATCACAGACAAACTGAATTGGTCCACTCACACTGACAGCGTCGTGAAGAAGGCGCAGCAGCGCCTCTTCAACCTCAGGAGGCTGAAGAAATTCGGCTTGTCACCAAAAGCACTCACAAACTTCTACAGATGCACAATCGAGAGCATCCTGGCGGGCTGTATCACCGCCTGGTACGGCAACTGCTCCGCCCTCAACCGTAAGGCTCTCCAGAGGGTAGTGAGGTCTGCACAACGCATCACCGGGGCAAACTACCTGCCCTCCAGGACACCTACACCACCCGATGTTACAGGAAGGCCATAAAGATCATCAAGGACATCAACCACCCGAACCACTGCCTGTTCACCCCGCTATCATCCAGAAGGCGAGGTCAGTACAGGTGCATCAAAGCTGGGACCGAGAGACTGAAAAACAGCTTCTATCTCAAGGCCATCAGACTGTTAAACAGCAATCACTAACATTGAGTGGCTGCTGCCAACACACTGTCATTGACACTGACCCAACTCCAGCCACTTTAATAATGGGAATTGATGGGAAATGATGTAAATATATCACTAGCCACTTTAAACAATGCTACCTTATATAATGTTACTTACCCTACACTATTCATCTCATATGCATATGTATATACTGTACTCTAGATCATCGACTGCATTCTTATGTCACTAGCCACTTTAACTATGCCACTTTGTTTACTTTGTCTACATACTCATCTCATATGTATATACTGTACTCGATACCATCTACTGTATGCTGCTCTGTACCATCACTCATTCATATATCCTTATGTACATATTCCTTATCCCCTTACACTGTGTATAAGACAGTAGTTTTGGAATTGTTAGTTAGATTACTTGTTGGTTATCACTGCATTGTCGGAACTAGAAGCACAAGCATTTCGCTACACTCGCATTAACATCTGCTAACCATGTGTATGTGACAAATAAAATTTGATTTGATTTGATTTGATAGTTTTTATTACAGGGGGTGAGGATGTTAAGGTTCTCTCAAACGCTTTAAAGGTGTATGAGGGGGCCTCCTCAGCTAGAGTCAATTGGGGAAAGAGTGAAGCCCTGTGGGCAGGTCAGCTTCAAACGAGGTCCGCTCCACAGTTACCAGGGGGGCTTCAGTGGGGCTTCAATGGGATGAAGACTTTGTTTTTTTTTTCTAGGCTCCGATGTCTTTCAGAAAAAGAACTGGGAGGGTGTATTGGAGAAAGTGTGTGCCAGACTGTAGAGATGGAAATGGGTGCTGCCCCAGCTGTCTTATAGGGGAAGGGTCCTGGTAGCTAATAATCTTGCTGCCTCTACCCTGTGGCACAGACTAATGATTTTGCAGCCACCAAAGAGTCTGATACAAGAGCTTCAGAGGACCCTTGTCAATTTCTTCTGGTCTGGACAACACTGGATTAAAGCTGCAGCGCTGTACCTGCCACTGAACGAGGCTGGGGGCAAGGCCTGGTGGACATTTCCTCTAGAATCATGGCTTGTTGTAGATTGTTGTACAGAGACGGTTCTAGCTAGGTCGAAACAGCCTACACATTGATGAGGAGAGCGGGCTGTTTGGGCTTAGACAAGCACCTTTTCCTCTTAAAGCTGGAGGGGGGTGATTTGCCTGGCCTAACTCCATTTTATGAGTCTGTTATGCAGGCTTGGATAGTCCTTGTCAAGTCCCGTAAGGCCTGTACGCCACCAGGGATGTGGCTTTTTAAAGAGCCTCTTTTTCACAACACTGCCATCCAGTCCCGTGTTTTGGGTTCAGCTAGCCTATGTTCATGCCTGTTAGGCGTGGGGTGTACCTAGCTGGGTCATCTGATGCGGAGCAGGAGCAGATAGTTGGAGGAGCTGGGAGAAAGAGCGGGGATCCGATCATCTCGCCAATTGAGGAAGGTCGTTGCTGAGGTCTGTGACTCCTTGCCAGTGCTTCATCTGCAGTATGTGACTGACACTTCCAATTCTGATCGGTGGAAGGAGGGTCTGGATTATGTGTTCCCTGCACTGATTGTTAGTGCTGCGATGGGGGCAATCGAGGAGGACGTGGGGATGCTGCTTTCCTTCGATACCCCGGAGCTGGGGGAGTTCAAGGAGGTGGGAAAGAAGGCCATGTACAGAATATGTGTAAAGGTGTCCCATGCCTCTTCCCTGGAAGGGGTAAAATCGATGAGGTGGGCGGGTGTGCTTGGTTCAGGTGCCTCTCCAAAAGGCTGTTGGCGATCATTATACAATGCCTATTGATAAGAGGACAGCTGACCTCCAATGGAGGATAATACATGGAGCTATAGCCACCAACATGCATCTGGTACACCTGGACCCGACTGTTGGGGAGGGGTGTCCATTCTGTGCTGAGTCTGAAACTCTGGCACATCTTTTTTTACTGTGTCCCAGGTTGGTTGGGATGATTGAACTGATCACTGATTGGTTCTCAACGTTGGGAGAGGTTTTCTCTTCCCAACTGTATATATTTGGGCCAAAGTACAGGTTCAGTCAAAAGGGTGTAGTTGTGTTGCTTAATTTTGTGTTAGGGGCAGCAAAATTAGCGATATGGAAGACCCGAAAGAACCGTTTTCATGAACAGGGGTCTGTGGATGTGGTGGGAATGCTGGAGGGAATGTTGGCAGCGAGACTAAGGGTTGAGTTTGCCTAATATAAACTTGTCAACAATATTGATCTGTTTTGAGTATATGGGGTATTCAGAGGCTGTTGTGTTTAGTTACTCTGGAGGAGGAATTGGAGTTGTGTTTTTAATTGATGTGTAACTGTGGTATTGTGTGGTGGACCCCCAGACCCAATAAAGATGATTTAAATCTCCCTCTCTCTCTCTCTGAGTGGAATGTTCAGAGTGATTCATTCGTTTTGGAATGGATGTTTCGGCGGTTGTCATTCTTCGCATTCAATGATACCGAATTCCTAGCTGCAGACTAGTAATTAATATCAAAGACTTGTTCTTATTCTGTCGGTATCGATAGTCTAAGAGTTTAACCACGTGGTATGGTTAAAAGATTCAGCAATGGTCTACAACCTTTGTCCTCCCGTGATTGAGAGAAAAATCTGGGTTTTATTCAGAATTGCAGAAAAGGGGCTGTCCCTGGATGCCTGACCCTAACTGGGCTCACGGGCGGTTCTCTGATTTAGATCAACTCAAAAGGGAATTGGAGTTTCCTTCATTAAACAGTCCAAAATCACATTACACAATTTTACAAACAGTATCATACTCACTCATTCATCTTATACAACAATTAGATGTAAACCTCATATCTGAGGCTATTATATAAACAGCGTTATGGTAATGTAGCCACACGTCTCCCATGAGCTTCCCCAAGTTGTAACAAACGGACCAGTTCGTAGCTGGATTCTTCACCGATCTTTTATACCTTCTCTGGAACATAAACGTTGTTCGGACCTCAAGTTCTGTGAGGTGGAAGGATTTCCTTTGTTCTCTATGAAAATGTACTCTCTCTATACTGCCCTAGGAATTTACGACCTCACTGACCACAGCAGCCTGGTTGAATGGAGCAAAGAGCGGGGGATGGTGTTCGCTGTACCTAAAGAGGGCAACGTCATGACATATGTCTTGGGGGAATGACATGAAATTCTGGACTTACTCATCTGGTTAAGAAAAGTCTGGATTGTCCGTCTGTAGACACTATACAAATACTCACAATACCAACAAACTATCCGTTGATAAACAACTGCTTCCAAAGATTCCGGATAGGTTTAGAATAAGGGTTAGGGTAAGGGTTACATTTCTGGTTAGGGTATAGGTTAAGTTTAGGGTTAGAGTAAAGATTATGGTTAGGGCTAGGGTTAGTTGAAATGTTACTGACAGTCTGTAGACCACCTACAGATGGACTAATCCAAATAAGTGTTGCCGAGTGCAGTCGCAGACATCAACACATCCAGAGCTCTTAGATCATATCAGTAACAAAGAAGGCTTTGATAAGAAGTCAACCGTCAAAGGATAACAAGTACTGGAACACACACACATACCAAACCCTTTGTTCTCCCTTAGTCTGCTGTGAAAACACCCCACGATCGCATAAACAAGAGTATTTTTTTAGGATGTTGACGTCAGGTACTAGGCCTAACCAAATATTATTTTATCCAGACCTGGGACTATTCTGGTTTGTGCTGGGTTTCTGATGTCTTGACAATGCCAACTGAAAAAAAGTGTAATAACTGAATTAATCAATGAATGAACATACAAATGAAATGATGAATGAGTGAAATTGCTAGACAATATTTTTTATTTAATCTTTATTTAACGAGGCAAGTCAGTTAAAAACAAAATCTTAATTACAATGACGGCCTAGGAACAGTGGGTTAACTGCCTTGTTCAGGGCAGAACAACAGATTTTTACCTTGTCAGCTCGGGGATTCGATCGAATAACCTTTCGGTTACCTGCCCAACGCTCTAACCACTAGGCTACCTGCTGCCCCGATATCAAGATAATTTGTTCCATACGATTGAACGTAGATTTAAACATGCCTTACACTGGATTACATGGTTGTAACACAATAGATGAAAACCTGTGATATCAAAGCAATAGTTAAAACCCAAAATCAAAGTTTAGGCAGAGCTGCATTGCAAATTGACCCCTAGATCTGGCCGTGTGGTGTCAGACAACAACCTCTCCCTCAACGTGAGCAAGACAAAGGAGCTGATCATGGACTACAGGGGGCCGAGCACGCCCTCATCCAAATTGACAGGGCTGAAGTGGAGCAAGTCAAAAGCTTCAAGTTCCTCTATGTCCACATCACTAAGGACCTATCATGGTCCAAACACACCATCACAGTTCTGAAGAGGGCACAACAATGCTTTTTACACCCTCAGGAGGCTGAAAAGATTTGGCATGGGCCCTCAGAACCTCAAAACGTTATTCAGCTGAACTATTGAGAGTCTTGACTGGCTGCATAACTGCTTAGTATGGAAACTCCTCAGCATCTGAACACAATGTGCTACAGAGGGTAGTGCATATGGCCCAGTACATCACTGGTGCCGAGTTCCCTGCCATCCAGGACCTCGACACCAGGGGTAGCATCTGGTCCTGAGAAATAGGCCGTTTACTTTGGGAACGTTATTTTTCCCCCCCAAAAAATAGTGCCCCCTAGTTTCAAGAGGTAAAATATTGAGTATGTAATTACTGTTCTGATTCTCCAGAAGGGACATTGTCCCTGAGAGGGGAATGTGGTAGCAGAATCAGAATTAGTTAGGTAACATTGATAAATAAGATGTTTTATCAATTTTCACAAGTATGCTTATGAGGAAAAAGTTACTTGGGCCCCAGAGAGGGGAGAGTTCAGGCTTGTCTTTATATGTAAACGTATCTTTTAAACCATGTGAAGGGATGATTGAGGGGGAACCAATTATCTCTTGGCTCCACAATGTCTGTGTGCCAGTCACTCCCTACTTTTCCCATTGGGGAGAAGAGGATGGCAGTGTCTGGAACCATTGTATGTTCCCTCTGAGGTTGCCCTTATCTTGACCTAGAGGCTCACTCTTCTCTCCGTGAGCTTGTCCAGGAGGGGTTGTATTTTTGATGGGAGTGTCTAGAATTGACAATTGATATATGCCATTGGATGAGGTAATGTTTTGGTTCTAAGTGATACCAACAACGAGATAAGAACTTAGTTTAGGAGACCAAACTGAACGATAATTTATAGCCAATGCTTTCTGGCTATGTGTGTCTTTGCTATAAAGGATCTCAGTTGCCATTATGTAAGCATTCTCAGAGAATTCATTTATGGACACTGAATTGATCTGAGAGTCACAGGACTATGGTGAAGCTCATATAATTAAAGATGGTACTTTATGATAACTCTGACTTGTGTGTGGTTTGCTCTCTCATGATTCGGTAATACAGGAAATTTCCACGACAAAGGTAGGGGAGAAAACCAGTCAGTATCTGGTGTGACCACTATTTGCCTCGTGCAGCACGACATCTCCTTTGCATAGAGTTGACCAGGCTGTTGATTGTGGCCTGTGGAACATGCTGTCGTACACGTCAACCCAGCGCAACCCAAACATGTCTCACATGCCTCGTGAGTATGCAATCCACGGAATAACTAGGACATTTTCAGCTTCCTGGAATTATGTACAGATCCTGTCGACATGGCGCTGTGCATAATCATGCTGAAACAGGAGGTGATAGTGGTGGATGAATGACACGACAACGGGCCTCTGGATCTTGTCACATTTTCTGCGCATTCACTCTGTTCTTAACGTTGACACTCAGCAAACCGCTCACCCACACGACGCCATACATGTGGCCTGCGGTTGTGAGGCCGGTTGGACATTGTTAAGGGATTTTTTTATCAATAATGACTAATTATGTATACATTTCAATCAGGACTGAATAATCAGAATACTATTATGTTACTGTATAGATGTATGTTTCTTTTAATCCTAGTATTGAATATAATGTGTGTAAATATAATCAAGAATTAGAACAATGACGGTCTGTTCCTTGGTAGAAATGAATGAACTTATCGTCAGTCTGGCTAGAATGCTTATCTACACAGGAAGACCTTGGCTCAGTCATAAATTATATTAAGTTGGTGTGGGAAGACTTGAGATACTGCCTTTGTATCAGTTCGAAAACTAATGACGACATTTTCAGTTTATAACCTGTGGAAAACTGTATCGTGTTCAGTACTCTCGAGAATAAATGCTACAGATTGATTTTGAGACTGGTCTCTGTCCATTTTATGCAAATAAGAGTCTTACAAATTCTTAGGAGTGGACAGTGTTTAATTTAATTGGGTATTAAAACATATAGGAATTTAATTCCCGTAACAGACATATTGGCAAATTCTTTAAAATTACATTTCAGGTGGCGTATTATGCGACAGCGCTGGTAGACATTCCTGGAATTGCACACTCCCTCAAAACTTGAGACATCTGTGGCATTGTGCTGTGTGACAAAACTGCACATTTTAGAGTGGCCTTTTATTTTCCCCCTGCACAAGGTGCCCCTGTGTAATGGTCATGCTATTTAATCATCTTCTTGATATGACACACCTGTTAGGTGGATGGATTATCTTGGCAAAGGAGAAACATCTCACTAACAGGGACAGAAATACATTTGAGAGAAATAAGCTTGTTGTGCATATGGAACATTTCTGGGAAATTTTATTTCAGCTCCTAAAACATGGGTCCAACACTTTACATGTAGGGTTTGCAGTTTTGTTCAGAAAGTATTCATAAAACTTGACTTATTCCACATTTTGTTGTGGTACAGCCTGAATTCGAATATACATTTTTGTCTTATCCATCTACATGCAAAAGCCCATAACGATAAAGTGAAAACATGTTTTTTTTTTAAATGTATCCTAATGTTTAGAAAATGTAATACATAAATATCTCATTTACATAAGTATTCACACTCCTCCTGGGTGGGTACTTTGTAGAAGCCCCTTTAGCAGCGATTATGCCTGTGAGTCTCAAAGCTTTCCACACCTGAAATGTGAAACATTTTCCCATTATTATTTTTGAAATTCTTCAACCTCTGTCGAATTGGTTGTTGATCATTACTAGACAACAATTTTCAGGTCTGGCCATAGATTTTCAAGTAGATTAAAGTCAAAACTGGAACTCGGCCACTCAGGAACATTCACTGTGTTCTTGGCAAGCAACTCCAGCTTAGATTTGGCCTAGGTGAATTCAACTCCCAGTGTCTGGTGGAAAGCTGACTGAACCAGGTTTTCATCTAGGATTTTGCCTGTGTTTAGCTACATGCCATACATTTTTTATTCTGCAAAACTCCACAGTCCTTACCGATTACAAGCATACCCATAACATGATCTAGCCACCATTATGCTTAAAAATATGGAGAATGGAACTCAGTAATGTGTTGTATGGGATTTGCCCCAAACGCAAAACTTTATATTCAGTTCTCTCCAATCACATTCGTTAAACTACTGTTTAAAAGTCACCATTGACCTCATGTTGAAATCCCTGAGCGGTTTCCTCCCGCTCCGACAACTGAGTTAGGAAGGACGCCTGTATCTTTGTAGTGACTGGGTGTATTGATACACCATCCAAAGTGTTATTAATAACTTCACCAGGCACAAAGGGATATTCAATGTCTGCTTTGGTTGTGTTTTACCCATCTACCAATACGTGCCCTTCTTTGCGGGGCATTGAAAAACCTATTTTTCATACAGTTCATATAAGGAAATCAGTCCATTGAAATGATTTGAAATGTGGCACTCATCAATAGATTTCACATGACTGGGAATGCAGATATGCATCTGTTGGTCACAGACACCTTAAAAAAAAGGATGGATCAGAAAACCAGCCAGCATCGAATGTGACCACCATTTGCGGAAACTGGAACATGCTGTTGTACACGTCAATCCAGACCATCCAAAACATGTTCAATGGGTGACATATCTGGTGAATATCCAGGCTACGGAAGAACTGGGACATTTTCAGCTTCAAGGAATTGTGTACAGATCCTTGAATCTTCTATTTCACCTCACAATTGACCAACACTTTGTTACGTTCATATTTTTGTTCAATATTAGTTTGAAATTCACTGCTCGGCTGAGGGATCTTACAGATAATTGTATGTGTGGGGTACACAGATGAGGTAGTATTTCATGTTGAACACTGTTATTGCACACAGAGCGAGTCCATGCAATGTATTAAGTGAGTACATTTTTACTCCTGAATGTATTTAGTCTCGCTATATCAACTGGGTTGAATACTTACTGACTCAAGACATTTCATATTTCATGTTATTATTATGTTTTCATTCTAAAAACATAATTCCACTTTGACATTATGGGGTATTGCGTGTAGGCCAGTGACACAATGTCTCAGTTTAATACTTTTTTAATATTGGCTGTAACACAACAAAATGTGGAAAAAGTCCAGATTCTGTAATACAGCTGTTCTTAGATCATTATCATTGGCATAATAATAGCCTTTATTTACTTTATCAAAGACGTGGTTTGGAGATGTGCACATCCTGGGTGTCATCAATGGTTGTCTTCATATGTATGCGGAAACATATGGGTGTGGTGTCATTGGAAAAATAACCTTGCATGTTTGTGGTTTTGGCATTTCCTTGATTGATGAAAACAAGATAAATGTATCACAAGGATTATGTAATAGATGAATTTACATTATGTATTGCAATCAAATACAATTTATACATTAAATGGGTCCAGGGGTGTAATCATTACAATGGCGTTTCTATTGAGCAAGTTCAGCAAACAGGGAGGGACCTATCTGAATCTGTACAATAGAAACAATAGTTGTAGTTGTAAAACAGAACATTTTGCATCTATTTGTACAAATGATTGCACCCCTGGTATGTGTGTCTCCGTGTGCTGCTAGATTAGGAATTCAGTCATAACGTGGGGGAGGCCTCATTCATTCTTCTTCAAAAGATGATTACGACACAACTCAGCACACCTTTTTCTACAAGGTGACGTAAGCACACATTTTCCTTTACATCTCATTCATCATAATGATGTCATGAAGGTTGTGCTTTAAACTATAAAGGCTGTAGCAATGCAGGAGCTTAGTGTGGTTTGGAGGTGCACAGTTACTGAACACTGAGGATTTCAGCTACAACTCAATTTTAAAAAATTGGTAAGTGTGGTTTTTGAAATATTGTGTTACATATAGGTTTTATTATGATTAGACTTCTGTGTATTTTAAAAGTGAACTTTTGGATGAAACATTTGTGTATGTTAACTGACAAGGCTGTAACTCGTAAACTCCCTCTATACCGCTGTTCCTTGTCCTTGTTCAGCCATGGATTTTATCATCTCAAATCATCTCTAGTGAAATTCTTATTCCAGTTACCAAGGGTCTGATCAGAACATCTGACCCCTTGGTCCAGGAATCATCTTCTTTAACCTAGAGTGCTTTGTCCTGATAGAGGAATTCAAGGCTATAGTTTCAGACTTGCTACAGGAGGTGTGCAAATGTTTCAATTCTTAATGACTACATGTGTTTTATGATTGATGGTGGGTAATTACAGTCATTCATATTCATGTTTCTGCTCTGCTGTGTATGTGTTATGGTAAATGTGTAAAAACACTAAATCGAAGGTTGACATTCTCATTTGTAAATCTACAGATTTAGTGGTAAATCTATACATGTACAGATTAAACAATAACACATGTAGCATATCTATGTGTTTTTATTCAGCTGACCTCTTAGCCAGGTCTAAATAAATAAAAATATGCCTTCTGACCTTAACAGGACTTCCTGGATAAATAAATCATGGTTAAAATAATAAATAAATGTAAAAAATACAAATGTGAATTAATAAAATATCAAGACAAATAAGTTGTGGATCACTTGGTTAAAAACATCACAAACAAGACATACTGTACACAGACAGACAAAAATACTGCATTTACCATTAGTTATCTCTGTCCACAATATTCAAGTTCATATTACATTCTGTTGATAAATATTTGTATTTTACAATTAAATTAATCATGTGTGCCCATCTCTCTGTGACCACAGACTAAAAAGAAAACATTTTCAAAGATGAACAGAAAAATTCTCATAGTCCTTCTTATGATTATAGGTAAGTTCATTCTCTAGTCTTTAAATTGTAGATCATTACGAAATTCTAAAAGATGTTCTAAAATCTATGCTTTTTCATTTGCAACAGCATCAGGGAATGCCCAAATCCAAACAACGAATGCCCCCACAACAACCACAGCTACTGCTGCAACCACAACCACAGCTGCCCCCACGACCACCACAGCTGGCATGATGACTACCACAATTCCGGTCACAACAACCACAGCTGCTTCGACTACAACAGCAGCAACCTCCACAATCACAGTAGCTGCCACCACAACCACTACTACAACCACAGCTCTTGTCTTGACAACCACAGATGCTCCAACTACAACCACAAATGGAGTCACAACATCCAGTTTCTCCCACAACAACCACAGGTGCTGCCAACACAACCACAGGTGCTGCCAACACAACCACAGCAGGCATCACAAATACCACAGTTGCTCATTCAACAACCACAGCCGCTCCAACTACAACCTCAGCTACGTCCATGATGACCACCACAGATCCTGCCATGACAACGACACATGCAACTGCTGCAGCAACCACCACAACAACAGTTGCTGCAACAACAACCACAGCTGCTCCAACTTCAACCACAACCACAGCTACTGCTGCAACCACAACCACAGCTGACCACACGAAGACCACAGCTTCTTCCGTTGTTGAATCAACAATAAACAATGCTGCCACCTCCAGTGGAATAAGCTACAAGACAAGTCTACTCATCTGTCTTGTTATGTTGTCACAACTGCTTGACTAATACTGATATAACTGATCACCACTGTGACAGGGAAACTTACCAACAATGTAATCATATTAATTATTAGAACTGTATACTATTTATTATTATTATTTATTACCCAATAATGTACAGGGAAAAGATTAATTGCTATGGAGAACATGAATATTGAACAGCTTGAGGATAATGTTAAAAAAAAAAGACAGCTGTTCTACCAATTATCAACAAGATTTTAAGAATCTTGATAGTTATTCCTTCTACTTACTGCACTAATACTTATTGTAACTGAATGGTGTATTTATACTGTTTTGTAATTCACTATTACTTATACTTTGAATGAAGAAAATGCTGGTTTCGTTTTCTGTACCGGATTAATGAAGAAATTAAATTAAATACAATCCATTACCTGAAAAGACATTCACTTCCCTTAAGTTACATTTCAATAATTATTGTGTGCCAACTGCATCTGTTATGCTTTGTTCACATAGAAATAAAGTGGTATTTATGTTGTATGATAGGAATGAGATGATATGAATATCAGATCAATTTCAGGCAGAACAGGACATTTGTTTACAACAAAAACATAAGCCACAAAAAAAAGACAATGGTTATGATAAGGTTATCCCAGAAAGGTTTTTCTAAATTCATTAACATCGGTTTGGTATATTTCACATGTCGAAATAACATTCAAATATTAGACTGGCTGTAATATTTTACTGAGTGTTTGTTTAGTGAAATCGGTTATTAACACACTTTTAAAAAAATGGGATAAACGAGATTAGTCCTTTCAGATAACATTTTTTGTTCTGCTTACGTATTTCATTGTTCATCTCCTATCGTCTTGAGGGAGGGCTTTGAACACACCTCAACCATTTTTTTGTCACCCTGATTTCACCAAGTGTGTATCCATGTATTTCTCTGCTAGAGTTGAAGTATTAGAGAGAGGCCTTACAGACATTATAAAACCAGTGTCTGTCTCTCATGTACACAAAACTGTGTCACGTATCACATCAAGGCAGAAAGATTAACATATTTTGGTGGGAAATAAAGGCCTAAGCACAAAAGGTTCATGCTATGCTAACTGAATGGTGATCCGAGAGTATGTTGTTCATTTATAGGTTATTTAACTTCAGGCTTTGTAGAAGGTATCAACCTCAGAAAAATATCAATGAAGTGACTTTCACCTCAACTCACCTCTGAAGAGGTGAAACAAGGATCGGACCAATATGCGGCGTGGTAAGTGTCCATGGCAACGAAACAGTTCTGTGTGGCACAAACACTGACACAGGAAACAATCACCCACAAAATACTCAAAGAACATGGCTGCCTAAATATGGTTCCCAATCAGAGACAACGATAAGCACCTGCCTCTAATTGAGAACCAATCTAGGCAACCATAGACTTACATAAACACCTAGAAAGGAAACAGCCCCATAAACATACAAAACCCGAAGACAAGAAAAAACACATACATCACCCATGTCACACCCTGATCTAACCAAAATAACAAGGAAAACAAAAACACTAAGGTCAGGGTGTGACACTCATCCAGTAAAAATAGCATGCCTAAATAAAATTATTTGCAGACTTTGTTGATTTGATACAGGACTTTGTAAATATTCTTCATTCATTAGTAAGAGGGAACTACAGCGCACAAGGCAGTGTTTAATAGATTGTTTTATTTTTTTCTACATTACAAAATTAATCTTACCTCCAAATGTTCTCTTGCTGGTTCCTAGTTTCTCGTTGTGGTGACAACAGATTGTCTCGCATATCCTGAAAAAGATGGAGTGTGAATATATATATACACCAAGTATACCAAACATTAGGAACAGCTTCCTAATATTGAGTCGTTGTGCCCATGGTACACAAACAATCCATGTCTCAATTGTCTCAAGGCTTAAACATGCTTATTTAACTTGTCTCCTCTCCTTCATCTACACTGATTGAAGTGGATTTATCAAGTAACATCAATAAGGGACCATAGCTTTCACCTGGTCTATGTCATGGAATGAGAGTTCTTAATGTTTGTAAACTCAGCTTATATTGGGTTAAGAAATAGATTACGTATGCTGAACGACAGAGTTGAAATTTGAGCCTAAAGTTACTTAACTTTAGGAGCAAAAAAAAGATAATAAACTAGTAAGCCACCACAATTTACAATATGTTAATATAAAACAAAAATGTTGTTTAGGCCTTTCATCTTTTTATGAGCTGTAAATTGCCACTAAAATCTAAAGTAAGAAAAACAATACATTTGTATATCAAAATTTAAAAGTCACTTGCACATCTGAGCTATCTTTTTGCAGGTGCATGGTAACGGTTGAATAAAATGAGAAAAAAAGTGGAAACCCCCACACTGCTCTTGATAGTATCACTGGCCTTTAATAAGCTTTGACGAAGGCCGTAAGGCCGAAACTACCCTGCCTTTCTAAGGTCTTTCAAAGCCAAGTTAACAAACAGATTACTGACCATTTCGAATCTCACCATACCTTCTCCACTATGAAATCTAGTTTCAAAGCTGGTCATGGGTGTACCTCAGCCACGCTCAAGGTCCTAAACGATATCATAACTGCTATCGATAAGAGACATTACTGTGAAGCCGTATTTAACGACCAGGATAAGGCTTTAGACTCTGTCAATCACAACATTCTTATTGGCAGACTCAACAGCCTTGGTTTCTCAAATGATTGACTCACCTGGTTCACCATCTACTTGTCCGATAGAGTTCAAAATGTCAAATTGGAGGGCCTGTTGTCGGGACCTCTGGCAGTCTCCACGGGGGTGTCACAGGGTTCAATTCTCGGGCCGACTCTCTTCTCTGTATACATCAATGACGTCGCTCTCGCTGCTGGTGATTCTTTGATCCACCTCTACGCAGACGACACCATTCTGTGTACCTCTGGCCCTTCTTTGGACAAACTGTAAAATGCTGCCTGTCAACCCGGAAAAAACGTTGCACTGGTAATATACAGTGAACTCCAAAGGGGTTGGTACAGTGACACATTTGTTGTTTTGGCTCTGTACTCCAGCACTTTGGATTTGAAATGATACAATGAGGTAAAATACAGACTGTCACCTTTCATTTGAGGGAATTTTAATCCATATCAGATGAGCCGTTTAGAAATGACAATACTTTATTTACATACTGCTCCATTTCAGGGGACCAACAGTATTTGGATAAATTCAGTTATATGTGTATTAAAGTAGTCAAAACTTTTGTATTTTGGTCACAATTATTACATCAAGCTTGTGACTCAACAGACTTGTTGGATGCATTTGCAGTTTGTTTTGGTTGTGCTTCAGATTATGTTGTGCCCAATATAAATTAATGGTACTGTAAATCATGTACGGTGTCATTTTTGAGTCACTTTTATTCTAAACAAGAATACAATATGTTTCTAAACACTGCTACATTAATGTGGATGCTACCATGATTACGGATAGTCCTGAATGAATCGTGAATAATGACGAGTGAGAAAGTTAGATGCACAAATATCATACACCCTTCAAAATGCTAACCTCCCATTTTTGTAATGGTGAGAAGTTAGTATGTGTCGTGTCTTTACTATCATTAAAATTAAGACTTAGTTTTTATCAAAGATTCTCTGTAATTAGTATTACGCAATCAAACTGATTAATCATGTAACTGTAATTAACAAGGAAGTCGGGGCACCAAGGACAATATTCAAATTACAAAGTTATAATTTCCCAATATAATCTTTCAGATATTTTATATCTGATCAATTAGTCTTCGAATTAATGAACCATTTACTTTACCTCACGTTAGTCTCATTCCAAATGTAGTAAATTGTTGGTTATCTGCACGAACCCAGTCTTCACTATGAGTCATCCATACATCAATAGTCTTAAATCATTTATTTATTAACTAACTAAACAATCGCAGAAATGGATAAACAAACAGCAGATAGTTACAAGGAATGATAGGAGAATGTGCCCTATTGGGCTAAACTGGCATGGTGGCTTGTTAGACAAAAGGGAAGATGGGGGTCGACTAAGATGAGACACTACAAAGTCGATAATTATAACAATTGAAATGCAAAACCTTTGCACAATAACGCTTACTCATTCAGGAACAAATGCAATCAATATATATATATATTTACACTCAGTGTGTCATCGGGATCTTTGTTGAAAAGTTAGTTTCGTATCGAAATTACCCTGATTTTGGCGGGGATGGCAGCCCGAATGGGGATTCCGTCCCTGTCACTTCGGGCACAGCTTTAGGTGTGTTACTGAAGCTACTGTCATGGTGGAGGAGCTTCTGGTCGCCGTAGGAGAGAAGGTAGGATACGAGAATGTTGCTTATGCATCCCGGATGAATAAAGCGGTGGTGGTATTTCTTAAAGAAGAATGTCACGGTTGACAACTCCATTGTGTCCTCCTCCCAGAGCGCTAAGAACCTTGGCGTGATCCTGGACAACACCCTGTCGTTCTCAACTAACATCAAGGCGGTGGCCCGTTCCTGTAGGTTCATGCTCTACAACATCCGCAGAGTACGACCCTGCCTCACACAGGAAGCGGCGCAGGTCCTAATCCAGGCACTTGTCATCTCCCGTCTGGATTACTGCAACTCGCTGTTGGCTGGGCTCCCTGCCTGTGCCATTAAACCCCTACAACTCATCCAGAACGCCGCAGCCCGTCTGGTGTTCAACCTTCCCAAGTTCTCTCACGTCACCCCGCTCCTCCGCTCCCTCCACTGGCTTCCAGTTGAAGCTCGCATCCGCTACAAGACCATGGTGCTTGCCTACGGAGCTGTGAGGGGAACGGCACCTCAGTACCTCCAGGCTCTGATCAGGCCCTACACCCAAACAAGGGCACTGCGTTCATCCACCTCTGGCCTGCTCGCCTCCCTACCACTGAGGAAGTACAGTTCCCGCTCAGCCCAGTCAAAACTGTTCGCTGCTCTGGCCCCCCAATGGTGGAACAAACTCCCTCACGACGCCAGGACAGCGGAGTCAATCACCACCTTCCGGAGACACCTGAAACCCCACCTCTTTAAGGAATACCTAGGATAGGATAAAGTAATCCCTCTCACCCCCCCTCCCCCTGAAAAGATTTAGATGCACTACTGTTCCACTGGAGGTCATAAGGTGAATGCACCAATTTGTAAGTCGCTCTGGATAAGAGCGTCTGCTAAATGACTTAAATGTAAATGTAAATGTAAATGTAAATGTCTTGTTGATCGGATGGTTGAGCATTTCTCCGTCAACAAAGGTAACGATTTCAAATGTACCGCCGTTTATTCCAATTGGAGCGTGAGTTATTGCGCTTTGGGAAGTTCGCCAGTTCAATTAAGGTCCCGTTGGGTTGCAAACACCAGGTGTTGAAACAGGTTATGTCATTTCGGCGACAGGTGTTTATGTTTTTGGACTCACCAGAGCAGCCACAAGCACCTGTTGCTGAGGAACAAGTTATACGTGTTGAGGGCACGGAGTTGCAACTTGTATTAGAGGGAAATGTTATGCAGCAGAAAAGTATTGTTGTAGAAGGTAAGGATGTATCTGAAGAGCCAGTTCCTCAGACTGGTGAGCAGGTGCCCAGTACAAGTGCTGGGGTAAAGAAGGGGGTTCATGTGGAGCTAGGCTCCCAGGTAGTGGAGGAGGTGCCCAGTACAAGTGCTGGGGTAAAGGAGGGGGTTCATGTGGAGCTAGGCTCCCAGGTAGTGGAGGAGATGCCCACTACGAGTAATGAGGTTCAGGTAGGGCTAGTCTCCCAGGTAGTGGAGGAGATGCCTGGTATGAGTGATGGGGTGCAAGTGGGGATTGTTGAAAGGGATGTGGTAGAGGGGAGACAGTTGTCTGTGGTCTCAGCTGAGGATCAGGAGAAGGATATGGATATCTTTTTTGATATGACAGCAGCTGGTTGTAAAAAAAAAAAAAGCTTGACCAGCTCAACTCACAGGTCAAGCTTTTGAGGTGCCCTTCGCTGTCGAATAGGATATCTCTGCTCGTCCTGGGCTTCCTGTGGTGGGCCAGGTTCGGGTGGAAGGTCAGGCTCTGTCTCTCCCGTACGTCCACAGTCAGGAGAATAGTCCTGGGGGTCGTTATTGTTCTTGTTCTCTCGGCATGTCTCTGCTGGGGCGTTGGACCGTAGCAGATGATCCACATGAACGTTGACCTGGCGATGACCAATTTGGACTTGGTAAGTCAAAGGTCCTCTGCGTTGCAAGATCACACCTGAGTTCCACAGGCGATTGGGGTGTCTGAAATCACGTACCATCACCCTCTCTTCCTCTTTGAATTCTCTGACAGTCTTTGAGTGTCTGTCATGAGCTTTCTTCTCAATTTGAGACTAATTTTTCTCACTTGGTGACAGAGTCCGTGATGCAAATGCAATAGGGTGTTCTTCACCTGACGGTAGAACATGTGAGATGACGGCTCCTACTCCGTATGGAGATGCATCACACGCGAGTCTCAGCTTCATCTCTGTGTTATAGTGGGCAAGCCACTTGCTCTTTAGCAGACGCTGTTTGCAAGTCTTGAATGCTTCTTCGCATTGTGGGGACCAATTCCACTTTGTATCGGCCTGCAGCAGTTGGTGAAGCGGATGCAACAATGTGGACAAGTTTGCCACAAACTTTCCGCAATAATTCAGGAGCCCCAAAAATGACCTCAGCTCTGAGATATTTGTGGGTGCTGGAGCGTTTACGATTGCTTCCACCTTGCTGTTGGTTGGGTGCAGGCCTTGTGCATCAATCTTGTATCCGAGATACTCCACTGAGTCCTGGAGGAACTCACACTTGCTGCGTTTCATTCTCACTCCGTATTTCTCCAGTCTTGACATCACTTTGTCCAGCACTACAAGGTGCTCTCCAATGGTTGGTCTTGACACGAGGATGTCGTCCATGAAGCACACAACATGGTCTATACCGTCCAAGATCTGATCCATTGTTTGTTGGAATATCGCTGGAGCTGTCGAGATTCCATAGGCCAAGCGATTGAATCTGAATAGCCCCTTGTGTGTATTGATGGTCAGATACTGTTCTGACTCCGGATCCAGCTTCAGTTGCTGATAAGCGAATGCCAGATCCAGCTTACTGAAAACCTTCCCACCAGCTAGAGTGGCAAACAGATCTTCAGCGTTTGGTAGTGGATATTCCTCTGGTAGTATGCAGCGATTTACTGTGACCTTGTAGTCACCGCACATTCTGACGGTCTTGTCTTTCTTTGGGACTACAACAATCGGAGCGGCCCAGTCGCTCCTCGTTACTTTCGTTATTATGTTATTCTTCTGTAGGCGGTCCAGTTCCTTCTCTACTGCTTCCTTAAGAGCATAGGGAACTGGACGTGGTTTGTGAAAGATAGGCTTGGTTCCTTCTTGCACTCTGACTTTTGCTGTGAAGTCTTGTATTTCACCGTAGCCATCTTTGAAAAGTTATTTGTGCTTCTCCAGCATGTTAGTGAGTGTAGCCTGACTCACTGGTTTGTCATTTCTAAGACTGAAGATTTCTCCCCAGTTCAACTTGATCTTTTGTAGCCAGTTTCTGCCTAGCAAGGCTGATTTTTCTCCTTTAACAATGACAAGCGGTAGCGTCCACTCCTTCCCCTCATACCGGACTGGTACCTGGATCTGCCCTAACACAGGAATAGTGTCACCAGTGTATGAAGAAAGGCGGATGGACGCGGGCTGAAGAGGGCACTCTTTCAGTTTTTCTTTGTAGAGTCGCTCCGGTGTCCAGCTGCATTTTTACTGGTTTTCCCGCTAACTCCATGTTGAGATAGATTCCATCTTTTAGTTGTTGAGCCGTGTACACTGTGAACAGTTCCAATACTGTTTCAGTTGTACCTTCCTCGTCTTGTGCTGCGTCTGACACTTTGTGCGCTCTTGCCGTGCGTTTCGAGGCATTACACACTCTCTGTAAATGTCCAACCTTTCCACAATTGTGGCACTTTTCCTTTTGGAATCGACATTCACTGTGCTGATGATTATCTCCACCACATCTGTAGCAACTTGGCTTAGACCTTTGAGATGTGGGCTGCTTTGTTCTTGTGTAACCTTGAGGACGGGACTGAAAAAAGTGTGACTTTTGTGAGCTTTTTTCACCACGTGCATCAATGACCTTGTGAACACCTTTCTGACGTTCTGCATGTCCCGATAGCTCAATAGTATCCCTGTGGGCAAGCTCGAGTCCAAGTGCTATATCACAGGCTTTCTTAAAGGTCAGATCCTTCTCTGACAGGAGCCTTCTGTGATATGCTTCACCTGTGAGACCACATACAAACTTGTCTCGGAGAGCATCATCAAGAAATCGTGCAAACTCACATGTACTTGCCAGCCTTTTCAAAGCAAGGATGTAGTCAGCCACGGTTTCCCCTTGACTCTGGTGACGTTGGTAAAATCTGAAACGTTCTGCAATGAGAATTGGCTTAGGCTTGAAATACCTTGAAAGAGTTTCAGTCAGTTCTGCATAGTTCAACTCCACTGCTTTCATTGGTTCAATGAGACCTTTCAGCAATCCATACTCAGTTGGACCCAAAACACTGAGAAATACGTCTGCTTTCTTTCCATCTTTGATTTCATTTGCAGCCAGCCAACGCTCAAAACACTCAAAATAGGAATCAAAATCCTCTTTTGTAGCCTCAAACTCTGGTACTCGACCAATGGTTGCCATTTTCACAGTTAATTGTTCAGTTTCCTTATATTCCTTAATTTTCTGAATATTCATCTACTTCTTCACTTCAGAAGTTTCTGCAATTACTTCATTCACTGCACTCATTTGTATTAATGTACACACCGTGTTACGTCCCTTCTTCCTTTTTTTTTCTTCCTTGACAATATTTCTCCACTGAGATCGCCTAATTTCAATGGGTTCAATGACAGTTTCTTTTATTTAACCACCAGAGGGCAGTGTCGCTATTCTGGACTCCAATAGTCTTGCTACTTGGCAGCTCCTGAATACTGTACTAGCAGTGCTAGCAGTGCTTAGCCTTCTCTACTGGCGAAAGAAAATAAAAAATAACTGACGAATTACATAATTATTTTGAGTTTCATTACTCACGCAACATTCTTCCCTTCAAGCAATGTCCGTTTATGTATTTTAATCACCTCGTCGCCACTGTAATATTTGTGTTGTGGAGAAATGACCAGGCAGGAGACGGGAGTACAGTTAGTTTTTCGTTTAGTCAAAAAAAAACTTGTGCTCTACAGTTCCCGGCATTCCAGTGCGCATGTGCATTTCCTATTAGATGTAGTAACGTAACACTGCCGTAATGCATTACTGCTTAGTAACAGCACGGTAACTAATATAAACAGATGTAGATCCCAGATACAAACTATCCGTTGATAAACAACTGCTTCCAAAGATTACGGATAGGTTTAGAATAAGGGTTAGGGTAAGGGTTACATTTCTGGTTAGGGCATAGGTTAAGTTTAGGGTTAGAGTAAAGATTATGGTTAGGGCTAGGGCTAGGGTTAGTTGAAATGTTACTGATAGTCTGTAGACCACCTACAGATGGACTAATCCAAATAAGTGTTGCCGAGTGCAGTCGCAGACATCAACACATCCAGAGCTCTTAGATCATATCAGTAACAAAGAAGGATTTGATAAGAAGTCAACCGTCAAAGGATAACAAGTACTGGAACACACACACATACCAAACCCTTTGTTCTCCCTTAGTCTGCTGTGAAAACACCCCACGATAGCATAAACAAGAGTATTTTTTTAGGATGTTGACGTCAGGTACTAGGCCTAACCAAATATTATTTTATCCAGACCTGGGACTATTCTGGTTATGCTGGGTTTCTGATGTCTTGACAATGCCAACTGAAAAAAAGTATAATAACTGAATTAATCAATGAATGAACATACAAATGAAATGATGAATGAATGAAATTGCTAGACAATATTTTTTATTTAATCTTTATTTAACGAGGCCAGTCAGTTAAAACAAAATCTTATTTACAATGACGGCCTAGGAAAAGCCTTGTTCAGGGGCAGAACGACAGATTTTTACCTTGTCAGCTCGGGGATTCGATCTAACAACCTTCCGGTTACTGGCCCAACGCTCTAACCACTTAGCTACCTGCCACCCCTATATTAAGATAATTTGTACATCCGATTGAATGTAGATTTAGATGTACTCAAGCCTTACACTGGATTACATGGTTGTAGCACAATAGATGATAACCTGTGATATCAAAGCAATAGTTAAACCCCAAAATCAAAGTTTAGGCCGAGCTGCAATACAAATTGACCCCTAGACCTGGCAGTGTGGTTTCAGACAACAACCTCTCCCTCAGTGTGAACAAGACAAAGGAGCTGATCATGGACTAAAGGGGGCCGAGCACGCCCCCATCCATATCGACAGGGCTGTAGCGGAGAAAGTCAAAAGCTTCAAGTTCCTCTGTGTCCACATCACTAAGGACCTGTCATGGTCCAAAAACACCATCACAGTTCTGAAGAGGGCACGACAACGCTTTTACACTCTCGGAGGCTGATAAGATTTGGCATGTGCCCTCAGAACCTCAAAAACGTATTCAGCTGAACTATTGAGAGTCTTGACTGGCTGCATAACTGCTCAGTATGGAAACTCCTCAGCATCTGAACACAAGGTGCTACAGAGGGTAGTGCATATGGCCCAGTACACCACTGGGGCCGAGTTCCCTGCAATCCAGGACCTCAAAATACCAGGCGGTGTCAGAGGAAGACCCTCAAAATTGCCAGCCAGGTCATAGACTGTTCTCTCTGCTATCGCACAACAAACGGTACCGGAGTTCCAAGTCTGTGACCAAACGTCACCCGAATAGTTTCTACCCCAAGCCATAAGATCTGTAAATAGTTAGCTATTTGGCTATCTATTTAGCTTTCTGGACTATCTGCATTGATCTATTTTGTAATAACTTTTTGACTGAACAAATACACTGCTGCTACTGTATATTATCTGTCACTTTATTCCTAGTTATATGTCCATATCTACCTCAACTACATCGTACTCCTGCACATAGACTCAGTACTGGCACCGGATGTAAATGTAGCCAAGTTGTCATTACTCATTGTGTATTTATTATTACATGTTTAGCTTTTCTATTATTTCTCTATTTTTCTTCTTTCGGCATTGTTGGGAAGGGCCCGTAAGTAAGCATTTCACTGTTAGTTTCTACCTGTTGTTTCTAGAAGTATGAGACAAATAAAATATTATTTGATTTAGAATTAGGAATGGAATGACAAACTATCAATTAGGTCATTATTCCTTCGTGGTACTAAGATGCGACGATTCCAACTCGGTCCTTGTTCGGGTTCCTCATCTTTGATTTGTTATTTTTTAGCTGTTGCAAAATAATTGACTGCATGATTACATCTGCAAACTCACTTGAGTTTCAGATGACCCAAAGCAGAGTTTTAGCAATGCTTACGAAGAATAGCACACCAAGCGTTTAAGACTCAAGAGGGAATATCAAAATCCTTATACATAACTAAAGGGAAGGTGACAGTGTGGTAGCAATTAGAGAGGTGTATCTGTACGATCACGGTCTTGAAAGAGACATAATTCATGACAGTGGAGAAACACTGAAGAGAACCTTAACTGTCACTGTAAGAAGAAGAGTACTTGTGTCTTTCATTGCTGATATTAGATCAGTGTAAACTATATAGCAGAAACTCCATATAGTACAATAACACATATTCAGTTGTTTCAGGTCAAGTTGCCTAATGGTAAGTTATTGGTTTGAATCTGGGCACGGTAAATATTTTCCCTGACACTTTCCTGTCTTCCTGTACTGCAGTGTCACATGGCCGGCTTGTGTCTTTCATAAATTATTGTTTGGGCGGCAGGTGTGGGGTTGCAGGTGTGCAAATCAAGGCTCCATCGGTGGGGACAGGATATACAGTATCATGGAGACACCTGACGACAAATGTGACTTAAGGTGGCTCTCGGCAGAACCACACCTGTCTCTCTGAATCAGACATACTGTATCTGTCATGCCTATAGGTGATGTTTCGAAGATAACAATTATACTTTCAAACCATGAAATATCCAAATACTTACCTTGAAATGTATTTGAAAGTAATTGAAATAAATTCAATTGTATTTGAACCCAGCTCTGTTGTTTACAAGTATCATGCAGCATGTATAAGTTATATTCAAGAATCAATGGCTATGTTCATTTAAACGTCCAAAAATGGGACAGGACATATCAGGGAAGCAACAAATGTCACTTTGCCCTACATTACGTGACTTTAAGGTGCCTCTCCACAGAACCACACCTGTCTCTCTGAATCAAAGACATACCTGTCATATGGTATGTGGTAACGAGAGAGAAGGTGACTTGGCAAAAACAACAAGGAAGAAAACAAGGATGCTGTTTCCCTACAATCTTAATAATAACAATACACTATTCATTTATGGAGCACCTTTTGTATAGCCAAGGATACTAACATTTAAAGCTACAGTCGGACATTTGGAATACAACAAAACTACCGCCCGCCACTCAAATGTATAAACAATGCTATGTAAGCAAGGACTGACAATCCATGAGATCTAAATTCTAGTTTTAATTACTAAGGGTCTAAGCCATACAATAGCCCCTAACAGGGGCGCAACTTTGGTTTTAGAAGTGGGGGGAGACATAACTTGAACGGGGTCTGGGGGTCCTCCCCTTTTTTGGGGCAGCTAAAGCTAATTTCCTGCATTTCTACACAATCTAATATAACCCACGGTCCTTCTAGCCATCTCTATTTAGAACAACAAAAAGTAAGCAAAAATGCCCACAGTCATCAAGCTACAGTAAGAGATCATTATAAAATAAGTTTGAGGGATTGATAAGACTGAACTTGATCAATGGTAATTAAATAATCAATATTGTCTTGCACCTTTAACTGTTAGCGTTGCAAATGAACAACTCTTACAGATAAAGTACAAAGACTTTTGATTCAGAAGGTCCAAAATACTTCTTAACAGCTTCTAACCCCAAGCCATAAGACTCCTGAACAGCTAATCAAAGGGCGACCCAGACTATTAGCATTGCCCCCCTCCTCCTCCTTTTACACTGCTGCTACTCAATGTTTATTATCTATGCAGTCAATTATTTTTAGGTAATTTTTTATATTTTTATATAACCTTTATTTAACTAGGCAAGTCAGTTAATAAAGAACAAATGCTTATTTACAATGACATCCTACCCTCAGTCAAACCCGGACAAAGCTGGGCCAATTGTGTGCCACCCTAGGGACTCCCAATCACGGCCGGATGTGAAACAGCCTTTAACTCCACCTACTTGTACATATTACCTCAATTATCTCGACTAACCGGTGCCCCCACACATTGACTCTGTACCGGTAACCCCTGTAAATAGCCTAGCTATTGTTTTTTTTACTGCTGCTGTTGAATTATTTGTTACTTTTATTTGATTGTCTTCATTAAGACATCCTCTATATCGAAATTCAGCCAGACCGACGAGCCGCCTGCATGCCCGACCCCCACCACTCTCTCCCCAACATCTTCCTTTAACCTCTTGCTCCTACTGAGACGCTTGCGCCCCATTTAGAGCTCTGGAAATGCAAATGCGCTACGCTAAATGCTAATAGTATTAGTTAAAACTCAAACGTTCATTAAAATACACATGCAGGGTATTGAATTAAAGCTACACTCGTTGTGAATCCAGGCAACAAGTCAGATTTTTAAAATGCTTTTCGGCGAAAGCATGAGAAGCTATTATCTGATAGCATGTAACACCACAAAAGACCCGCAGGAGACGTAAACAAAATAATTAGCATATTCGGCGCTAACACAAACCGCACAATAAAATAGAAAACATTCATTACCTTTGACCATCTTCTTTGTTGGCACTCCTAGATGTCCCATAATCACTATTGGGTCTTTTTTTCGATTAAATCGGTCCATATATAGCCTAGATATCGTTCTATGTAGACTGTGTGATAAACGAGAAAAAAAAGCGTTTCATAACGTAACGTCATTTTTTAAAATTCAAAAAGTCGACGATAAACTTTCACAAAACACTTCGAAATACTTTTGTAATGCAACTTTAGGTATTAGTACACGTTAATAAGCGATAAAATTCTTCAGGAAGGCGATGTAAAACCCTTAGCTGTCGTCTGGAAAAAAATGTCCGGAGAGAGCTCGACAAAAATAGCTGGGCGGAGACTGGAGGGAAGTGGTTCCCTTGATTCGGTTCAACCAAGAATCAAAGCTGAATCAAATGACAAGACTCTAGACAACGTGTGGAAGCTGTAGGCGTTGAAACCTCGGTCTTATGTAATTCGGTTCACTTTGAACAATTGCTGGAAGTAGCGCAAGGATATTTATTTCCATTTTCAGTGATCAGGTTTTCCTGCGCTTTTCGATGAAACTCCCGTTCTGGTAAAGCCACAGCCGTGATTTAACCAGTTTTATAAACGTCTGAGTGTTTTCTATCCACACATACTAATCATATGCATATACTATATTCCTGGAATGAGTAGCAGGGCGCTGAAATGTTGCGTGATTTTTAACAGAATGTTCGAAAAAGTAGAGAAGTCCTGCCCGTAGGGGCCCACGGCCCCCTAAATTCATTATTGGCCCCCCAACAATCATTATTGGTTTCAGGTGTGTTAGGCCAAGGCCAGAGTGAAAACCAACAGTATGGCAGACCCCCAGGGACCAGACTGAGCAGCCCAGCAGCTAGGGACTGCCTTAATATAAGTCATTTTAAATTATTTACACTTACTTTAAATACTCAAGAATATTTTTGCAATTAAATTTACTCTTGATACTTAAGCATATTTAAAACCAAATACTTTTAGTCTTTTACTCATGTATGACAATTTACTACTTTTTCCACCATTGTGGAAGGCCGCCGGTCAAATGCAGTGGTTATAGGAAAGGTGACTTGATCACTTAACACAGGATTAGTTTACCTATTTTTGTAATTTATTATGCCAACAAAAGGGGTTTTCCTAATTATTACAGTCCAGAAGTGTTGGGTATACTTACCTAAATGTTGGTAATTCATGTGGTGTTTTATTTCAGTGCAATCGTGTTGAACTTATCTGCTTACTAAGTGAAGTGAAGTCTTCCCATTTGTGTGAGACTTGGTATAGTCCTAAGGGGGAAAGGCGGTTTCACTTTTATTTCAGCAGTCTGTTTCAGACCTTCAAAAACAAAGGAGGTGCACAAAACTGTTAAAGCTCAGTCCCAACTCAAAGCAGTTTTGATATAGATTCTCATACGTTGGCTAAACTTTGTATGTTTTCAGCCTGACTGTCTTTGTTTTTTATTTAAATACACTGAACAAAAATAAAACGCAACATATAAAGATCCATAGATGACGCTATCTCAATCGCACTCCCACACTGCCCTTTCCCACCTGGACAAAAGGAACACCTATGTGAGAATGCTGTATGATCATTGACTAAAGCTCAGAGTTCAACAGCATAGTGCTCACAATAGGCTAAGAACCCTGGGATTAAACACCTCCCTCTGCAACTGGATCCTGGACTTCCTGACGGCCGTCCCCAGGTTGTAAGCGTAGGGAACAACACATCTGCCACGCTGATCCTCAATACTGGGGTCCCTCAAGGGTGCATGCTTAGTCCCCTCCTGTACTCCCTGTTCACCCATGACTGCATGGCCAAACACGACTCCAACACCATCATTAAGTTATGATGACACAACAGTGGTAGACCTGATCACTGACAACAATGAGACAGCCTATAGGGAGGAGGTCATAGACGTGACAGCGTTATGCCAGGGCAACAACCTCTCCCTCAATAACAAAGGAGCTGATCGTGGACAGGAAAAGGCTGGCTGAACAGGCTCCTATTAACATCAACGGGGCTGCAGTGGAGCGGATCGAGAATTTCAAGTTTCTTGGTGTCCACATCACCAACAAATTATCATGGTCCAAACACACCAAGACAGTCATAGAGAGCGCACGACAACATATTTTCCCCCACTGAATGGGTCCCCAGATCCTCAAAAAGTTCTACAGCTGCACCATCGAGAGCATACTGACCAGTTGATCACCGCATGGTATGGCAACTGCTCAGCATCTGACCGTAAGGAGCTACAGAGGGTAGTGCGTACGGCCTATACATCTCTGGGCCAAGCTTCCTATCATCCAGGACCTATACACTAGCCGGTGTCAGAGGAAGGCCCAAAAAATTGTCAAAGACTCCAGTCACCGAAGTCATAGACTGTTCTCTCTGCTATCGCACGGCAAGCGGTATCAGAGTACCAAAGTCTAGCACCAAAAGGCTCCTTAACAGCTTCTACCCCCAAGTACCCCCTGTATATAGCCTCGTTATTGTTTTTGTTTTTTACTTTTTATTTTACCATTTTGACTTTAGTTTATCTAATAAATATTTTCTTAACTCTTTCTTGAACTGCATTGCTGGTTTAGGGTTTGTAAGTAAGCATTTCACGGCAAGGTCTACACCTGCTGTATTCGGAACATGTGACAAATACATTTCGATTTTATTTTATTTGGTCCCATGTTTCCTGACTTAAAATAAAAGATCCCAGAAATGTTCTGGAGGCACAAAAATCTTGTTTATCTCAATTGTTGACACCCTTGTTAGTGAGCATTTCTCCTTTGCCAAGGTAATCCATTCACTTGACAGGTTTGGCATATCAAGAAGCTGATTAAAGACCATGATCATTACACATGTGCACCTTGTGCTTGCGACAATAAAAGGCCACTCTAAAATGGGCGAGCGGTTTGCTGATGCCAACATTGTGAACAGAATTCCCCATGGTGATGGTGGGGCTAAGGTATGGGCAGAATAAGATAAGGACAATGAGTGCAATTTCATTTTATCGATGGCAATTTGAATATACATAGATACGGTGACGAGATCCCGAGGCCCATTGTGAGGACAATTTTTTAAAGCTATCTGTTACCAACAGATGCATATCTGTATTCCCAGTCATATGAAATCCATAGATTAGTGCCTAATTAATTCATTTCAATTGACTGATTTATTTATTTGAACTGTAACTCAGCAAAATCTTAGAAATTATTGCATGTTGCGTTTACATTTGTGTTCAGTATAGTTTCTTCGGGAAACGGATTTCACGGGGTGCTAAAAATAAGTGGCAAACAAAACACTTTGTCACTTCCCTGACATCTCCCTATCACTTCCCTCCCTCTCCCTATCATGAAGCATTTAAGTTATATTCAAGAATGAATGACTATGTTAATTTAAAAGTCCGAAGATGTACCAATCGCATACTTAATCAAACTAAGGAAACATTTAGTAGGAAATTACACAGAACATGAAAGGAGGATGTGAGGAAACATAACAGTTCATAACCATCCAACAAAACAACGGTGATGGGTTAGGCAGAAGACATAACACTAACAGTGACTATATGAGAGGGCCTGTCTATGCACACTTAGAAAAAAAGGTGCCATTTTATGTTCAAAGAAGATCCCTTTTGGTTCCAGGTTGAACCCTCTTGAGTTATATATATGAATATCAGAAGATCGATTTCAAGCTTAACAGGACATTTTTTTACAACGGCAACAACAACAAAAAGACAATGGTTATGATAAGTTTGGACCTTCTCCACTATGCAATCTGGTTTCAGAGCTGGTCATGTGTGCACCTCAGCCACGCTCAAGAGCCTAAACGATATCATAACCGCAATCGATAAGAGACATTACTGTGCAGCCGTATTCAATGACCAGGCTAAGGCTTTCGACTCTGTCAATCACAACATTCTTATTGGCAGACTCTACAGCCTTGGTTTCTCAAATGATTGACTTGTCTGTTTCACCAACTACTTCTCCGATTGAGTTCAGAATGTCAAATCTCTGGCAGTCTCTATGGGGGTGCCACAGGGTTCAATTCTCGGGCCGACTCTCTTCTCTGTATACATCAATGATGTCACTCTCGCTACTAGTGATTCTTTGATTCACCTCTGCGCAGACGACACCGTTCTGTATACCTCTGGCCCTTCTTTGGACACTGTGTTAGTCCAGCATCGCTACTCTGGACCGTTCTGACCTAGAATATGTGGACAACTACAAATACCTAGGTGTCTGGTTAGACTGTAAACTCTCCTTCCAGACTCACATTAAACATCTCCAATCCAAAATTAAATCTAGAATCGGCTATAATCGGCCTATTTCGCAACAAAGCATCCTTCACTCATGCTGCCAAACATACCCTTGTAAAACTGACCATCTTACCGATCCTCGACTTTGGGGATGTCATTTACAAAATAGCCTCAATACTCTACTCAACAAATTGGATGCAGTCTATCCCAGTGCCATCCGTTTTGACACCAAAGCCCCATATACTACCCACAACTGCGACCTGTATGCTCTTGTTGGCTGGCCCTCGCTTCATACTCGTCGCCAAACCCACTGGCTCCAGGTCATCTACAAGTCTCTGCTAGGTAAGGCCCCACCTTATCTCAGCTCACTGGACACCATAGCAGCACCCACCTGTGGCACGCGCTCCAGCAGGTATATCTCACTGGTCACCCCCAAAGCCAATTCTTCCTTTGGCCGCCTCTCCTTCCAGTTCTCTGCTGCCAATGACTGGAACGAACTGCAAAAATCTCTGAAGCTGGAGACTCTTACCTCCCTCACTAGCTTTAAGCACCAGCTGCCAGAGCCGCTCACAGATCACTGCACCTGTACATAGCTCATCTGTAAATAGCCCATCCAATCTACCTCATCCACATACTGTATTTATTTCTTTATCTTGCTCCTTTGCACCCCAGTAACACTACTTGCACATTCATCTTCTGCTCATCCTACCATTCCAGTGTTTAATTGCTATACCATGGCCTTGTTATTGCCTTACCTCTCTTATGCTACCTCATTTGCACATGCTGTATATAGATTTTTCTACTGTATTATTGATTGTATGTTTTTGTTTATTCCATGTGTAACTCTGTGTTGTTGTATGTGTCGAACTGCTTTGCTTTATCTTGGCCAGGTCGCAGATGCAAATGAGAACTTGTTCTCAACTAGCCTACCTGGTTAAATAAAGGTGAAAAAATAAAAATAAATAAAAAATCAATTTAATGAAATTGGTAACAACATTAACCAAATAAGAGCATCATTACAACACTAATCTAATCTAAAAACTATATTGTGTGCCTCTGTGTGGGTGGTGTGGGGAAGAAAGACAAAGAGAGAGCAAAAAGTTAATATTGGGATTGGGTACAATCCTAGATCTATGATCAGGGGCAACTATTCAGGGTAAGGGGGTTCAGAGGCGATGAAACACACAACGAGACAGTTTGAGCAGGAATGTCAGCGCAGCATCAGATGTTTCTCATAGGGCTCTGTAAAAATCTTCCTCAGTTCTGATTTGCTAGCTCTTCTCACCTTTAATTAGGACAAGCATAGAAAAAGGAAGAATAGAATGGGAGACGGCGAGTACAAGGGCTGTTACTCTGAGGGTAAAAAGACAGTTGACAAGGGAGATGTCAAGCTGGTGTCGTATGTGTGTACATGTGTGTGTGTGTATTTACCTCACTAGAGGTCTTAATTCAAACTGTTAGCTCTTGGAAGAATGGGGCAAATGGAGGGGTTGAGAAAAGCTGGCTTCCTTTGGGTCACCTTGTCATGCACTTTGTTCCATCTTCAGGGTTCATCATCTTGGGTTTATTCCAACCTACAGCATATATCCAACATAGTTTGTGAAATCAATTGAGGCATTGAACAAATACAAATAAAACAACTAAACACACCTACTTCAAACCACTTGCTAACTAACAAAACATTGCTACACAATTCCGCAGATTATTTGACCAGACTCACAACATGTATATTTTATTTCTGTGCCACCAAATGTTTGCATGCCACTTGTAAAGTGAACAGGTTAACTAATACTGTTATATTGCATGGAACAATGTTGTTTAAATGAATCAAAATGGTTAGTGGGGAGAGGGTATACCGACACTCCTGACCTGCAAAACAATGACAGATGACATATGTCGCCCAGCTGAGAGCCGACCGAAAGAATCCCACAGGGTTGAGGAGGTCACTGTGTCCTGGTGTGGTTCATGCTCTCCCCATTGACTAGTAGACTATATCACGGTGACATCTAGATGGCTACCAATATGAGTGAATTATTGTGTAGGCTGCCATCTTGCCTGAAATATAATCATAGGATGGAAAAGTTACTAGCTACCGCCCGCGACACTGTGATAGGCTACAGCTGCCCACTGCACCATAGGTCAGCAAGCTGCTCAATACAACACTGGTCAATTGCACATTGTTTATTGGTATGTGTAAAATGCTGCCTGTCAACTGGACAAAACGTTGCACTGGTAATATACAGTGAGCTCCAAACAGTGACACATTTGTTGTTTTGGCTCTGTACTCCAGCACTTTGCATTTGAAATGATACAATGAGGTAAAGTGCAGACTGTCAGCTTTCATTTGAGGGAATTTTAATCCATATCAGATGAGCCGTTTAGAAATGACAATACTTTATTTACATACTGCTCCATTTCAGGGGACCAACAGTATTTGGATAAATTAACTTATATGTGTATTAAAGTAGTAAAAACTTTAGTATTTGCACACAATTATTACATCAAGCTTGTGACTCAACAGACTTGTTGGATGCATTTGCAGTTTGTTTTGGTTGTGCTTCAGATTATGTTTTGCCCAATATAAATGAATGGTACTGTAAATCATGTACGGTGTCATTTTGGAGTTATTGTAAACAAGAATACAATATGTTTCTAAACACTTCTACATTAATGTGGATGCTACCATGATTACGGATAGTCCTGAATGAATCGTGAATAATGACGAGTGAGAACGTTAGATGCACAAATATCATACACCCTTCAAAATGCTAACCTCCCATTTTTGTAATGGTGAGAAGTTAGTATGTGTCGTGTCTTTACTATCATTAAATTGAAGACTTAGTTTTTATCAAAGATTCTCTGTAATTATTATTACGCAATCAAACTGATTAATCATGTAACTGTAATTAACTAGGAAGTCGGGGCACCAAGGAAAATATTCAAATTACAAAGTTATAATTTCCCAATATAATCTTTCAGATATTTTATATCTGATCAATTAGTCTTCGAATTAATGAACTATTTACTTTACCTCACATTAGTCTCATTCCAAATGTAGTAAATTGTTGGTTATCTGCATGAACCCAGTCTTCACTATGAGTCACCCATACATCAATTGTCTTAAATCATTTATTTATTAACTAACTAAACAATCACAGAAATGCATAAACAAACAGCAGATAGTTAAAAGGAATGATAGGAGAATGTGCATTTGTGGGCTAAACTGGCATGGTGGCTTGTTAGACAAAAGGGAAGATGGGGGTCGACTAAGATGAGACACTACAAAGTTGATAATTATAACAATTGAAATGCAAAACCTTTGCACAATAACGCTTACTCATTCAGGAACAATTGCAATCAATATATATATTTACACTCAGTGTGTCATCGGGATCTTTGTTGAAAAGTTAGTTTCGTATCGAAATTACCCTGATTTTGGCGGGGATGGCAGCCCGAATGGGGATTCCGTCCCTGTCACTTCGGCACAGCTTTAGGTGTGTTACTGAAGCTACTGTCACGGTGGAGGAGCTTCTGGTCGCCGTAGGAGAGAAGGTAGGATACGAGAATGTTGCTTATGCATCTGTTGGAGGAAATTATGGTTGAAATGACTAATTATGTATACATTCCAATCAGAACTGACTAGTCCAAATGCTATAATGTACTGTACATATATGAATTTTCTCTCTTGCTCCCATTCCCAATTGTATATAATGTAGTCAGGAGTTTAGCAACAATGACGGTCTGTTCCTTGTACAAATGAATGTACTATCTCCAGATGGCAGGGACGGACTATCTCCAGACTGTCTAGAATGCTGATTTATACTTACTGACCTTGACTTCAGGCGTGGAGTGAAGGCTCGAGAACTATAGGGCCTCTCTACCGGTGTCATGAAAGAGATGGAACATTTAGAAAACGCTGACGTCATTTTCAGTTTATAACCTGTGGAAAAATGTGTATGTGGGAGTACTCTCTTGTAATAAACGCTGTTACCTGACTTTTAAGACTGGTCTCGACCTATTTCATGCATAATTAATTAATTTACAACTCATTAATGAAATAGAGAGAGTGCGAATTTGGTTTTGGCTACAAAACATATAGGAATTTAGAATTCCTCTAACAGCATCCCGGATGAATAAAGCGGTGGTGGTATTTCTTAAAGAAGAATGTCTTGTTGATCAGATGGTTGAGCATTTCTCCGTCAACAAGGGTAACGATTTCAAATGTACCACTGTTTATTCCAATTGGAGCGTGAGTTATTGCGCTTTGGGAAGTTCGCCAGTTCAATTAAGGTTGTCCCGTTGGGTTGCAAACAGCAGGCGTTGAAACAGGTTATGTCATTTCGGCGACAGGTGTTTATGTTTTTGGACTCACCGGAGCAGCCACAAGCACCTGTTGCTGAGGAACAAGTTATCCGTGTTGAGGGCACGGAGTTGCAACTTGTATTAGAGGGAAATGTTATACAGCAGAAAAGTATTGTTGTAGAAGGTAAGGATGTATCTGAAGAGCCAGTTCCTCAGACTGGTGAGCAGGTGCCCAGTACAAGCTGGGGTAAAGGAGGGGGTTCATGTGGAGCTAGGCTCCCAGGTAGTGGAGGAGATGCCCACTACGAGTAATGAGGTTCAGGTAGGGCTAGTCTCCCAGGTAGTGGAGGAGATGCCTGGTATGAGTGATGGGGTGCAAGTGGGGATTGTTGAAAGGGATGTGGTAGAGGGGAGTCAGTTGTCTGTGGCCTCAGCTGAGGATCAGGAGAAGGATATGGATATCTTTTTTGATATGATAGCAGCTGGTGAGGACTAAATTTACGATCTAGAGGAGGTAAATGAGTTTCTGGATCAGACTTTTGGGAAATCTGTCAAATTGGCAGATTATTTTGTTGTTGATCAGTTTGTGAGGTCAGCTGTGATGTTACAGAAGACGGTGGCTTTAGACCAATTGAGTGAGAAGAAGCTGTTTCGCTTGAGGAAATCTTTTACTGCTGTTGCAGCAGCAAAAGGTGGTGGGAAACGTGGTCAGGTTAAGAGAAGATTAAAATAATGATGATGATCATGCTTCATAGGGTGTCTTTTTTCGCTTTGGTTTCTCTGTGGTTTCTTCTGCTATTCTTTTCTCTTTTCTATATGTAGGCACTAAGGGTCGGTTCTCTCAATATTAATGGGGGAAGGGACAGGAATAAGAGGGCTTGGGTTTTAGAAGTAATAAAACAGAAAAGGCTTAATGTAGTTTTTCTACAGGAGACACATAGTGGTGAGGAAAATGAGGTTGACTGGGGTATGTGGTGGGAGGGGCAGCATGTACTCAGTCATGGTACAAATTTCAGTGCTGGGGTGGCAATCTTGTTTTCCTCAGGTTTAGGGGTGACTGTGGTATCTACAACAGAGATTGTCAAGGGTCAGGTTTTATTGGTCAAGGTGGATGTTATTTTTTTTTTTTATTGTTTAAATGTCTATGCTCCTAATGAGGGTACACAGCGTATTTCTATATTTTATCAAATAAGACAGTGTGATCAAGAGAGGTGTATGGTTTTAGGCGGGGACTGGAACTGTACAGTGGATTTTACTGTTGATCGCACCGCTGAAGAACCTGCGGTCAGCCATGAATTTACTGTATGCTGGGGCCTCGTGTATGGTGAAGGTGGGGGGGTGGTTTGAGTTGCCCCATCCCTGTCCAAAGGGGCATCAGGCAGGGATCCCCAATTTCAGGGCAGTTATATAGTCTGGCGATTCAACCAATGCTTTGTTTTTTAAGAGCGAAGCTTACTGGTTTCTCTGTGCCAGGTGTAATGAAGGGTCCCACGATAGCACTGTCTGCGTATGCAGATGACGTGATAGTTTTTATTACAGGGGGTGAGGATGTTAAGGTTCTCTCAAACGCTTTAAAGGTGTATGAGGGGGCCTCCTAAGCTAGAGTCAATTGGGGAAAGAGTGAAGCCCTGTGGGCAGGTCAGCTTCAAACGAGGTCCGCTCCACAGTTACCAGGGGGGCTTCAGTGGGGCTTCAATGGGATGAAGACTTAGTTTTTTTTTTCTAGGCTCCGATGTCTTTCAGAAAAAGAACTGGGAGGGTGTATTGGAGAAAGTGTGTGCCAGACTGTAGAGATGGAAATGGGTGCTGCCCCAGCTGTCTTATAGGGGAAGGGTCCTGGTAGCTAATAATCTTGCTGCCTCTACCCTGTGGCACAGACTAATGATTTTGCAGCCACCAAAGAGTCTGATACAAGAGCTTCAGAGGACCCTTGTCAATTTCTTCTGGTCTGGACAACACTGGATTAAAGCTGCAGCGCTGTACCTGCCACTGAACGAGGCTGGGGGCAAGGCCTGGTGGACATTTCCTCTAGAATCATGGCTTGTTGTAGATTGTTGTACAGAGACGGTTCTAGCTAGGTCGAAACAGCCTACACATTGATGAGGAGAGCGGGCTGTTTGGGCTTAGACAAGCACCTTTTCCTCTTAAAGCTGGAGGGGGGGATTTGCCTGGCCTGACTCCATTTTATGAGTCTGTTATGCAGCCTTGGAGAGTCCTTGTCAAGTCCCGTAAGGCCTGTACGCCACCAGGGATGTAGCTTTTTAAAGAGCCTCTTTTTCACAACACTGCCATCCAGTCCCGTGTTTTGGGTTCAGCTAGCCTATGTTCATGCCTGTTAGGTGTGGGGTGTACCAAGCTGGGTCATCTGATGCGGAGCAGGAGCAGATCGTTGGAGGAGCTGGGAGAAAGAGCGGGGATCCGATCATCTCGCCAATTGAGGAAGGTCGTTGCTGAGGTCTGTGACTCCTTGCCAGTGCTTCATCTGCAGTATGTGACTGACACTTCCAATTCTGATCGGTGGAAGGAGGGTCTGGGTTATGTGTTCCCTGCACTGATTGTTAGTGCTGCGATGGGGGCAATCGAGGAGGACGTGGGGATGCTGCTTTCCTTCGATACCCCGGAGCTGGGGGAGTTCAAGGAGGTGGGAAAGAAGGCCGTGTACAGAATATGTGTAAAGGTGTCCCATGCCTCTTCCCTGGAAGGGGTAAAATCGATGAGGTGGGCGGGTGTGCTTGGTTCAGGTGCCTCTCCAAAAGGCTGTTGGCGATCATTATACAATGCCTATTGATAAGAGGACAGCTGACCTCCAATGGGGGATAATACATGGAGCTATAGCCACCAACATGCATCTGGTACACCTGGACCCTACTGTTGGAGAGGGGTGTCCATTCTGTGCTGAGTCTGAAACTTTGTAAGTCGCTCTGGATAAGAGCGTCTGCTAAATGACTTAAATGTAAATGTAAACTCTGGCACATCTTTTTTTACTGTGTCCCAGGTTGGTCGGGATGATTGAACTGATCACTGATTGGTTCTCAACGTTGGGAGAGGTTTTCTCTTCCCAACTGTATATATTTGGGCCAAAGTACAGGTTCAGTCAAAAGGGTGTAGTTGTGTTGCTTAATTTTGTGTTAGGGGCAGCAAAATTAGCGATATGGAAGATCCGAAAGAACAGTTTTCGGGGACAGGGGTCTGTGGATGTGGTGGGAATGCTGGAGGGAATGTTGGAAGCGAGACTAAGGATTGAGTTTGCCTAATATAAACTTGTCAACAATATTGATCTGTTTTTGAGTATATGGGGTATTCAGATGCTGTTGTATTTAGTTACTGTGGAGGAGGAATTGGAGTTGTGTTTTTAATTGATGTGTAACTGTGGTATTGTGTGGTGGACCCCCAGACCCAATAAAGAAAATTTAAATATCTCTCTCTCTCTCTCTCTCTCTCTCTCTCTCTCTCTCTCTCTCTCTCTCTCTCAGAGTGGACTGTTCAGAGTGATTCATTCGTTTTGGAATGGATATTTCGGCGGTTGTCGTTCTTCGCATTCAATGATACTGAATTCCTAGCTGCAGACTAGTCATTAATATCAAAGACTTGTTCTTATTCTGTCGGTATCGATAGTCTAAGAGTTTAACCACGTGGTATGGTTAAAAGATTCAGCAATGGTCTACAACCTTTGTCCTCCCGTGATTGAGAGAAAAATCTGGGTTTTATTCAGAATTGCAGAAAAGGGGCTGTCCCTGGATGCCTGACCCTAACTGGGCTCAAGGGCGGTTCTCTGATTTAGATCAACTCAAAAGGGAATTGGAGTTTCCTTCATTAAACAGTCCAAAATCACATTACACAATTTTACAAACAGTATCATACTCACTCATTCATCTTATACAACAATTAGATGTAAACCTCATATCTGAGGCTATTATATAAACAGCGTTATGGTAATGTGGCCACACGTCTCCCATGAGCTTCCCCAAGTTGTAACAAACGGACCAGTTCGTAGCTGGATTCTTCACCGATCTTTTATACCTTCTTTGGAACGTAAACGTTGTTCGGACCTCAAGTTCTGTGAGGTGGAAGGATTTCCTTTGTTCTCTATGAAGATGTACTCTCTCTATACTGCCCTAGAAATTTACGACCTCACTGACCACAGCAGCCTGGTTGAATGGAGCAAAGAGCGGGGGATGGTGTTCGCTGTACCTAAAGAGGGCAACGTCATGACATACAGTGCCTTGCGAAAGTGACTGGCTGCATAACTGCTCAGTATGGAAGCTTCTCAGCATCTGAACACAAGGTGCTACAGAGGGTAGCAACTACATCGTACTCAACTACATCGTACTCCTGCACATAGACTCAGTACTGGCACCGGATGTAAATGTAGCCAAGTTGTCGTTACTCATTGTGTATTTATTATTACATGTTTAGCTTTTAAATTATTTCTCTATTTTCTTTCTTTCGGCATTGTTGGGATGGGCCCGTAAGTAAGCATTTCACTGTTAGTTTCTACCTGTTGTTTCAGGAAGTATGAGACAAATAAAATATTATTTGATTTATAATTAAGAATGGAATGGAATGACAAACTATCAATTAGGTCATTATTCCTTCGTGGTACTAAGATGCGACGATTCCAACTCGGTCCTTGTTCAGGTTCCTCATCTTTGATTTGTTATTTTTTAGCTGTTGCAAAATAATTGACTGCATGATTACATCTGCAAACTCACTTGAGATTCAGATGACCCAAAGCAGAGTTTTAGCAATGCTTACGTAGAATGGCACACCGAGCGTGTAAGACTCAAGAGGGAATAACAAAATCCTTGTACATAACTAAAGGGAAGGTGACAGTGTGGTAGCAATTAGAGAGGTGTATCTGTACGATCACGATCTTGAAAGAGACATAATTCATGACAGTGGAGAAACACTGAAGAGAACCTTAACTGTCACTGTAAGAAGAAGAGTACTTGTGTCTTTCATTGCTGATGTTAGATCAGTGTAAACTACGTAGCAGAAACTCCATATAGTACAATAACACATATTCAGTTGTTTCAGGTCAAGTTGCCTAATGGTAAGTTATTGGTTTGAATCTGGGCACGGTAAATATTTTCCCTGACACTTTCCTGTCTTCCTGTACTGCAGTGTCACATGGCCGGCTTGTGTCTTTCATAAATTATTGTTTGGGCGGCAGGTGTGGGGTTGCAGGTGTGCAAATCAAGGCGCCATCGGTGGGGACAGGACATACAGTATCATGGAGGCACCTGACGACAAATGTAACTTAAGGTGGCTCTCGGCAGAACCACACCTGTCTCTCTGAATCAGACATACTGTATCTGTCATGCCTATAGGTGATGTTTCGAAGATAACAAGGACAAACAAGGATGTAGCCTTTTCATTATGCAACTAATTATACTTTCAAACCATAAAATATCCAAATACTTACCTTGAAATGTATTTGAAAGTAATTGAAATAAATTCAATTGTATTTGAACCCAGCTCTGTTGTTTACAAGTATCATGCATAATGTATAAGTTATATTCAAGAATCAATGGCTATGTTCATTTAAACGTCCAAAAATGGGACAGGACATATCAGGGAGGCAACAAATGTGACTTTGCACTACATTACTTGACTTTAAGGTGCCTCTCCACAGAACCACACCTGTCTCTCTGAATCAAAGACATACCTGTCATATGGTATGTGGTAACGAGAGAGAAGGTGACTTGGCAAAAACAACAAGGAAGAAAACAAGGATGCTGTTTCCCTACAATCTTAATAATAACAATACACTATTTATTTATGGGGCACCTTTTGTATAGCCAAGGATACTAACATTTAAAGCTACAGTCGGACATTTGGAATACAACAAAACTACCGCCCGCCACTCAAATGTATAAACAATGCTATGTAAGCAAGGACTGACCATCCATGAGATCTAAATTCTAGTTTTAATTACTAAGGGTCTAAGCCATACAATAGCCCCTAACAGGGGTGCAACTTTGGTTTTAGAAGTGGGGGGAGACATAACTTGAACGGGGTCTGGGGGTCCTCCCCTTTTTTGCGGCAGCTAAAGCTCATTTCCTGCATTTCTACACAATCTAATATGACCCACGGTCCTTCTAGCCATCTCTATTTAGAACAACAAAAAGTAAGCAAAAATGCCCACAGTCATCAAGCTACAGTAAGAGATCATTATAAAATAAGTTTGAGGGATTGATAAGACTGATCAATGGTAATTAAATAATCAATATTGTCTTGCAACTTTAACTGTTAGCGTTGCAAATGAACAACTCGTACAGATAAAGTACAAAGACTTTTGATTCAGAAGGTCCAAAAGGCGTCTTAACAGCTTCTACCCCCAAGCCATAAGACTCCTGAACAGCTAATCAAAGGGCGACCCAGACTATTAGCATTGCCCCCCCCCCCCCCTCCTCCTCCTTTTACACTGCTGCTACTCAATGTTTATTATCTATGCAGTCACTTATTTTTAGGTAATTTTTTATATTTTTATATAACCTTTATTTAACTAGTGAAGTCAGTTAATAAAGAACAAATGCTTATTTACAATGACATCCTACCCTCAGTCAAACCCGGACAAAGCTGGGCCAATTGTGTGCCACCCTAGGGACTCCCAATCACGGCCGGATGTGAAACAGCCTTTAACTCCACCTACTTGTACATATTACCTCAATTATCTCGACTAACCGGTGCCCCCACACATTGACTCTGTACCGGTAACCCCTGTAAATAGCCTAGCTATTGTTTTTTTTACTGCTGCTGTTGAATTATTTGTTACTTTTATTTGATTGTCTTCATTAAGACATCCTCTATATCGAAATTCAGCCAGACCGACGAGCCGCCTGCATGCCCGACCCCCACCACTCTCTCCCCAACATCTTCCTTTAACCTCTTGCTCCTACTGAGACGCTTGCGCCCCATTTAGAGCTCTGGAAATGCAAATGCGCTACGCTAAATGCTAATAGTATTAGTTAAAACTCAAACGTTCATTAAAATACACATGCAGGGTATTGAATTAAAGCTACACTCGTTGTGAATCCAGGCAACAAGTCAGATTTTTAAAATGCTTTTCGGCGAAAGCATGAGAAGCTATTATCTGATAGCATGTAACACCACAAAAGACCCGCAGGAGACGTAAACAAAATAATTAGCATATTCGGCGCTACACAAACCGCACAATAAAATAGAAAACATTCATTACCTTTGACCATCTTCTTTGTTGGCACTCCTAGATGTCCCATAATCACTATTGGGTCTTTTTTTCGATTAAATCGGTCCATATATAGCCTAGATATCGTTCTATGTAGACTGTGTGATAAACGAGAAAAAAAAGCGTTTCATAACGTAACGTCATTTTTTAAAATTCAAAAAGTCGACGATAAACTTTCACAAAACACTTCGAAATACTTTTGTAATGCAACTTTAGGTATTAGTACACGTTAATAAGCGATAAAATTCTTCAGGAAGGCGATGTAAAACCCTTAGCTGTCGTCTGGAAAAAAATGTCAGGAGAGAGCTCGACAAAAATAGCTGGGCGGAGACTGGAGGGAAGTGGTTCCCTTGATTCGGTTCAACCAAGAATCAAAGCTGAATCAAATGACAAGACTCTAGACAACGTGTGGAAGCTGTAGGCGTTGAAACCTCGGTCTTATGTAATTCGGTTCACTTTGAACAATTGCTGGAAGTAGCGCAAGGATATTTATTTCCATTTTCAGTGATCAGGTTTTCCTGCGCTTTTCGATGAAACTCCCGTTCTGGTAAAGCCACAGCCGTGATTTAACCAGTTTTATAAACGTCTGAGTGTTTTCTATCCACACATACTAATCATATCATATCCACACAGTCTATCATAGTGCCATCCGTTTTGTCACCAAAGCACCTTATACCACCCACCACTGCGACTTGTATGCTCTAGTCGGCTGGCCCTCGCTACATATTCGTCGCCAGACCCACTGGCTCCAGGTCATCTACAAGTCCATGCTAGGTAAAGCTCCGCCTTATCTCAGTTCACTGGTCACGATGGCAACACCCATCCGTAGCACACGCTCCAGCAGGTGTATCTCACTGATCATCCCTAAAGCCAACACCTCATTTGGCCGCCTTTCGTTCCAGTACTCTGCTGCCTGTGACTGGAACGAACTGCAAAAATCGCTGAAGTTGGAGACTTTTATCTCCCTCACCAACTTCAAACATCAGCTATCCGAGCAGCTAACCGATCGCTGCAGCTGTACATAGTCTATTGGTAAATAGCCCACCCATTTTCACCTACCTCATTCCCATACTGTTTTTATACTGTTTTTTTTTATTTTTTTATTTACTTTTCTGCTCTTTTGCACACCAATATCTCTACCTGTACATGACCATCTGATCATTTATCACCCCAGTGTTAATCTGCAAAATTGTATTATTCGCCTACCTCCTCATGCCTTTTGCACACATTGTATATAGACTGCCCATTATTTTTTTTCTACTGTGTTATTGACTTGTTAATTGTTTACTCCATGTGTAACTCTGTGTTGTCTGTTCACACTGCTATGCTTTATCTTGGCCAGGTCGCAGTTGCAAATGAGAACTTGTTCTCAACTAGCCTACCTGGTTAAATAAAGGTGAAATAAAATAAAAAAAATATGCATATACTATATTCCTGGCATGAGTAGCAGGGCGCTGAAATGTTGCGTGATTTTTAACAGAATGTTCGAAAAAGTAGAGAAGTCCTGCCCGTAGGGGCCCACGGCCCCCTAAATTCATTATTGGCCCCCCAACAATCATTATTGGTTTCAGGTGTGTTAGGCCAAGGCCAGAGTGAAAACCAACAGTATGGCAGACCCCCAGGGACCAGACTGAGCAGCCCAGCAGCTAGGGACTGCCTTAATATAAGTCATTTTAAATTATTTACACTTACTTTAAATACTCAAGAATATTTTTGCAATTAAATGTACTCTTGATACTTAAGCATATTTAAAACCAAATACTCTTAGTCTTTTACTCATGTATGACAATTTACTACTTTTTCCACCATTGTGGAAGGCCGCCGGTCAAATGCAGTGGTTATAGGAAAGGTGACTTGATCACCTTAACACAGGATTAGTTTACCTATTTTTGTAATTTATTATGCCAACAAAAGGGTTTTTCCTAATTATTACAGTCCAGAAGTGTTGGGTATACTTACCTAAATGTTGGTAATTCATGTGGTGTTTTATTTCAGTGCAATCGTGTTGAACTTATCTGCTTACTAAGTGAAGTGAAGTCTTCCCATTTGTGTGAGACTTGGTATAGTCCTAAGGGGGAAAGGCGGTTTCACTCTTATTTCAGCAGTCTGTTTCAGACCTTCAAAAACCAAGAAGGTGCACAAAACTGTTAAAGCTCAGTCCCAACTCAAAGCAGTTTTGATATAGATTCTCATACATTGGCTAAACTTTGAATGTTTTCAGCCTGACTGTCTTTGTTTTTTATTTAAATACACTGAACAAAAATAAAACGCAACATATAAAGATCCATAGATGACGCTATCTCAATCGCACTCCCACACTGCCCTTTCCCACCTGGACAAAAGGAACACCTATGTGAGAATGCTGTATGATCATTGGCTAAAGCTCAGAGTTCAACAGCATAGTGCTCACAATAGGCTAAGAACCCTGGGATTAAACACCTCCCTCTGCAACTGGATCCTGGACTTCCTGATGGCTGTCCCCAGGTTGTAAGCATTGGGGAACAACACATCTGCCATGCTGATCCTCAATACTGGGGTCCCTCAAGGGTGCGTGCTTAGTCCCCTCCTGTACTCCCTGTTCATCCATGACTGCATGGCCAAACACGACTCCAACACCATCATTAAGTTATGAAGACACAACAGTGGTAGACCTGATCACTGACAACGATGAGACAGCCTATAGGGAGGAGGTCAGAGACGTGACAGCGTTATGCCAGGGCAACAACCTCTCCCTCAATGACAACGGAGCTGATCGTGGACAGGAAAAGGCTGGCTGAACAGGCTCCTATTAACATCAACGGGGCTGCAGTGGAGCGGGTCGAGAATTTCAAGTTTCTTGGTGTCCACATCACCAACAAATTATCATGGTCCAAACACACCAAGACATTCATGGAGAGTGCACATATTTTCCCCCTTAGGAGACTGAAAAGATTTGGCATGGGTCCCCAGATCCTCAAAAAGTTCTACAGCTGCACCATCGAGAGCATACTGACCAGTTGATCACCACATGGTATGGCAACTGCTCGGCATCTGACCGTAAGGAGCTACAGAGGGTAGTGCGTACGGCCTATACATCTCTGGGCCAAGCTCCCTACCATCCAGGACCTATACACTAGCCGGTGTCAGAGGAAGGCCCAAAAAATTGTCAAAGACTCCAGTCACCGAAGTCATAGACTGTTCTCTCTGCTATCGCACGGCAAGCGGTACCGGAGTACCAAAGTCTAGCACCAAAAGGCTCCTTAACAGCTTCTACCCCCAAGTACCCCCTGTATATAGCCTCGTTATTGTTTTTTTTTTGTTACTTTTTATTTTACCATTTTGACTTTAGTTTATCTACTAAATATTTTCTTAACTCTTTCTTGAACTGCATTGCTGGTTTAGGGTTTGTAAGTAAGCATTTCACGGCAAGGTCTACACCTGCTGTATTCGGAACATGTGACAAATACAATTCGATTTGATTTTATTTGGTCCCATGTTTCCTGACTTAAAATAAAAGATCCCAGAAATGTTCTGGAGGCACAAAAATCTTGTTTATCTCAATTGTTGACACCCTTGTTAGTGAGCATTTCTCCTTTGCCAAGGTAATCCATTCACTTGACAGGTTTGGCATATCAAGAAGCTGATTAAAGACCATGATCATTACACATGTGCACCTTGTGCTTGCGACAATAAAAGGCCACTCTAAAATGGGCGAGCGGTTTGCTGATGCCAACATTGTGAACAGAATTCCCCATGGTGATGGTGGGGCTAAGGTATGGGCAGAATAAGATAAGGACAATGAGTGCAATTTCATTTTATCGATGGCAATTTGAATATACATAGATACGGTGACGAGATCCCGAGGCCCATTGTGAGGACAATTTTTTAAAGCTATCTGTTACCAACAGATGCATATCTGTATTCCCAGTCATATGAAATCCATAGATTAGTGCCTAATTAATTCATTTCAATTGACTGATTTATTTATTTGAACTGTAACTCAGCAAAATCTTAGAAATTATTGCATGTTGCGTTTACATTTGTGTTCAGTATAGTTTCTTCGGGAAACGGATTTCACGGGGTGCTAAAAATAAGTGGCAAACAAAACACTTTGTCACTTCCCTGACATCTCCCTATCACTTCCCTCCCTCTCCCTATCATGAAGCATTTAAGTTACATTCAAGAATGAATGACTATGTTAATTTAAAAGTCCGAAGATGTACCAATCGCATACTTAATCAAACTAAGGAAACATTTAGTAGGAAATTACACAGAACATGAAAGGAGGATGTGAGGAAACATAACTGTTCATAACCATCCAACAAAACAACGGTGATGGGTTAGTGTTGGAGGAAATTATGGTTGAAATGACTAATTATGTATACATTCCAATCAGAACTGACTAGGGGGGATTTGAGTTCTTTAATTGATGTTCTGAGAATTCATCAATAGTGGGAACTTTGCTAGCCCCACAGGGGTGTATGATCATCATACAATGGGTTTTGTAGAACCGATATACACGGAAGCAGGTTCGAAAATAACCTGTGGTAATGTGCACTACCGTAAATAAACTAAAACTTAATCATGAGAGGTACATTCGCCCGAGATTAAGAAGGGATATTAAATAGGTACTGGGAGATAGGACGGTGAGCTTGTACAAATACTGGGCGTAGAGAGACGGCAAGAATGCGCAAGATAACTGGATTGGTCATTTAAATAGTGGCAGTATTGATCACCGTTCCGATTCAACTAATACTACGGAAAATATCCAAACAAGGAGGAGAGGGAAACTTAAATCTAAAGAAATGAGATAAAAGCCATATCTATAGACAGGATAGTTCCAGGCGAGAGGGGAGTCTAACAATTAGTGGCGTGAGATAACGATTATTAGCGTTCTTTACTGACACAACCGGAAAATAAGATTTTAACTAGGGCTTTACAAACCCTGGGCTTATAGTTGTAAGGTTAGACCTAATATTTGATTCAAAAGTCAAAGCTATTGGTAAGATTTCCATAAAAGAGCTAAACTTAATCACGAGAGATTAAGACGGAAAAGGAAGGATTGTTTAGCCGAATAAGGAGGAGAGGGAAACTTAAATCTAAAGAAATTAGATAAAAGCCATATCTATAGACAGAATAGTTCCATGCGAGAGGGGAGTCTAACAATTAGTGGCGTGAGATAACGATTATTAGCGTTCTTTACTGACACAACCGGAAAATAAGATTTTAACTAGGGCTTTACAAACCCTGGGCTTATAGTTGTAAGGTTAGACCTAATATTTGATTCAAAAGTCAAAGCTATTGGTAAGATTTCCATAAAAGAGCTAAACTTAATCATGAGAAACGCACCCGCCCGAGATTAAGACGGGATATTAAATAACTGGGAAATAGGACGGTAATCTTGTAAAAATATTGATCATCGTTCCTATTGAACTAATACTACTGAAATATCCAAATAAAGATACACATAGCCAGACAGAAAAACTAAGTAATTAAGTAACGGTAAATTGCTAATTCGTAGAAAGCCACACATAAATAATTTAAAAATTAAATATAGAAAGGCATAGATAAGTGTTTAAAGACCATAGCTACTAGTAACGGTAAGGATTAAGAATGGGGAGAAATGCCTCGAAAGAAGCCCCAGAACTAACGGGAGACGAGCGTTATATGGAACAGAAAGACAAGAGGAACGTCGATTTCGGTCTAAAATGGAAAAAATATATGGTTTTGATGGGCATCTAAATGTGGACAAGTTAGAATTTCTTATAAAACAGATACATAAGGAATGTGGAAAGGACAGGCAGAAGCAGAATAAACACGGGTTGTACACAGCCAGGGTCTGACTTTTGGAAGCCAGGAAAAGAGTGGAAGGAGAAAAAAGAAAGACCAAGATACTCTGCCCTCCGCTCCCACTATGGGAAAAAGTGGTCAATCAGGTGGGGGTGGGAATCAAAACCTATATCCTTCTTTAGTGGACCAGGCATACAGAGATAATCCCGACGATGAGGTGGTGATGGCTCAGAGGAGAGTGCAATTGCCGCTCCGTGCTGAGCGTCCTCCAGCTTATGATCTGGGAGCGGATGGTGTGAGTCCAGAGGGGCAGAAAAGCACAGAGAGAGAGCAAGAACTGATTAGAGCAGTATTGAGAAGGGTAAACATGGAAAGGGCATTGGTAGAGACTCAGACAGTGAAGGAAGAAAATAGGTCGGGGAGGGAAAAATATCTGACACCTTCACCGAATCAAAACCGATCAGGACTACTTAGAAAACCCTCCGATATAGGGGAGAAAAATAGACCACGGCCTGGGAGAGATTTACAGTACTATAGCAGGGAAGAAGACAGTGCAGAGAGAGAAGAGCAGTTTCCCCTGATAGAACTACCGAACCCCCAAGCTGGGATAAACGACAACGAACCCACGGTTCGGGTCTATCGACCCTGGACACAGAGGGACGTAGAAATGGCAGTAGAAGGAATTCCACACCCTAAAACAGGAATGGCAGGTTTTGAAAGAGATCTAAACGGACTAGCGTCCAGTTTCAGGCTAAACACAGGGGAGGTGGAAAGAGCAGTTAGAACCATAGTGCGCTAACCTAACTGAATGTTACCATCGACACGCCGACTTCTCTAAGGTAACTGAATGTAGACAGGGAGAAAATGAGACAGTCAGTCAGTACCTAGAACGTCTGAGAGATGTATTCAATGCCAACAGTGGTACGCCAGAACCAGCCCCCGGGGGGGATCAAAATGCTCCCTATTATCAGCAACTAAAAATAGCCTTTTTAACTGGAATGCGTGTTGAAATAAGCAGGGAAGTGAAAAAGAACCTAGTGGGGTGGGGGTTGGCAACTCTCGCAGAGGTGAAGAGATATGCAGTCCACCACGAACAGCATGGACAGACGGAAAAAAGGAAAAAAGAGAATAGGAGGGATGAGTTCTTAATGGCGGTATTAGAAGATAAAGCAACGGGGGCTGATAGAAAGGGAACGATAGGCGAAGGGGGTAAAGAGGAGTTTAAATGTTTCAATTGCAACAAAACTGGACATTTCGCTAGAAGGTGTGGGGCACCTTGTAAATATTACGATAAGAAGGGACATCAAAGCCGCAACTGTAAACGAAAACCACAGGGGAAGGGGGGCAAAAAAGAAAAGGAAGAGAGGCGCCCAAAACCTGACTCAGACAGCGAGGAAGACAAATCCTGACTAGAGACTGACACTGCTAAAATAGTCAGGAATGAAGTAGTGGACTGGTACAGCGAAAAGGACAGTGACTGTAGTAATAGTGCTTCAGACCTCAAAAATCTAGATAAAATTGACGCAGAGATGAGGTATTTGAATTAGCAACAGTAGACCTTGCACTTGCTCAGGAAGAAAAACCTTTTTTGACACTTACAGTAATGGGGAAGAGAATAAAATTTCTGTGTGATACGGGGGCGTGCAGGACAGCCATATGTAGTGAGGATGCACCACCAGGGATTCATCCCTCAGGGGATAAGATAATTGTTCGTTCTGCGTCTGGCCATCACTGTGTAGAGAGACTCTCGACTCCCATAACTCTCAGACATGAAATGACTGAGGGGGAGGCGACGGTCCCAGTACTCATATCAAAGTTGTGTCCTGTGAATCTATTGGGGAGAGACGTCATGAAACTCTTGAATATTGCCATTACGCCTACAGACAAAGGTATGAAAGCTCAGGTGGTTAAAGATAACATGGTAATCTGTGGGGAAGGAGAACCAAATTATTGGTATAGTCAAGATCTATTGAGGGGAGGTTTAAAACCTCTTAGAGCCCCCTCTCCCGGATCCGGGATCGTGACTACGGCTCAAGCTCATTAGCATAACGCACAATGCGAAAAAATATTCCTAAAAATATTTAACCTCCACACATTAACAAGTCCAATAGCTCAAATGAAAGATAAACATCTTGTTAATCTACCCAGCAAGTCAGATTTCTAAAATGTTTTACGGCGAAAACATAGCACATATTTATATTAGATCACCACCGAAACAAAAGGCAAGCGGCGGCCATTTTGTCCCAGAAAAAATAAAATTTAAAAGTAGGATTAAAAAATAAATAATTCACTAACCTTTTGAAAATCTTCATCAGATGACAGTAATATTACATGTTACACAGTACATTTATTTTTTTTTCAATAATATGCTATATAATATCCATAAATCTCGGTTGACGACATTTAAAAAAAAAATATGCTACTCAAATGTCAGGAGAAATGATGATAGCTCCGACAGATAACGTCAGATAACAAGCAATAAACATGACTAAATATACATGTTCTACATATATTTACAAAGATACACTTCTTCTTAATGCAACCGCTGTATTACATTTATTTTTAACGTTACAGACATCGTTCACTTGGCTATACTAGGAGTCGGCGCTCAGATATTAGCAGTACGTTTGGAGTCCACAGAAACCCAAAATAACCACATAAATATTCCCTTACCTTTGATGTTCTTCCATCAGAAGACTTAGAAGGAGTCATACTTACCCAATAAATCGTTTGGTTTCACGTTGCGTGTCCCTGTATTAGCATATGCTAACTGCTTCAGCTGAAATGCATCAAAAATGACTTCTGGTCCAGCACTCTTGCGCACCAAAACTTCCAATTTACATATTATATGTCGATTAAACTGGTCAAACGATGTGCAAAATCGAGCTTTATGCTGTTGTTAGCATGTAGAACAAAGGACAGCGCTAACAGACAAACCGGCTTCAAATGCTGTATCTTGGAAAAAAGACGTACCTCTAATCGGCCGCGCGCAATAGAGTGCCCGGTTTTGAGAGGGACACGAGCAATTTCGCGCACCAAAGGTGCAGGGCTCGTGGGATTCTCACAGTGAACACGCCATTTGAAAGCAGGCATTGCACTGAACAGATAGAGACTCTCCTTGGAGCGGTGGCTGCCTGGAAAGGGTGGGGGCCATGACGTCAAAGTTGACCCAACTTTTCTCATGACAAGAGAGACTTTGGGAGAAAGGCTGCCCTGGGAGTTCTGCTTTACATACAGACATAATTTAAACGGTTTTAGAAACGTTAGAGTGTTTTCTATTCAATAATAATTTTTATATGCATATATTAGCAATTTTGGGGAAAAATATTTTCAGTTTTACTATGGGTACGCACTTTCTCCAACAGGGGCAGTATAGAGCGAGAGTTCTAAGAGGTTAAGGCGGTCAATACTCAGGACCTCTGGTTATGGTATGTGGGCTTCGACCAGTTTTCAACTGATACTATGGTACCGTTCCAGGTGGCAGAAGTTAGAGTCAATAAGGAGAATATGATTGGCCGAAGTTCAACCAATCCCTCTAACACAACGGCTATTCCTACTGTAATCATCCAGGGTAAAGGACCAGTACGAATAGTTCAGACCAAAGACCTTAAAGAAGTTATAGAGGTGGAGACTGGGTTTGGGGAGTCCAACTTATGGTTGGAATGGATTCAATATACGGCCAGATCAGTGGCTAAAGAAGAATGTTATGCCTGTGCAAATGCAAAACCCCAGTTAACAACTATCCCTTTCCCACTAAACGGAATTAATTCCCCTAAGGGAATGGCATGTATGGTAAAGCTGTTCATGAAAGCAGGAATGCCAGATAATGACAGTTGTATTGATTTGCACTATTTATATCCCCAGGTTCCCCTTAAATCAAGACTTCCTCCCTTTACAGTGACAAGAGGAGAATATTACTGTCTGGCCCGATACAGTACACATGGGAAATACGTGGGGGAAGTTAGTACTTGCAATAGGACAGAGAATATTACCACTGACGAGACCATGTCTGATTTGACAGGCTGGTTGAACTCTGGGGATTTCAATATGTTGAAGTGGGCCAGGGCGGACATCTGGTGGTTGTGCGGGGGAATGAGTTTGTGGCCAGTGCTACCGACTAATTGGACAGGATTATGTGCCCTAGTACACTTGGGAATGCCTTTTACACTGATACAACACCAAGACATGAAGTTAGCCAAACGAGAGAGAAGAGATGCTCCATCTGGGTCTTTTGATGACAGAGTATATATTGATAACATTGGGGTTCCACGAGGCGTGCCGGATGAGTTCAAGGCAAGAAATCAGATACTAGCAGGATTAGAGTCAAGCATTTTCTGGTGGTCTACTCTCAATAAGAACGTAGACTGGATTAATTATATGTATTATAATCAACAGCGCTTTATCAATTATTCCAGGGATGCGATTAAAGGGTTGGCAGAACAGACTGAAGCAACCAGCCTGATGGCTTGGCAGAATAGAATTGCATTGGATATGTTATTGGCGGAAAAGGGAGGAGTATGTGTGATCTTCGGGAACATGTGTTGTACTTTCATCCCAAATAACACAGCTCCGGACGGATCTGTGACCAAAGCCTTAGCTGGTTTGACCACCCTGGCACACGAGTTGGCAGAAAACTCTGGGGTGGATACTTCCCTGACTAATTGGTTTGAAAGTACGTTCGGAAAATGGAAAAATGTTATATTCACTGTGTTATGGGCAACATTCACCTGTATGACTGTTTTAATTTTATGCGGTTGTTGTCTAATTCCCTGTGTGCGAGGCCTTGTTTCCAGGACTCTGGAGAGATCAATGACACTACAGATGGTGCGTTATGGGCCGATTCCAGGTTCTGACCCGTGGAGGACTGAAGGAGGAAGTGGACGAATCTGGATCTGTCATTTGTGGGGAATTTATGTTTGATGAGACTAGTGTTGAGATAAAGGGGAATTAGATTGTAATTTGTTTCAATGATTAAACTGTTTTTTTAATGAAGGTCGTAACGAAAATCCGGAAAGAAGAGTTATGATTCTGATGTAGGTTTAAAAACAGTTGGAGTTAAGGTTAGATTTGATTAATGATGTGTGAAGAATCTGATAAACCTTTATAATAAGGTTAATTATAAGCCTATTCATATGATAAATCTGATAAACCTCTATGAAAAGGTTAGTTAAGTTCGTTTATACTTTTATTTTTTATGGTTAAATAAAACTAGAATGTAGATTTGAATGTATAATATTTAATCAAAGGGAGGATTGTTGGACGAAATTATGGTTGAAATGACTAATTATGTATACATTCCAATCAGAACTGACTAGTCCAAATGCTATAATGTACTGTACATGTGAATCTTCTCTCTTGCTCCCATTCCCAATTGTATATAATGTAGTCAGGAGTTTAGTAACAATGAAGGTCTGTTCCTTAGTTCATTCAGTTGTACAAATCTCCAGGTGGTGGGAACGGCCCATCTCCAGATTGTCTAGAATGTTGATTTATACTGACTGGCCTTGACTTCGTGCTGATAACGCGAAGGCTCGAGAGCTAGAGGGCCCCTCTACTTGTAAATGGAACGTTTGGAAAACCCTGACGTCATTTTCAGTTTATAACCTGTGGAAATATGTGTATGCGTTTAGTACTCTCTTGAAATAAACGCTGTTACCTTTGGCTTTTGGGACACACGTTCCCATTTAGGAACCCCCCACACCCCCTCAGCTGTAATGTGGCGCAGGGAACGCAATAAATAATCCTAAAAATATTTAACCTCCACACATTAACAAGAAAAATAGCTCAAATGAAAGATAAACAAGTTGTTTATCTACCCAGCAAGTCAGATTTCTAAAATGTTTTACAGCGAAAACATAGCACATATTTATGTCCAACCACCACTGCAGACATACCTCATTAGCATAGCCAAGTAGGAAAAAATATGCAATCAACAAACGCAGGATTAAAAGAAAAATCATTTCACTAACCTTTTGAAATCTTCATCAGATGACAGTAATATAACATGTTACACAGTACATTCATTTTTTTTCAATAATATGCTATATATATCCATAAATCTCTGTTTACAATGACGCATCGTTCAAAAAATGCTACTGCAATGTCAGGAGAAATGAAATAGCTCCGGCAGATAACGTCAGCTAACAAGGAATACACATCATAAACTTTGACTAAATATGCATGTTTTACATATGTATAGCAAGATACACTTATTCTAAATGCAATCGCTGTGTTACATTTATTTTTAACGTTACATGTTGCGTTCACTAGGCTATAATAGGGAGTCGGCGCTCCCACATTAGCATTATGACTCCTCTATCTTGGAGTCGACAGAAACCCAAAATTAACACATAAATATTCCCTTACCTTTGCTGTTCTTCCATCAGAAGACCTGGAAGGGATTATACTTACCAAATCAGCGTTCAGTTTTCAAGTCTGTGTCTTTCGGTTCTCAAACTAGCCACATTTCGGTCAAAATGTAGGCAAATTTCAAGTGGATGCGCACCAAAACGTCGAAAGTACATATTATATGTCGAGTAAACTTGTCAAACTGTGTTCATAATTAAGCTTTAACATGTTATAAAGGTACACAGGCATCGTGAGGGCGAACAGACACACACACGTTGTTCAATCGATCCTGAGGAAAAGAGAGAAAACTTGCAGAGCGCGCATAGGCAGTGACACGCCTCATTGAAAGCAGGCTTCGCGCTGAACACATACAGACTCTTCCCAGGGTTGTAACTACTTGGTAAATGCGTATACGATGACGTCAAAGTGGTGCCAACTTTTTCCATTACAAGAGAGACTTTGGGAGAATGCATGCCCTGACACTTCTGCTTTACATAGAGACAAAATTTAAACGGTTTTAGAAGCTTTAGAGTGTTTTCTATTCGATAATATTTTTTATATGCATATATTATAACTTTTGACAAAAATGTATCATGTTTTATATGGGTACCCAATTCCTCCAGAAGGGGCAGTAAATCAGGGCTAGCCCTAACAGGTTTTAAGACTGGTCTCAATCTACTTCATGCATAATTAATGAACTTACAAATTCATTAATGAATTAGAATGAGTGAGAATCTGGTTTTGGCTATAAAACACATAGGAATTGTCACGTTCTGACCTTTATTTTCCTGTGTTTTGTATTTAGTTAGTATGGTCAGTGCGTGAGTTGGGTGGGCAGTCTATGTTTGTTTTTCTATGATTTGGGTATTTCTATGTTTCGGCCTAGTATGGTTCTCAATCAGAGGCAGGTGTCATTAGTTGTCTCTGATTGAGAATCGTACTTAGGTAGCCTGGGTTGCACTGTTTGTTTGTGGGTGATTGTCTATGTTGATGGCTTGTTTCAGCGCAGCTCACATTAGCGTCACGGTTGTTATTTTGGTTACTGTTTTGTATAGTGTTTCAGGGTTCAGTTCTTTCTTTAATTAAACATTCAACATGAACACATATCACGCTGCATATTGGTCCTCCGATCCTTCTCGCCTCTCCTCTTCAGATGAAGAGGAGGACGACCGTGACAGAATCACCCACCAACCAAGGACCGAGCAGCGTGGTAAAGGACAGCGACGACAGCAGCAGCAGCATCAACAACAGAGGCCAGCATCACAGGACTCCTGGACATGGGAGGAGATACTGAACGGAGAGGGACCCTGGGCACAGGCTGGGGAATATCGCCGACCCAAAGCAGAGCTGGAGGCAGCGAAAGCTGAGCGGCGGCGATATGAGGAGGCAGCACGGCAGCGCGACAGGTACGAGAGGCAGCCCCAAAAATGTTTTTTTGGGGGGGGGCAGACGAGGTGTGGTACTAAGCCAGGTAGCAGACCTGAGCTCACTCCTCGCGAGGCACCGTGTTATGCGGTTAAGCGTACGGTTATGCGGTTAAGCGCACGGTGTCGCCAGTGCATGCCCATAGCCCGGTGCGCTATAGGGCAGCCCCCCGAAAGTGCCATGCGAGTGTGGGCATCGAGCCAGGGCGTATGGTGCCTGCTCAGCGGGTCTGGTCGCCGGTACGCAGTTTTGGCCCAGGGTATCCTGCGCCGGCTCTGTGTGCTGTGTCTCCGGGGCGCTAGGAGGGTGCAGTGCGTCCTCTGCCTGCGCTCCGCCTGAGCCGGGCAAATGTGGGAGTGGAGCCTAAGGGAGAGGTGCGCGTAGTAAGCACTAGATCTCCCGTGCTTACCCACAGCCCGGTTCAACCTGTGCCTGCACTCTGGAGGGTCCGGGCTAGAGTAGTTGTCCAGCCTGGGGAAGTGGTGCCAAGGCTGCACACCAGAGCTCCAGTGCTCCCCCACAGCCCGGTCCTTCAGGCTCCTCCTAACACCAAGCCTCCTGATGGTCTCCCCAGCCTGGTGGTTCCTGTGGCAGCCCCACGCACCAGGCTGCCTCTCTGTCTCCTCCCTCCAGGTGGTCCCGCCTGTCCGGCGCCGCTGCCGGAGTGTCCCGCCTGTCCGGCGCCGCTGCCGGAGTGTCCCGCCTGTCCGGCGCCGCTGCCGGAGTGTCCCGCCTGTCCGGCGCCGCTGCCGGAGCCCCTCAGCCCAGAGGCGCAAGAACTTCTGCCCCTCTGTCCAGAGCTTCTGCCCCTCTGTCCAGAGCTTCTGCCCCTCTGTCCAGAGCTTCCATTGAGAAGGGTGGCCATGGTTAGTAGGCCACGGAGGCGGACTAAGACAATGGTGAAGTGGGGTCCGCGTCCCGCGCCAGAGCCGCCACCGCGGACAGACGCCCACCCAGACCCTCCCCTATAGGTCAAGGTTTTGCGGCCGGAGTCCGCACCTTTGGGGGGGGGGGGGGTACTGTCACGTTCTGACCTTTATTTTCCTGTGTTTTGTATTTAGTTAGTATGGTCAGGGCGTGAGTTGGGTGGGCAGTCTATGTTTGTTTTTCTATGATTTGGGTATTTCTATGTTTCGGCCTAGTATGGTTCTCAATCAGAGGCAGGTGTCATTAGTTGTCTCTGATTGAGAATCATACTTAGGTAGCCTGGGTTGCACTGTTTGTTTGTGGGTGATTGTCTATGTTGATGGCTTGTTTCAGCGCAGCTCACATTAGCGTCACGGTTGTTATTTTGTTTACTGTTTTGTATAGTGTTTCAGTGTTCAGTTCTTTCTTTAATTAAACATTCAACATGAACACATATCACGCTGCATATTGGTCCTCCGATCCTTCTCGCCTCTCCTCTTCAGATGAAGAGGAGGACGACCGTGACAGGAATTTAGAATTCCTCTATCAGTTAGGCAGAAGACATAACACTAACAGTGACTATATGAGAGGGCCTGTCTATGCACACTTAGAAAAAAGGGTGCCATTTTATGTTCAAAGAAGATCCCTTTTGGTTCCAGGTTGAACCCTCTTGAGTTATATGTAGAACCCTTTCCACAGAGGGTTATACATGGAACCCAGAATTATTCTAGCCCTTGGGTTGTGCTGTGGCGGAGATCTTTTAGGGCTATACTCGGCCTTGTCTCAGGATGGTAAGTTGGTGGTTGAAGATATCCCTCTATTGGTGTGGGGGCTGTGCTTTGGCAAAGTGGGTAGGGTTATATACTGCCTGTTTGTCCCTGTCCGGGGGTATCGTCGGATGGGGCCACAGTGTCTCCTGACCCCTCCTGTCTCAGCCTCCAGAATTTATGCTGCAGTAGTTTATCTGTCGGGGGGCTAGGGTCAGTCTGTTATATCTAGAGTATTTCTCCTGGCATATCAGGTGTCCTGTGTTAATTTAAGTATGCTCTCTCTAATTCTCTCTCCTTCTCTCTTTCTTTCATTCTCTCTCAGGAAGACCTGAACCTTAGGACCATGCCTCAAGGACTACCTGGTCTGGTGACTCCTTGCTGTCCCCAGTCCACCTGGCCGTGCTGCTGCTACAGTTTCAACTGTTCTGCCTGTGGCTATGGAACCCTGACCGGTTCACCGGATGTGCTACCTGTCCCAGACCTGCTGTTTTCAACTCTCTAGAGACAGCAAGAGTGGTAGAAATATTCTGAATGATCGGCTATGACAAGCCAACTGACATTTACTCCTGAGGTGCTGACCTGTTGCACCCTCGACAATCACTGTGTTTATTATTATTTGACCCTGCTGGTCATCTATGAACATTTGAATATCTTGGCCATGTTCTGTTATAATCTCCACCCGGCACAGCCAGAAGAGGACTGGCCACCCCTCATAGCCTGGTTACTCTCTAGGTTTCTTCCTAGGTTCTAGGGTGTTTTTCCTAGCCACCGTGCTTCTACACCTGCATTGCTTGCTGTTTGGGGTTTTAGGCTGGGTTTCTGTACAGCACTTTGTGACATAAATTGATTTGATTTGATTCTACCTGGAACCAAAAAGGGTTCTCCTCTGGGGACAGATGAAGAACCCTTTTGGAAACCTTTTTTTCTAAGAGTATGGAGGTATGTCTTATGTTTAGAATTGAATATGTGGATGGATTCTGAATCTCTGAAAGGTGGTTGTGAGAAGAGGGATTTCCTAATTTGGAAGGCAGTAGCTCTACACAACATACCATGGAACATTGTTGCTGTGAGAAATATTGAGGGATGGCCAGCATCTGAGGAGTGTTGACTTTAGAGTGCCAGTGGGAATATATGACTGTAACAGGTCATGAAAGCACAATTTCTGACAAACGAAATTATGCTTTGAAGGTTTATAAGATAATTGTGAAGATGGTACTAATAGGCAGCCAGGGTAGACAGCCAGTGTTGCATAGTGGCAGTATGTTGGCACTCCCAGGGTTTGGTATACGCTGATCTGGTGATTGTATTGATATCAGTATTCATAGGCCTAAATCATTAGTAAACACAAAATATATACATTAATATATATATAATATATATTGTCTATGCTGTCTATGCTATATATATATATATTGTCGATGCTCAACTCAAATATGTTACTTTTAAAGAGATCAATTTCTCTGAAGGGAAACTTGATGTATAGTATCTAACGACCATATACCTGTAATCTGAAGAGTGGAAAGCCATAGGGAATGTCCTACATATTCATTAAGGCACACCACAATGTTTATTGTTGGTATTTTTGAAAGCTCAGGAAATATAGATAAAAAATAAATAACACTTTTTTAACCCTCTATTTTGTTGGCGTGAAACTACAGTGCCTCCATACTTCCATATATTTTTATGGGTTACATTCAGACAAGTCCCATGGGGCTTGTGGGGGGTCGTAGAGGAAAACGGAGAACACTGTGTTGTTTCTGAGATTCTCATCTTTCCATGGAGTGGTCTTATTAGACGAAAACGCTACAGATGTTTTCGTGGAAGACCGATTTTCGGGATGTCTCCTGATCTGACCAACAGCGCAGTAGCTCTGCCACTTTCCACCGCAGATGTGGAATGAAAACATAGGCAGATGTGGGGGATAAAACGCAGCCCATGCAAGAAAACAGAAATCACTACCTTAAACTAACAGATTTTGATGGGCGATCTAAAAAAAGATAATGTGCCAAAGTTTTGTCATGAAAATGTCATCAGATGGCATAAACATTTAATGGCCTGTCTCTTGATGGCGGAGAGAAAATGTATGTTACAAAGTCAATTTCCTGTAATTCTACACATTCTGCCATGATTTATGCCATGTTAATAATATCTGAGTGAGAGTGACTAACAGAATCAATAGGGGCCCCCTAGATGTCAGAGCCATGATTACAGGCCCTGGTTCGATTCCAGCAGGCATCACAACTACCACAGTTGCTCATTCAACAACCACAGCTGCTCCAACTACAACCTGTTCACATACAACATAAATACCACTTTATTTCTATGATAGGAATGGGATATGAATATCAGAAGATCGATTTCAAGCCGAACAGGACATTTGTTTACAATGGCAACAAAAAACCTTTGGACCTTCTCCACTATGCAATCTGGTTTCAGAGCTGGTCATGTGTGCACCTCAGCCACGCTCAAGAGCCTAAACGATATCATAACCGCCATCGATAAGAGACATTACTGTGCAGCCGTATTCAACTACCAGGCTAAGGCTTTCGACTCTGTCAATCACAACATTCTTATTGGCAGACTCTACAGCCTTGGTTTTTCAAATGATTGACTTGCCTGTTTCACCAACTACTTCTCCGATTGAGTTCAGAATGTCAAATTGGAGGGCCTGTTGTCCGGATCTCTGGCAGTCTCTATGGGGGTGCCACAGGGTTCAATTCTCGGGCCGACTCTCTTCTCTGTATACATCAATGATGTCGCTCTCGCTGCTGGTGATTCTTTGATCCACCTCTGCGCAGACAACATTGTTCTGTATACCTCTGGCCCTTCTTTGGACACTGTGTTAACTAACCTCCAGATGAGCTTCAATGCCATACAACTCTCCTTCCATGGCCTCCAACTGCTCTTAAATGCAAGTAAAACTAAATGCATGCTCTTCAACCAATCGTTGCCTGCACCTGCCCGCCCGTCCAGCATCACTACTCTGGACCGTTCTGACCTAGAATATGTGGACAACTACACATACCTAGGTGTCTGGTTAGACTGTAAACTCTCCTTCCAGACTCACATTAAACATCTCCAATCCAAAATTAAATCTAGAATCGGCTTCCTATTTCGCAACAAAGCATCCTTCACTCATGCTGCCAAACATACCCTTGTAAAACTGACCATCTTACCGATCCTCGACTTCGGCGATGTAACTTACAAAATAGCCTCCAATACTCTACTCAACAAATTGGATGCAGTCTATCACAGTGCCATCTGTATTGACACCAAAGCCCCATATACTACCCACAACTGCGACCTATATGCTCTTGTTGGCTGGCCCTCGCTTCATACTCGTCGCCAAACCCACTGGCTCCAGGTCATCTACAAGTCTCTGCTAGGTAAAGCCCCACCTTATCTCAGCTCACTGGACACCATAGCAGCACCCACCTGTGGCACGCACTCCAGCAGATGTATCCCACTGGTCACCCCCAAAGCCAATTCTTCCTTTGGCCGCCTCTCCTTCCAGTTCTCTGCTGCCAATGACTGGAACGAACTGCAAAAATCTCTGAAGCTGGAGACTCTTACCTCCCTCACTAGCTTTAAGCACCAGCTGTCAGAGCCGCTCACAGATCACTGCACCTTTACATAGCTCATCTGTAAATAGCCCATCCAATCTACCTCATCCACAAACTGTATTTATTTCTTTATCTTGCTCCTTTGCACCCCAGTATCACTACTTGCACATTCATCTTCTGCTCATCCTACCATTCCAGTGTTTAATTGCTATATCGTAATTACTTCACCACCATGGCCTATTTATTGCCTTACCTCTCTTATCCTAACTCATTTACACATGCTGTATATATATTTTTCTACTGTATTATTGATTGTATGTTTTTGTTTATTCCATGTGTAACTCTGTGTTGTTGTATGTGTCGAACTGCTTTGCTTTATCTTGGCCAGGTTGCAGATGCAAATGAGAACTTGTTGTCAACTAGCCTACCTGGTTAAATAAAGGTGTAATAAAACAAATTAAAAAATTAAAATAAAATCCATTTATTGAAATTGGTAACAACATTATCCAAATAAGAGCATCATTACAACACTAATCTAATGTAAAAACGATATTGTGTGCCTCTGTGTGGGTGGTGTGGGGAAGAAAGACAAAGAGAGAGCAAAACGTTAATATTGGGATTGGGTACAATCCTAGATCTATGATCAGGGGCAACTATTCAGGGTAAGGGGGTTCAGAGGCGGTGAAACACACAACGAGACAGTTTGAGCAGGAAAGTCAGCGCAGCATCAGATGTTTCTCTGTAATAATCTTCCTCAGTTCTGATTTGCTATCTCTTCTCACCTTTAATTAGGACAAGCATAGAAAAAGAAAGAATAGAATGGGAGACAGAGAGTACAAGGGCTGTTACTCTGAGGGTAAAAAGACAGGTGACAAGGGAGATGTCAAACTGGTGTCGTATGTGTGTATATGTGTGTGTGTACTTACCTCACTAGAGGTCTTAATTCAAACTCTAAGCTCTTGGAAGAATGGGGCAAATGGAGGGGTTGAGAAAAGCTGGCTTCTTTTGGGCCACCTTGTCATGCACTTTGTTCCATCTTCAGGGTTCATCATCTTGGGTTGATTCCAACCTACAGCATATATCCAACATAGTTTGTGAAATCAATTGAGGCATTGAAGAAATACAAATAAAACAACTAAACACACCTACTTCAAACCACTTGCTAACTAACAAAAATTTGCTACACAATTCTGCAGATTATTTGACCAGACTCACAAAATGTATATTTTTTTCTGTGCCACCAAATGTTTGCATGCCACTTGTAAAGTGAACAGGTTAACTAATACTGCTATATTATATGGAACAATGTTGTTTAAATTAATCAAAATGGTTAGCGGGGAGAGGGTATACCGACACTCCTGGCCTGCAAAACAATGACCGATGACATATGTCGCCCAGCTGAGAGCCGACCGAACGAATCCCACAGGGTTGAGGAGATCACTGTGTCCTAGTGTGGTTCATGCTCTCCCCATTGACTAGTAGACTATATCACGGTGACATCTAGATGGCTACCAATATGAGTTAATTATTGTGTAGGCTGCCATCTTGCCTGAAATATAATCATAGGAGGGAAACGTTACTAGCTACCGCCCGCGACACTGTGATAGGCTACAGCTGCCCACTGCACCATAGGTCAGCAAGCTGCTCAATACAACACTGGTCATTCGCACATGGTTTACTGGTATGTGTAAAATGCTGCCTGTCAACCCGGAAAAAACATTGCACTGGTAATATACAGTGAGCTCCAAAAGGGTTGGGACAGTGACACATTTGTTGTTTTGGCTCTGTACTCCAGCACTTTGGATTTGAAATGATACTATGAGGTAAAGTGCAGACTTCTTACAGACAGCTTTCATTTGAAGGAATTTTCATCCATATCGGATGAGCCGTTTAGAAATTACAATACTTTATTTACATACTTCCCCATTTCAGGGGACCAACAGTATTTGGATAAATTGACTTATATGTGTATTAAAGGAGGCAAAACTTTAGTATTTGCACAAAATTATTACATCAAGCTTGCAGTTTGTTTTGGTTGTGCTTCATATTATGTTGTGCCCAATAGAAATGAACGGTGAATAATGAGGAGTGAGATAGTTCGACACACAAATATCATAGACCCTTCAAAATGCTAACCTTATTGTAATGGTGAGAGGTTAGCATGTCTTGGGGGAATGACATGAAATTCTGGACTTACTCATCTGGTTAAGAAAAGTCGGGATTGTCCATCTGTAGACGCTATACAGACGCTCATACTATCAACAAAAAAATCTGTTGATAAACAACTGCTTCCTAAGCTTACGATTAGGTTTAGATGGTTAGGGTAAGGGTTACATTTCTGGTTAGGGCATAGGTTAAGTTTAGGGTTAGAGTAAAGGTTATGGTTATGGTTAGGGCTAGGGTTAGTTGAAATGTTACTGATAGTCTGTAGACCACCTACAGATGGACTAATCCAAATAAGTGTTGCCGAGTGCAGTCGCAGACATCAACACATCCAGAGCTCTTAGATCATATCAGTAACAAAAAAGGATTTGATAAGAAGTCAACCGTCAAAGGATAACAAGTACTGGAACACACACACATACCAAACCCTTTGTTCTCCCTTAGTCTGCTGTGAAAACACCCCACGATAGCATAAACAAGAGTATTTTTTTAGGATGTTGACGTCAGGTACTAGGCCTAACCAAATATTATTTTATCCAGACCTGGGACTATTCTGGTTATGCTGGGTTTCTGATGTCTTGACAATGCCAACTGAAAAAAAGTGTAATAACTGAATTAATCAATGAATGAACATACAAATGAAATGATGAATGAATGAAATTGCTAGACAATATTTTTTATTTAATCTTTATTTAACGAGGCCAGTCAGTTAAAACAAAATCTTATTTACAATGACTGACTAGGAAAAGCCTTGTTCAGGGGCATAACGACAGATTTTTACCTTGTCAGCTCAGGGATTCGATCTAACAACCTTCTGGTTACTGGCCCAACCACTTGGCTACCTGCCACCCCCATATCAAGATAATTTGTTACATTTAGATGTACTAAAGCCTTACACTGGATTACATGGTTGTCACACAATAGATGAAAACCTGTGATATCAAAGCAATAGTTAAACCCCAAAATCAAAGTTTAGGCCGAGCTGCAATGCAAATTGACCCCTAGACCTGGCAGTGTGGTGTCAGACAACAACCTCTCCCTCAATGTGAACCTGACAAAGGAGCTGATCATGGACTACAGGGGGCCGAGCACGCCCCCATCCATATCGACAGGGCTGTAGCGGAGCAAGTCAAAAGCTTCAAGTTCCTCTGTGTCCATATCACTAAGGACCTATCATTGTCCAAACACACCATCACAGTTCTGAAGAGGGCAAGACAACACTTTTTACACCCTCAGGAGGCTGATAAGATTTGGCATGGGCCCTCAGAACCTCAAAAAGTTATTCAGCTGAACTATTGAGAGTCTTGACTGGCTGCATAACTGCTCAGTATGGAAGCTCCTCAGCATCTGAACACAAGGTGCTACAGAGGGTAGTGCATATGGCCCAGTACATCACTGGGGCCAAGTTCCCTGCCATCGAGGACCTCTATACCAGGCGGTGTCAGAGGAAGACCCTCAAAATTGCCAGCCAGGTCGTAGACTGTTCTCTCTGCTATCACACAACAAACGGTACCGGAGTTACAAGTCTGGGACCAAACGTCACCCGAATAGTTTCTACCCCAAGCCATAAGTTCTGTAAATAGTTAGCTATTTGGCTAACTATTTAACTATCTGGACTATCTGCATTAATCTATTTTGCAATAACTTTTTGACTGAACAAATACACTGCTGCTACTGTATATTATCTGTCACTTTATTCCTAGTTATATGTCCATATCTACCTCAACTACATCGTACTCCTGCACATAGACTCAGTACTGGCACCGGATGTAAATGTAGCCAAGTTGTCGTTACTCATTGTGTATTTATTATTACATGTTTAGCTTTTATATTATTTCTCTATTTTCTTTCTTTCGGCATTGTTGGGATGGGCCCGTAAGTAAACATTTCACTGTTAGTTTCTACCTGTTGTTTCAGGAAGTATGAGACAAATAAAATATTATTTGATTTATAATTAAGAATGGAATGGAATGACAAACTATCAATTAGGTCATTATTCCTTCGTGGTACTAAGATGCGACGATTCCAACTCGGTCCTTGTTCAGGTTCCTCATCTTTGATTTGTTATTTTTTAGCTGTTGCAAAATAATTGACTGCATGATTACATCTGCAAACTCACTTGAGATTCAGATGACCCAAAGCAGAGTTTTAGCAATTCTTACGAAGAATGGCACACCGAGCGTGTAAGACTCAAGAGGGAATAACAAAATCCTTGTACATAACTAAAGGGAAGGTGACAGTGTGGTAGCAATTAGAGAGGTGTATCTGTACGATCACGGTCTTGAAAGAGACATAATTCATGACAGTGGAGAAACACTGAAGAGAACCTTAACTGTCACTGTAAGAAGAAGAGTACTTGTGTCTTTCATTGCTGATATTAGATCAGTGTAAACTATGTAGCAGAAACTCCATATAGTACAATAACACATATTCAGTTGTTTCAGGTCAAGTTGCCTAATGGTAAGTTATTGGTTTGATTCTGGGCACGGTAAATATTTTCCCTGACACTTTCCTGTCTTCCTGTACTGCAGTGTCACATGGCCGGCTTGTGTCTTTCATAAATTATTGTTTGGGCGGCAGGTGTGGGGTTGCAGGTGTGCAAATCAAGGCTCCATCGGTGGGGACAGGACATACAGTATCATGGAGACACCTGACGACAAATGTGACTTAAGGTGGCTCTCGGCAGAACCACACCTGTCTCTCTGAATCAGACATACTGTATCTGTCATGCCTATAGGTGATGTTTCGAAGATAACAAGGACAAACAAGGATGTAGCCTTTTCATTATGCAAGTAATTATACTTTCAAACCATGAAATATCCAAATACTTACCTTGAAATGTATTTGAAAGTAATTGAAATAAATTCAATTGTATTTGAACCCAGCTCTGTTGTTTACAAGTATCATGCAGAATGTATAAGTTATATTCAAGAATCAATGGCTATGTTCATTTAAACGTCCAAAAATGTGACAGGACATATCAGGGAGGCAACAAATGTGACTTTGCCCTACATTACGTGACTTTAAGGTGCCTCTCCACAGAACCACACCTGTCTCTCTGAATCAAAGACATACCTGTCATATGGTATGTGGTAACGAGAGAGAAGGTGACTTGGCAAAAACAACAAGGAAGAAAACAAGGATGCTGTTTCCCTACAATCTTAATAATAACAATACACTATTTATTTATGGAGCACCTTTTGTATAGCCAAGGATACTAACATTTAAAGCTACAGTTGGACATTTGGAATACAACAAAACTACCGCCCGCCACTCAAATGTATAAACAATGCTATGTAAGCAAGGACTGACCATCCATGAGATCTAAATTCTAGTTTTAATTACTAAGGGTCTAAGCTATACAATAACCCATAGCAGGGGTGCAACTTTGGTTTTAGAAGTGGGGGGAGACATAACTTGAACGGGGTCTGGGGGTCCTCCCCTTTTTTGGGGCAGCTAAAGCTCATTTCCTGCATTTCTAATATAATCTAATATAACCCACGGTCCTTCTAGCCATCTCTATTTAGAACAACAAAAAGTAAGCAAAAATGCCCACAGTCATCAAGCTACAGTAAGAGATCATTATAAAATAAGTTTGAGGGATTGATAAGACTGAACTTGATCAATGGTAATTAAATAATCAATATTGTCTTGCACCTTTAACTGTTAGCGTTGCAAATGAACAACTCTTACAGATAAAGTACAAAGACTTTTGATTCAGAAGGTCCAAAATACTTCTTAACAGCTTCTATCCCCAAGCCATAAGACTCCTGAACAGCTAATCAAAGGGCGACCCAGACTACTAGCATTGCCCCCCCCCCTCCTCCTCCTTTTACACTGCTGCTACTCAATGTTTATTATCTATGCAGTCACTTATTTTTTAGGTAATTTTTTATATTTTTATATAACCTTTATTTAACTAGGCAAGTCAGTTAATAAAGAACAAATGCTTATTTACAATGACATCCTACCCTCAGTCAAACCCGGACAACGCTGGGCCAATTGTGTGCCACCCTAGGGACTCCCAATCATGGCCGGATGTGAAACAGCCTTTAACTCCACCTACTTGTACATATTACCTCAATTATCTCGACTAACCGGTGCCCCCACACATTGACTCTGTACCGGTAACCCCTGTAAATAGCCTAGCTATTGTTTTTTTTACTGCTGCTGTTGAATTATTTGTTACTTTTATTTGATTGTCTTCATTAAGACATCCTCTATATCGAAATTCAGCCAGACCGACGAGCCGCCTGCATGCCCGACCCCCACCACTCTCTCCCCAACATCTTCCTTTAAGAAGTCCTGCCCGTAGGGGTCCACGGCCCCCTAAATTCATTATTGGCCCCCCAACATTCATTATTGGTTTCAGGTGTGTTAGGCCAAGGCCAGAGTGAAAACCAACAGTATGGCAGACCCCCAGGGACCAGACTGAGCAGCCCAGCAGCTAGGGACTGCCTTAATATAAGTCATTTAAAATTATTTACACTTACTTTAAATACTCAAGAATATTTTAGCAATTACATTTACTCTTGATACTTAAGCATATTTAAAACCAAATACTTTTAGTCTTTTACTCATGTATGACAATTTACTACTTTTTCCACCATTGTGGAAGGCCACCGGTCAAATGCAGTGGTTATAGGAAAGGTGACTTGATCACCTTAACACAGGATTAGTTTACCTATTTTTGTAATTTATTATGCCAACAAAAGGGTTTTTCCTAATTATTACAGTCCAGAAGTGTTGGGTATACTTACCTAAATGTTGGTAATTCATGTGGTGTTTTATTTCAGTGCAATCGTGTTGAACTTATCTGCTTACTAAGTGAAGTGAAGTCTTCCCATTTGTGTGAGACTTGGTATAGTCCTAAGGGGGAAAGGCGGTTTCACTTTTATTTCAGCAGTCTGTTTCAGACCTTCAAAAACAAAGGAGGTGCACAAAACTGTTAAAGCTCAGTCCCAACTCAAAGCAGTTTTGATATAGATTCTCATACGTTGGCTAAACTTTGTATGTTTTCAGCCTGACTGTCTTTGTTTTTTATTTAAATACACTGAACAAAAATAAAACGCAACATATAAAGATCCATAGATGACGCTATCTCAATCGCACTCCCACACTGCCCTTTCCCACCTGGACAAAAGGAACACCTATGTGAGAATGCTGTATGATCATTGACTAAAGCTCAGAGTTCAACAGCATAGTGCTCACAATAGGCTAAGAACCCTGGGATTAAACACCTCCCTCTGCAACTGGATCCTGGACTTCCTGACGGCCGTCCCCAGGTTGTAAGCGTAGGGAACAACACATCTGCCACGCTGATCCTCAATACTGGGGTCCCTCAAGGGTGCATGCTTTGTCCCCTCCTGTACTCCCTGTTCACCCATGACTGCATGGCCAAACACGACTCCAACACCATCATTAAGTTATGATGACACAACAGTGGTAGACCTGATCACTGACAACAATGAGACAGCCTATAGGGAGGAGGTCATAGACGTGACAGCGTTATGCCAGGGCAACAACCTCTCCCTCAATAACAAAGGAGCTGATCGTGGACAGGAAAAGGCTGGCTGAACAGGCTCCTATTAACATCAACAGGGCTGCAGTGGAGCGGATCGAGAATTTCAAGTTTCTTGGTGTCCACATCACCAACAAATTATCATGGTCCAAACACACCAAGACAGTCATGGAGAGCGCACGACAACATATTTTCCCCCACTGAATGGGTCCCCAGATCCTCAAAAAGTTCTACAGCTGCACCATCGAGAGCATACTGACCAGTTGATCACCGCATGGTATGGCAACTGCTCAGCATCTGACCGTAAGGAGCTACAGAGGGTAGTGCGTACGGCCTATACATCTCTGGGCCAAGCTTCCTATCATCCAGGACCTATACACTAGCCGGTGTCAGAGGAAGGCCCAAAAAATTGTCAAAGACTCCAGTCACCGAAGTCATAGACTGTTCTCTCTGCTATCGCACGGCAAGCGGTATCGGAGTACCAAAGTCTAGCACCAAAAGGCTCCTTAACAGCTTCTATCCCCAAGTACCCCCTGTATATAGCCTCGTTATTGTTTTTTTTTTTGTTACTTTTTATTTTACCATTTTGACTTTAGTTTATCTACTAAATATTTTCTTAACTCTTTCTTGAACTGCATTGCTGGTTTAGGGTTTGTAAGTAAGCATTTCACGGCAAGGTCTACACCTGCTGTATTCGGAACATGTGACAAATACAATTCGATTTTATTTTATTTGGTCCCATGTTTCCTGACTTAAAATAAAAGATCCCAGAAATGTTCTGGAGGCACAAAAATCTTGTTTATCTCAATTGTTGACACCCTTGTTAGTGAGCATTTCTCCTTTGCCAAGGTAATCCATTCACTTGACAGGTTTGGCATATCAAGAAGCTGATTAAAGACCATGATCATTACACATGTGCACCTTGTGCTTGCGACAATAAAAGGCCACTCTAAAATGGGCGAGCGGTTTGCTGATGCCAACATTGTGAACAGAATTCCCCATGGTGATGGTGGGGCTAAGGTATGGGCAGAATAAGTTAAGGACAATGAGTGCAATTTCATTTTATCGGTGGCAATTTGAATATACATAGATACTGTGACGAGATCTCGAGGCCCATTGTGAGGCCAATTTTTTTAAAGCTATCTGTGACCAACAGATGCATATCTGTATTCCCAGTCATATGAAATCCATAGATTAGTGCCTAATTAATTTATTTCAATTGACTGATTTATTTATGTGAACTGTAACTCAGCAAAATCTTAGAAATTATTGCATGTTGCGTTTACATTTGTGTTCAGTATAGTTTCTTCGGGAAACAGATTTCACGGGGTGCTAAAAATAAGTGGCAAACAAAACACTTTGTCACTTCCCTGACATCTCCCTATCACTTCCCTCCCTCTCCCTATCATGAAGCATTTAAGTTACATTCAAGAATGAATGACTATGTTAATTTAAAAGTCCGAAGATGTACCAATCGCATACTTAATCAAACTAAGGAAACATTTAGTAGGAAATTACACAGAACATGAAAGGAGGATGTGAGGAAACATAACAGTTCATAACCATCCAACAAAACAACGGTGATGGGTTAGGCAGAAGACATAACACTAACAGTGACTATATGAGAGGGCCTGTCTATGCACACTTAGAAAAAAAGGTGCCATTTTATGTTCAAAGAAGATCCCTTTTGGTTCCAGGTTGAACCCTCTTGAGTTATATATATGAATATCAGAAGATCGATTTCAAGCTTAACAGGACATTTTTTTACAACGGCAACAACAACAAAAAGACAATGGTTATGATAAGTTTGGACCTTCTCCACTATGCAATCTGGTTTCAGAGCTGGTCATGTGTGCACCTCAGCCACGCTCAAGAGCCTAAACGATATCATAACCGCAATCGATAAGAGACATTACTGTGCAGCCGTATTCAATGACCAGGCTAAGGCTTTCGACTCTGTCAATCACAACATTCTTATTGGCAGACTCTACAGCCTTGGTTTCTCAAATGATTGACTTGTCTGTTTCACCAACTACTTCTCCGATTGAGTTCAGAATGTCAAATCTCTGGCAGTCTCTATGGGGGTGCCACAGGGTTCAATTCTCGGGCCGACTCTCTTCTCTGTATACATCAATGATGTCACTCTCGCTACTAGTGATTATTTGATCCACCTCTGCGCAGACGACACCGTTCTGTATACCTCTGGCCCTTCTTTGGACACTGTGTTAGTCCAGCATCGCTACTCTGGACCGTTCTGACCTAGAATATGTGGACAACTACAAATACCTAGGTGTCTGGTTAGACTGTAAACTCTCCTTCCAGACTCACATTAAACATCTCCAATCCAAAATTAAATCTAGAATCGGCTATAATCGGCCTATTTCGCAACAAAGCATCCTTCACTCATGCTGCCAAACATACCCTTGTAAAACTGACCATCTTACCGATCCTCGACTTTGGGGATGTCATTTACAAAATAGCCTCCAATACTCTACTCAACAAATTGGATGCAGTCTATCCCAGTGCCATCCGTTTTGACACCAAAGCCCCATATACTACCCACAACTGCGACCTGTATGCTCTTGTTGGCTGGCCCTCGCTTCATACTCGTCGCCAAACCCACTGGCTCCAGGTCATCTACAAGTCTCTGCTAGGTAAGGCCCCACCTTATCTCAGCTCACTGGACACCATAGCAGCACCCACCTGTGGCACGCGCTCCAGCAGGTATATCTCACTGGTCACCCCCAAAGCCAATTCTTCCTTTGGCCGCCTCTCCTTCCAGTTCTCTGCTGCCAATGACTGGAACGAACTGCAAAAATCTCTGAAGCTGGAGACTCTTACCTCCCTCACTAGCTTTAAGCACCAGCTGCCAGAGCCGCTCACAGATCACTGCACCTGTACATAGCTCATCTGTAAATAGCCCATCCAATCTACCTCATCCACATACTGTATTTATTTCTTTATCTTGCTCCTTTGCACCCCAGTAACACTACTTGCACATTCATCTTCTGCTCATCCTACCATTCCAGTGTTTAATTGCTATACCATGGCCTTGTTATTGCCTTACCTCTCTTATGCTACCTCATTTGCACATGCTGTATATAGATTTTTCTACTGTATTATTGATTGTATGTTTTTGTTTATTCCATGTGTAACTCTGTGTTGTTGTATGTGTCGAACTGCTTTGCTTTATCTTGGCCAGGTCGCAGATGCAAATGAGAACTTGTTCTCAACTAGCCTACCTGGTTAAATAAAGGTGAAAAAATAAAAATAAATAAAAAATAAATTTAATGAAATTGGTAACAACATTAACCAAATAAGAGCATCATTACAACACTAATCTAATCTAAAAACTATATTGTGTGCCTCTGTGTGGGTGGTGTGGGGAAGAAAGACAAAGAGAGAGCAAAAAGTTAATATTGGGATTGGGTACAATCCTAGATCTATGATCAGGGGCAACTATTCAGGGTAAGGGGGTTCAGAGGCGATGAAACACACAACGAGACAGTTTGAGCAGGAATGTCAGCGCAGCATCAGATGTTTCTCATAGGGCTCTGTAAAAATCTTCCTCAGTTCTGATTTGCTAGCTCTTCTCACCTTTAATTAGGACAAGCATAGAAAAGGGAAGAATAGAATGGGAGACGGAGAGTACAAGGGCTGTTACTCTGAGGGTAAAAAGACAGTTGACAAGGGAGATGTCAAGCTGGTGTCGTATGTGTGTACATGTGTGTGTGTGTATTTACCTCACTAGAGGTCTTAATTCAAATTGTTAGCTCTCGGGCGGCAGGGTAGCCTAGTGGTTCGAGCGTTGGACTAATAACCGGAAGGTTGCAAGTTCAAATCCCTGAGCTGACAAGTTACAAATTTGTCGTTCTGCCCCTGAACAGGCAGTTAACCCACTGTTCCTAGGCCGTCATTGAAAATAAGAATTTGTTCTTAACTGACTTGCATATATCCAACATAGTTTGTGAAATCAATTGAGGCATTGAACAAATACAAATAAAACAACTAAACACACCTACTTCAAACCACTTGCTAACTAACAAAACATTGCTACACAATTCCGCAGATTATTTGACCAGACTCACAAAATGTATATTTTTTTCTGTGCCACCAAATGTTTGCATGCCACTTGTAAAATGAACAGGTTAACTAATACTGTTATATTGTATGGAACAATGTTGTTTAAATTAATCAAAATGGTTAGCGGGGAGAGGGTATACCGACACTCTTGGCCTGCAAAACAATGACAGATGACATATGTCGCCCAGCTGAGAGCCGACCGAACGAATCCCACAGGGTTGAGGAGGTCACTGTGTCCTGGTGTGGTTCATGCTCTCCCCATTGACTAGTAGACTATATCACGGTGACATCTAGATGGCTACCAATATGAGTTAATTTACATTTACATTTAAGTCATTTAGCAGACGCTCTTATCCAGAGCGACTTACAAATTGGTGCGTTCACCTTAAGACATCCAGTGGAACAGCCACTTTACAATAGTGCATCTAAATCTTTTAAGGGGGGTGAGAAGGATTACTTTATCCTATCCTAGGTATTCCTGAAAGAGGTGGGGTTTCAGGTGTCTCCGGAAGGTGGTGATTGACTCCGCTGTCCTGGCGTCGTGAGGGAGTTTGTTCCACCATTGGGGGGCCAGAGCAGCGAACAGTTTTGACTGGGCTGCGCGGGAACTGTACTTCCTCAGTGGTAGGGAGGCGAGCAGGCCAGAGGTGGATGAACGCAGTGCCCTCGTTTGGGTGTAGGGCCTGATCAGAGCCTGGAGGTACTGAGGTGCCGTTCCCCTCACAGCTCCGTAGGCAAGCACCATGGTCTTGTAGCGGATGCGAGCTTCAACTGGAAGCCAGTGGAGAGAGCGAAGGAGCGGGGTGACGTGAGAGAACTTGGGAAGGTTGAACACCAGACGGGCTGCGGCGTTCTGGATGAGTTGTAGGGGTTTAATGGCACAGGCAGGAGCCCAGCCAACAGCGAGTTGCAGTAATCCAGACGGGAGATGACAAGTGCCTGGATTAGGACCTGCGCTGCTTCCTGTGTGAGGCAGGGTCGTACTCTGCGGATGTTGTAGAGCATGAACCTACAAGAACGGGCCACCGCCTTGATGTTAGTTGAGAACGACAGGGTGTTGTCCAGGATCACGCCAAGGTTCTTAGCGCTCTGGGAGGAGGACACAATGGAGTTGTCAACCGTGATGGCGAGATCATGGAACGGGCAGTCCTTCCCCGGGAGGAAGAGCAGCTCCGTCTTGCCGAGGTTCAGCTTGAGGTGGTGATCCGTCATCCACACTGATATATCTGCCAGACATTCAGAGATGCGATTCGCCACCTGGTCATCAGAAGGGGGAAAGGAGAAGATTAATTGTGTGTCGTCTGCATAGCAATGATAGGAGAGACCATGTGAGGTTATGACAGAGCCAAGTGACTTGGTGTATAGCGAGAATAGGAGAGGGCCTAGAACAGAGCCCTGGGGGACGCCAGTGGTGAGAGCGCGTGGTGAGGAGACAGATTCTCGCCACGCCACCTGGTAGGAGCGACCTGTCAGGTAGGACGCAATCCAAGCGTGGGCCGCGCCGGAGATGCCCAACTCGGAGAGGGTGGAGAGGAGGATCTGATGGTTCACAGTATCGAAGGCAGCCGATAGGTCTAGAAGGATGAGAGCAGAGGAGAGAGAGTTAGCTTTAGCAGTGCGGAGGGCCTCCGTGATACAGAGAAGAGCAATAATTAATAATTAATTAATTATTGTGTAGGCTGCCATCTTAACTGAAATATAATCATAGGAGGGAAACGTTACTAGCTACCGCCCGCGACACTGTGATAGGCTACAGCTGCCCACTGCACCATTGGTCAGCAAGCTGCTCAATACAACACTGGTCATTCGCACATGGTTTACTGGTATGTGTAAAATGCTGCCTGTCAACCCGTAAAAAAACGTTGCACTGGTAATATACAGTGAGCTCCAAAAGGGTTGGGACAGTGACACATTTGTTGTTTTGGCTCTGTACTCCAGCACTTTGGATTTGAAATGATACTATGAGGTAAAGTGCAGACTTCTTACAGACAGCTTTCATTTGAAGGAATTTTCATCCATATCGGATGAGCCGTTTAGAAATTACAATACTTTATTTACATACTTCCCCATTTCAGGGGACGAACAGTATTTGGATAAATTGACTTATATGTGTATTAAAGTAGTCAAAACTTCAGTATTTGCACAAAATTATTACATCAAGCTTGTGACTCTACAAACTTGTTGGATGCATTTGCAGTTTGTTTTGGTTGTGCTTCATATTATGTTGTGCCCAATAGAAATGAATGGTGAATAATGACGAGTGAGATAGTTAGACACACAAATATCATACACCCTTCAAAATGCTAACTTTATTGTAATGGTGAGAGGTTAGCATGTCTTGGGGGAATGACATGAAATTCTGGACTTACTCATCTGGTTAAGAAAAGTCGGGATTGTCTATCTGTAGACGCTATACAGACGCTCATACTATCAACAAACTATCTGTTGATAAACAACTGCTTCCTAATATTACGATTAGGTTTAGATGGTTAGGGTAAGGGTTACATTTCTGGTTAGGGCATAGGTTAAGTTTAGGGTTAGAGTAAAGGTTATGGTTATGGTTAGGGCTAGGGTTAGTTGAAATGTTACTGATAGTCTGTAGACCACCTACAGATGGACTAATCCAAATAAGTGTTGCCGAGTGCAGTCGCAGACATCTACACATCCAGAGCTCTTAGATCATATCAGTAACAAGGAAGGCTTTGATAAGAAGTCAACCGTCAGAGGATATCAAGTACTGGAACACACACAGATCACATACTAAGCCCTTTGTTCTCCCAAGTCTGCTGTGAAAACACCCCACGATGGCGTAACCAAGTCTTTTTTTAGGATAATGACGTCAGGTACTAGGCCTAACCAAATATTATTTTATCCAGACCTGGGACTATTCTGGTTTGTGCTGGGATTCTGTTGTCTTGACAATGCCAACTGAAAAAAAGTGTAATAACTGAATTGATCAATGAACGAACATACAAATGAAAGGATAAATTAATTAAATTGCTAGACAATATATATATTTTTTATTTCATCTTGAATTAACTAGGCAAGTCAGTAAGAACAAATTCTTATTTACAATGACGACCTAGGAACAGTGGGTTAACTGCCTTGTTCAAGGAAGAACAACAGATTTTACCTTGTCGGCGCGGGGATTCGATCGAATAACCTTTCGGTTACCTGCCCAACGCTCTAACCACTAGGCTACCTGCTGCCCCGATATCAAGATAATTTGTTCCATCTGATTGACCGTAGATTTAAACATACTCAAGCCTTACACTGGATTACATGGTTGTAACACAATAGATGAAAACCTGTGATATCAAAGCAATAGTTAAAACCCAAAATCAAAGTTTAGGCAGAGCTGCATTGCAAAGTATTTCTCCTGTCTTATCCGGTATCCTGTGTGAATTTAAGTATGCTCTATCTAATTTTTTCTCTCTTTCTCTCTTTCTTTCTTTCTCTCTCTCTCCCTCTAAGGACCTGCCTCAGGACTATCTGGCCTGATGACTCCTTGCTGTCCCCAGTCCACCTGGCCGTGCTGCTGCTCCGGTTTCAACTGTTCTGCCTGCGGCTATGGAATCCTGACCTGTTCATCGGACATGCTAACCTGTCCCAGACCTGCTGTTTTCAACTCTCTAGAGACAGCAGGAATGGTAGAGATACTCTGAATGATCGGCTATGAAAAGCCAACTGACATTTACTCCTGAGGTGCTGACCTGTTGCACCCTCGACAACCACTGTGATTATTATTATTTGACCCTGCTGGTCATCTATGAACATTTGAACATCTTGGCCATGTTCTGTTGTAATCTCCACCCGGCACAGCCAGAGGAGGACTGGCCACCCCTCGCATTCTGGTTCCTCTCTATGTTCCTTCCTATGTTCTGGCCTTTCTGTGGAGTTTTTCCTAGCCACCGTGCTTCTACACCTGCATTGCTGGCTGTTTGGGGTTTTAGGCTGGGTTTCTGTACAGCACTTTGTGACATAAATTGATTTGATTTGATTTGATTCTCCCTGGAACCAAAAAGGGTTCTCCTCTGGGGACAGATGAAGAACCCTTTTGGAAACCTTTTTTTCTAAGAGTATGGAGGTATGTCTTATGTTTAGAATTGAATATGTGGATGGATTCTGAATCTCTGAAAGGTGGTTGTGAGAAGAGGGATTTCCTCATTTGGAAGGCAGTAGCTCTACACAACCTACCATGGAGCATAGCTTGTTGCTGTGAGAAATATTGAGGGATGGCCAGTCTCTGAGGAGTGTTGACTTTAGAGTGCCAGTGGGAATATATGACTAACAGGTCATGAAAGCACAATGTGTGCCAAACAAAATTATGCATTGAAGGTTTATAAGATAATTGTGAAGATGGTACTAATAGGCCGCCAGGGTAGACAGCCAGTGTTGCATAGTGGCAGTATGTAGGCACTCCCAGGGTTTGGTATACGCTGATCTGGTGATTGTATTGATATCAGTATTCATAGGCCAAAATCATTAGTAAACACAGAATATATAAATTAATATATATATATATATATATATATATATATCTACTTATTTTGCCAAGGGGCAGAGAGACATTTTAGATGTTTTAAAGCACGTTTACTGCATTTCTACACATCTTGCCATGGTTCAGAGAGATCATTTTGCAATTTTATATCAATTGTCTGTAGAGACATTTTGCAGTTTGAAAACACATTTTCTGCTGTTCTATACATTTTGCCATGGGGTGGAGACAACCTTTAGCAATTGTATAAAATATTTCATGCAATGCTACTCATTTTGCCATGGAGCAGAGAGACATTTTTGCAGTTTTTAAACACATTTCCTGCAATTCTACACATTTTGCCATGATTTATGCCATGTTAATAATATCTGAGTGAGAGTGACAAACAAATGAATAGGGGCCCCCTAGATGTCAGAGCCCTGGGCAAGTGCCCGGTCGGTATTCGGCCATGATTACAGACCCTGGTTTGATTCCAGGCTGTATCACAACCGGCCATGAATGAGAGTCCTATATGGCAGCGCACAATTGGCCCAGCGTTGTCCGGGTTAGGGTTAGGCCATGGTAGGCCATCATTGCAAATAAGATTTTGTTCTTAAATGACTTGCCTAGTTAAATAAAGGTTAAAGTAATGATGGACTGTCATTTCTCTTTGGTTATTTGAGCTGTTCTTGCCATAATATGGACTTGGTATTTTACCAAATAGGGCAATCTCCTGTATACCACCCCCACCTTGTCACAACACAACTAATTGGCTCAAACACATTAAGAAGGAAATATGAGCTATGAGCAGCAAAATACATAAAGAAACTTCCAGATTCTACCAGTGAAATGAAAATGTGCTCATTCTAGCCTGTGTTTTGGATCATTTTGATGTTTGTGAAAATAACGTAATGTTGTTCATATAGTACTAACTATATGCCGTGGCAGAGCCAGGGTGAAATTTCACTTTAAGCCTGTTAAGAAATTGATAATGTTTCTGACTTCTACTGTTGCCTGCATATTTGAGTATATTCTTTTTTAGTAATCTGGTATTTGTCGTTTATTACAATACAGAAGCAAGCAGATTAAGTTTAAACCATTATCAATCGTAATGTGCAACATTGGTTTTGGGGGCAGCCAATTGATAATCAGCACTTGGTCCAAATAGAATTTGTGAAGGCATTGTTATTGATGGGAGTGAATGTGTTGTATCAGTTATTCAGGTATGTTCGCAGTGATGCAATTGTGACAGGAAGCTCAAAATGATTTTATTTATTAGGATCCCCCATTAGCCGATGCTTATGGCGACAGCTAGTCTTACTGGGTTCCGAAATATAACGAAATAGACATTACAGACTAAATACTTTTCAATTTACATACATTTTTAAATATGAACATGTAGTGTGTGTGTGTGTGTGTGTGTGTGCGTGCGTGCGTGCGTGCGTGTGTGTGTGTGTGTGTGTGTGTGTGGTGTGTGTGTGTGTGTGCATCTATCAGTTACACATACGTACATGTCAGTACATGTACACAACAAGTAGATCACATGGAGGAGAGACATTGTGCCTTGAGGTGTTAGTATATTTGTTTTTTGAAACCAGGTTTGCTGTTCACTTGCGCTATATAAGATGGAAGGGAGTTCCATGCACTCATGTCTCTGTATAATACTCTATGTTTCCTTGATTTTGTTCTGGACCTGGGGACTGTGGAAAGACCTGGAGACTGTGAAAATACCCCTGGTGACATGTCTGGTGGGGTAAGTGTGTGTGTGTGTGTGCGTGTGCGTGTGCGTGTGCGTGTGCGTGTGCGTGTGTGTGTGTCAGTGCTGTGTGTAAGTTGACTATGCAAACTATTTGGAATTTACAACATATAAAAACAAGTCTTTCCTCAAATCTTAGCCAAGAGAGACTGGCATGCATAGTTGTAATATTAGCCCTCTGAGTACAACGACGTGCCACACTATTCTGGGCCAGCTGCAGCTTAACTAGGTCTTTCTTAGCAGCACTTGACGATACGACTGGACAATAATCAAGATAAGATAAAACTAAAGCCTGCAGGACTTTAGCATCTCTTTATTACAGACAGACCTCTCCTCATCTTTACAACCATCGAATCTATATGTGTTGACCATGACAGTTTACAATGTAAGGTAACACCAAGTAACTAAGTCTCATCAACTCGTTCAACAGCCACACCAGATTCATTACCAGCTGAGGTCTAGAACTTATGGAGTGATTTGTACAAAATACAATGCTCTTAGTTTTAGAGATGTTGTTGGGCAACACAATGGCCATTTATGTGGCAATCGTATTTCTATGAATACTTCTGACCAGTTGTGTTCATCATTTCAGCTCTTGATCAGTTGCGAAGGAATGCAGAATGATTTGATTGTACCTAAATGCTTTGTGGGGAGATTGTGTAGAGAATACAGTACGTGCGGTATGTTCAGAATTTCACAAATCATAGAATGAGTTGCATTCTGAATTTATAGAGTGGAAGACAATTCCCCAAGTTTTCATTCAACCTGTCAGTCATATTTGTTGTCAATGTTGTATGCTGTACCAAGTATATACGTCCCCAGAAATGTTCTACTTGCATTAATATTTTGGATTTACTGGTATACGCCCACACCATTTTGCAGTTGGGGTACACCTACACCATTCCAACACTTTTAATATACTTAACTATCATTTATGGGAAGGAAAACTATTTCACTCTTAAAAGTAATTCTAGGTCATATTTAAATAGAAATCTGGAAACACTGGACAATTACTTTATGCTGGTGATCATTTCATACTGTTTATGAATTTTTTAAAAAAAAAACCTGTGTGTCATCATTGGGTGTGTGTGTTCTCACATGTGCATATGTACATTTGTTTTGGTTTTAGAATTGCCTTGGGATATCTGAATAACAAACAATGCAATTACTGATCAAAGTCATGTATAAAACATTACATTATGTATTACAATCAGTTATACTTTATACATAGTGTGTCCGGGGATGTGTAGTGTAGGTCCATATCCTGCTGGATAGGATTAGGACTTAATGACTCATTAGTTGGAGAGAGTTGACACTATTTTCAGCAGAAATGGAGGATAGGACACAACTGAGCACACCTTTTTTGAGGTGACTCAAAACCAAAGTTTCCATTACATCAGCCTTCATCATAATGATGTCATCAAGGCTGTTCCTCATACTATAAAAGCTGTAGCAATACTCAGGTGTATACTCAGGTGTTTCATCACAATTGAAGAGCATTGTTGAACTGCCAGCCCTTTTTAGGAGTAAACTGAAAAACCTACATCCATAACCACATTTTTGGGGGTAAGTCTGTTTTTAATTGATTTATTATTTTATTTCTTATTTAACCAGGCAAGTCAGTTAAGAACAAATTCTTATTTACAATTTTTTTAGGATATTGACTTCAGGTACTAGGCCTAAACAAATATTATTTTATCCAGACCTGGTTTGTGCTGGGTTTCTGTTGTCTTGACAATGGAGAGGCCACCTGACAAAAAGTGTAATAACTCAAATTTATCAATGAATGAACATACAAATGAATGGATGAAATTGCTACCCAATACATATATTTTATTTATTAACCTTTATTTAACTAGGCAAGTTAATTAAGAACAAATTCTTATTTACAATGGCACCTAGGAACATGGGTTAACTTCCTTGTTCTGGGGTAGAACGACAGTTTTTTTACCAGAAAAAAAATTGTGAAGGGCATTTACTATAGTGATCTCCTATAGTTAATGTGTCATTGTCATTCTGTTTGTCATTATTTGTCTTTTACCTTATGAATGATGTTGTCCTAATGACTTCACCCTTATTCTGTGATATTAGAATAATAAGAAAACCGTTTGAAGATGAATGCAACAATTATCGCAGTCCTTCTTCTGATTATAGGTAAGTTGATCCATTAGTCTGTAAATTGTAAATCATTTGAAATTGCTAAAATATATTCTAAAATGGATTCTTTAATTTACAACAGGGAATTCACAAAACACAACAACCAATGCCCTCACAACAACCACAGATGTTGCCACGACAACCACAGCTGCTGTAACTACAGCCACAGTAGCCGCCAACACAACCACAGCTGCTGTAACTACAGCCACAGTAGCCGCCAACACAACCACAGCTGCTGTAACTACAGCCACAGTAGCCGCCAACACAACCACAGCTGCTGTAACTACAGCCACAGTAGCCGCCAACACAACCACAGCTGCTGTAACTACAGCCACAGTAGCCGCCAACACAACCACCGCTGCTGTAATTACAGCCACAGTAGCCGCCAACACAACCACAGCTGCTGTAACTACAGCCACAGTAGCCGCCAACACAACCACCGCTGCTGTAATTACAGCCACAGTAGCCGCCAACACAACCACAGCTGCTGTAACTACAGCCACAGTAGCCGCCAACACAACCACCGCTGCTGTAACTACAGCCACAGTCACAGTAGCCGCCAACACAACCACCGCTGCTGTAATTACAGCCACAGTAGCCGCCAACACAACCACCGCTGCTGTAACTACAGCCACAGTAGCCGCCAACACAACCACAGCTGCTGTAACTACAGCCACAGTAGCCGCCAACACAACCACCGCTGCTGTAATTACAGCCACAGTAGCCGCCAACACAACCACCGTTGCTGTAACTACAGCCACAGTAGCCGCCAACACAACCACAGCTGCTATAACTACAGCCACAGTAGCCGCCAACACAACCACCGCTGCTGTAATTACAGCCACAGTAGCCGCCAACACAACCACAGCTGCTGTAACTACAGCCACAGTAGCCACCAACACAACCACAGCTGCTGTAACTACAGCCACAGTAGCCACCAACACAACCACAGCTGCTGTAATTACAGCCACAGTAGCCGCCAACACAACTACAGCTGCTGCCAACACAACTACAGCTGCTGCCACAACAATTACAGCTGGCGTAACTACCACAGTTGCTCCCACAACAACCACAGCTGCTCTAACTACAACAACAGCTGCTGCCCTTTCAACCACAGCTGCTCCAATTACAACCACCACAACTACAGCTGCTGCCCCCACAACCACAGCAGCTCTAACAACAACCACAGCTGCTGCTACAACAATCACAGCTGCTCCAGCTACAACTACTAAAAAAGCCACGGTTGCCACAACAACATCCACAGCTGCTGCCTCCAGTGGAATATGCTTCAAGACAAGTCTTCTCACAATCTGCCTGGCTGTGATGTCATATCTGGTTCACTCATACCGGTAGACTAATCATCATCTTGATAGCATACCTCAAAATACATGTATCAAATCCTATTCATAATTGTTTATAGAGCGGTTGATTCGAGCCAAAGATGCTGATATGGTGACAACCATGGGTGCATTACGAACACAACCAGAGACTTTCTGCCGATTGACTCTCCAGCGGACGGACTGGGTTCCAACAGAGAAGACAAGAATGACATACGGTTGTAAATATATACATTGCAATTATTCTCGAATGAGCGGCCGTTCATGTGCAAAGGATTAGCATTTAAATTAATATAATTACCATCTGTGTGTAGTGAATCCATTTTGTCTTTCCCACTCTTTCTCAGTCCCCACCCCTTTCCTTTGTCTACCAAGCCGTCGTATTGGTTATGTCGGCTAGGGACATTTTCTTCGTATCATGTATTAACCCAAGTACCTACTGTTCATTATGTAATTCTATGTGATTATTTAGTTAGTTAGTAAATAAATAATTATGCCAATTTGTATATCTCTGATTCATGATTTAGGCTAGGGTTTGTGCAAATATACATGATGATGTAATAATAATATATGAATGAGAACGACTAATCGATCAGATATTAAAATATCTGAAGAGTTATATTTAGAAAATTATAACTCTGTAAATCTCAACATTTTCCATGGTGCTCCGAATTTCCTAGTTAATTCATGTTTACATGATTAGTTTAATCACAGTAACAATTAATCTTAGAGAACTGATTTGATATAAATAAGTCTTCACATATAATGATAATTCAGAAACAACATATTGATGCCCCGTTCGAGGAATCTAAAATGAAATGAGGTCTTCATGATTGAATTAAGTATATTATTTGTGCAAACCGATTACTGTACAAACAGACTGTGTGAGATACGAATAGAGCGGTTTGATGTGTGCGTTGCCCATAGAAGTTGTCCTGGTGTCGCATATCTGATGACTTCAGAGTGTCTTATGAGTTGGTATTTAGCGATTACATTTCTAGTGCTAGGACACAATCCAGCTACTTATAGAAATTTGACAAATAGATGCACTGGGCCTAACGTGCTATTTCTGTCTCCCGCGTTTCAGAACCGGGTAGATTCGGTAATTATTCATTTCTTGTGCTAGGACACAGAGCCAGTCAAATGAAATTTGAGGAGAAATTAGCTGACCAAGCGATAAATCTCGGGCCCCTGCGTTTTCAGTAGCCTGGGTAGGGCACAGGCGTATCTTTTTCATTGTCATGCTCGTCGAAATGATTGGACCAAGGCGCAGCGTGCGTAGAGTTACACATATTTTAATTAATAGAAACTCACCAAACAAAACAAACAAGCACAAACTAAACATGAAGCTACTGGTGTGCACACAGGCAACTATCTTTGGACAAGATCCCACAAAACACAATGGGGAAAATGGATACCTAAATATGATCCCCAATCAGAGACAACGATAAACAGCTGTATCTGATTGGGAACCATACCAGGCCAACATAAATCATTAATCACCTAGATGATCCACCCTAGTCACTATCACGCCCCAACCAACATAGAGAATAAACACCTCTCTATGGTCAGGGCGTGACATTCATAAAATATCTGCGAGTTCCGGTAACTTAGTGCTAGCAAAGAAGATCGCAGAAAAGGGTTTGAACTTAAGACGTTACTAGTAAAACCGTTCTCTTTTTTAAGGGGATCCTATGTTATGCTTGAAAGTGTACAAAGTAGGATTAGCTTGCACGAGATGCTAAACTAACAAAGGAAAAGCAGACATTTTGTTTTTCTGTGTCACGTGGAAATTCCTCCGTCTTGGGCGACGGAAGTACCGCCTTTGTAATTCTATTTGATTTCAGCCTTTTGTGATCAGTGACCCCTGGGGGTGAAGAATCGTTAGTACATTTTAAAAATATAGATACAGTGGGGCAAAAAAGCATTTAGTCAGAAACCAATTGTGCAAGTTCTCCCACTTAAAAAGATGAGAGAGCCCTATAATTTTCATCATAGGTACACTTCAACTATGACAGACAAAATGAGGGGAAAAAATCCAGAAAATCACATTGTAGGATTTTTAATGAATTTATTTGCAAATTGTGGTGGAAAATGAGTATTTGGTCACCTACAAACAAGCAAGATTTCTGGCTCTCACAGACCTGTAACTTCTTCTTTAAGAGGCTCCTCTGTCCTCCACTCGTTACCTGTATTAATGGCACCTGTTTGAACTTGTTATCAGTATAAAAGACACCTGTCCACAACCTCAACAGTCACACTCCAAACTCCACTATGGCCAAAACCATAGTGAGCTGTCAAAAGAGCTGTCAAAGGACACCAGAAACAAAATTGTAGACCTGCACCAGGCTGGGAAGACTGAATCTGCAATAGGTAAGCATCTTGGTTTGAAGAAATCAACTGTCAAGAAATCAATTATATTTGGAAAATGATAACTGTAAATCTCAATATTTTCCATGGACTCCCGACTTCCTAGTTAATTCATGTTTACATGATTAGTTTAATCACAGTAAAAATTAATCCTAGAGACCTGATTTGATAGAAATAAGTCATCACATTTAATAATTGTCCAGACATGACACAAGACAATGCAGGAGTGGCTTCAGAACAAGTCTCTGAATGTCCTTGAGTGGCTCAGCCAGAGCCCAGATTTGAACCTGATTGAACATCTCTGGAGAGACCTGTTAATAGCTGTGCAGCGATGCTCCCCATCCAACCTGACAGAAGTTGAGAGGATATGCAGAGAAGAATAGGATTAACTCCCCAAATACAGGTGTGCCAAGCTTGTAGCGTCATACCCAACAAGACTTGAGGCTGTGATTGCTGTCAAAGGTGCTGAATCCTTATGTACATATTTAATACTTTTACAAAAAATTCTAAAAACCTGTTTTTGCTTTGCCATTATGGGGTGTTGTGTGTAGATTGTTGACGAAAACGAACAATTTAATCTGTTTTTGAAAAGGCCTTAACAAAGTAAATGGGTCTGAATACTTTCCGTGTGCACTGTATATACTGAAAAATACATAAACGCAGCAGGCAATCCTTTCTAGGATTTTACAGAGTTACAGTTCATATAAGGAAATTAGTAAATTTAAATAATTTCATTAGGCCCTATTCTATGGATTTTCCATGACAGGGAATGCAGATATGCTACTGTTGTTCAAAGATACCTCAAAATAAAGGTAGGGGCGTGGATGAGAAAATCAGTCTGGTGTAACCACTATTTGCCTCATGCAGCGCGACACATCTCCTTCGCACAGAGTTGAACAAGTTGTTGATTGTGGCCTGTGGAATGTTGTACCACTCCAAGGTAGAGGTTCTCATGATAAGCTGTAGACTACGCTATCTACCTAGAAAGTTTATATCTGTATTTTTCGTAGCTGTCTAAATACCCCCACAGACCGAGGCTGGCACTAAAACTGCACTCAATGACCTCTCTGGGAAATTTCTCATACATACAAGTATTAGGCACAATTTTAAAGATAAAATTCTCATTAATCCAGCCACAGTGTCTGATTTCAAAAATGCTTTACAGCAAAAGCTCCACAAACGATTATGTTAGGTCACCACCAAGTCACAGAAAAACCCAGTAATTTTTCCAGCCAAAGAGAGGAGTCACAAAAAGCACGAATAGAAAAAAATTAATGACTAACCTTTGATAGTCTTCATCAGAATACTTCATGTTACACAATACATTTATGTTTTGTTCGATAAAGTGCATATTTATATCCAAAATTCTCATTTTACATTGTCGTGTTATGTTCAGAAGTTCCAAAACATGCTGTGATTTTGCAGAGCCACACATCAATTCACACATATACTCATCATAAATGTTGATGAAAATTCAAGTGTTATGCATGGAACTTTAGATCAATTTCGCCTTAATGCAACCGCTGTGTCGGATTTTTTTTTTACTTCACTGAAAAAGCATGATCTGAGTACAGCGCTCAGAGCCCAAAACAGCCAAAAGAAATATCCGCCACGTTGCACAGTCAACATTAGTCAGAAATAGCATTATACATATTCACTTACCTTTGATGATCTTCATCAGAATGCACTCCCAGGAATCCCAGTTCCACAATAAATGTTTGATTTGTTCGATAAAGTTCATCATTTATGTCCATATACCTCCGTTTGGTAAACAAATCGAAACGTGCGTGCAAGTCCAGTGGAAAGGTCGGACGAAAATTCCCAAAAGTTATATTACTGGTCGTAGAAACATATCAAACTATGTATAGAATCAATCTTTAGGATGTTTTTATCAGAAATGTTCAATAATGTTCCAACTGGAGAATTCCATTGTCTGTAGAAAAGCAATGGAACGAGAGCTACCTCATGTGAAATGCGTGTGACGAGCGCGTGACTGCTGGCAGACCTCTGACTCATTCCCCTCTCATTCAGCCCCCCTTCATAGTAGAAGCCTCAAACAACGTTCTAAAGACGGTTGACATCTAGTGGAGGCCTTAGGAAGTGCAACATAACCAATATCCCACTGTGTATTCGATAGGGGCTGAGTTCAAAAACTTCAAACCTCAGATTTCCCACTTCCTGTTTGGATTTTTTATTACAGACTACAAAGGTAAGAACAACCGAGAGCTGTCCAGTGACAGTACGCCACCATTATCATCGACGGGGCTGTGGTGGAGCAGGTTGAAAGCTTTAAGTTTCTTGGCGTCCACATCACCAACAAACTAACATGGTCCAAGCACACCAAGACAGTCGTGAAGAGGGCACAACAAAACCTATTCCCCCTCAGGAGACTGAAAAGATTTGGCATGGGTCCTCAGATCCTCAAAAGGATTTCATCACTGCCTGGTATGGCAACTGCTCGGCCTTCGACCACAAGGCTTTACAGCGGTTAGTGCGTATGGCCCAGTACATCACTGGGGACAAGATTCCTGCCATCCAGGACCTCCATACCAGGCGGTGTCAGAGGAAGGCCCTAGAAATTGTCAAAGACTCCAGCCACCCTTGTCATAGACTGTTCTCTTTGCTACCGCACGGTAAGCAGTACCGGAGCGCCACGTCTAGGTCCAAGAGGCTTCTGCCCCCAAGCCATAAGACTCCTGAACAGCTAATCAAATGGCTACCCAGACTATTTGCATTGCTTCCCCCCACCCCCGTGAAGGCACTGTATATTCAGTATAAGGTAACAAACAAGCAGTTCATGAAAGCAGTACACAAGGGGGAGAAACATCCAAATGAAAGAGAAAAAAATCAAGGAATAAATCAAGCCAAGAATCTAAAACACAAAATAGATAGTCTTGTGTATTCTGTGGGAAATAAACAACTGTTATAATGAGCAGAGTAATTACACATTTGGGACACACGATGGTGCTAAGACACATATTCCTGCACAAGAGGACTGCGAAAAATACACAAACATACAAACAAAGCATACAAATGAAGCCTGTAAAAGCAGCCAAATACACTAAAGGTGATTACTCTGGACATCCTGAAACAGATTAGTCTCCACACAGGGTCCATTCATTTTTTATTTTGACCTCTCTAATATACAAATGTTATTGAACATTAATACACAATATTTATACAATACAATATAGGGTTTAAACCATCTCTTGAGAATAGTTTTTTTCACATCTGTTGAAGCAGCTCAAATGAGTTGCTTTTCTTAAAAATATTTTTTTTTAAAGTGGGTTGTAAAACCAAAGAGCATAACAGCAGGTCAAGTTGCAAGGATCTTACTTAGAATTTTTCTTAAAACGTCAACAATATATTTCCAAAGAGCTTCCACAGTTAAACATTGCCAAGACATATGCACTTACATTCCTATTTCAGCAAAATAACATTTGGTACATTGATCCTTATTGCATGTGATTAAGGTACGAACATATTAACAGACAGAGACAGAACCACAGTCCCCTCACCAATTTCATTGTGGGGGACAATCATCAAATTACCTTTATAATCCATCAACACACTACTCTATTGATGCCATCAGGCTTGGATGCTTACATTTATTTAGACAGGGGTCCTGAACAATTTCCCACTCATTTTAGCTGACATTGAGCATATTTCAGGTCTGCTGAGCGCAAACTCGAGTTGTGAAAATTCTGTACAACTTCCAGGGCACGTTTACTGTGAACACTGAGTCTGTACCTGCTTTAAGTTTTTAGCAGTAGGCTACAGTGGCTATGTGATCATAATGTAGGCCTACCAGAGTGGCCTACCATCAAAAACAATGGAGAAAATACACCCCATAACAATTAACGTGGAAATAGCTGTTCGATCATTCAGCCTACAGTAGCAGCCAAAGTGTGATGTTCCACGTAGGTCTACATTCCATGAGACTTTTGAAGAAAAAAAAACATGCAGGGCTTGACATGAACCTGTTTATCCACTTGTTCTTCAGACAAGGAGGTGACTGAAAATGCTGTTGTGTTGTTTGATGCGAGAAACCACTTTACAAAATAAAATGCATTGTTATTCTCATGACATTATTTACAGAGAATCAGACAAATTATGCTACCCTCTGCCTACTGGCTACTTCGCTTATTCAAGCCTTTCTCGAAATACAACACGGCCCATTTAAGACAAAAAAAAAACTCTTTGCTTGACTTGCTTTTCAAGGATGTGTAGAATTGTATACGTTTTGTGCTGTTGCCGGAAGCAATCACACCCCTATTGCTGATTTCAATGATCTACAACTGGGCTAATAACTTACTAACTAGCAAAGGGTATGAACAAAATATGCACACAGGGCTACATACAGCTCTCTCTTTGATCTCAAAACAATTGCATCGCATCACAACTGCTCATGCTGTAAACGCAATCCAGTTCAAAGTAAATGGCACAGATCCATATATGACAATGTTCTATTTGCATATAGGCCGACTGTAGCTCAGATTGTTTATGCGGCGCGTGTCTGTGTAGAGTACAGGCTTAGTAGTGTGTGTCAATACAATATAATTCTACTCCGAATGCTTCTGCTGCCAACAAAATACCTTTCATAGTTCATTTTGTTTCGATATGTTGCATTGAAAGTGACTAATATTGCATTAATTCGATCAAAACTGCCACAGTTAAGGAAAACGTTGATAGTGTTAACAGGGAAACAGTGGTCACCAACATTTTCTGAGTCAATATCAGTTTGAGTCAAAACGCAAGCTGAGATCTACCGCTCGGATTTCGTTTGAACATGACTTAACGTAAGCCTATGCAACATTAACCAATTAAAAACGGTACTGTAGTAAATATCTTATTAGCTTTGCTTGAATCGCCCTGCCAATGCAATGTTGTTCGGGACATTTTCTTTCATTATGTTTAAAAAATGTAGGTAGCTACAGTGCCTTCGGGAAAGTATTCAGATCCCTTGACTTTGTCCACATTTTGTTAGGTTAAAGCCTTATTCTAAATTGATTCAATATTTTTATCCCCTCATCAATATACACACAATACCCCATAATGACAAAGCAAGAAGAGGTTTTCTAATTTATAAAAAAGAAAAACAGAAATTGTAACGATCTTCTTCATCTGAGGAGTAGGAAAGATCGGACCAAAACGCAGAGTGGTAAGTGTCCATGTTAATTTAATACAACTGAACACGAAATACAAAACAACAAAGTGAAACAACGAAAATCGAAACAGTCCTGAAAGGTAACACAACACAAAACAGGAAACAACTACCCACAAACACCAGGTGGGAACAGGCTACCTAAGTATGGTTCTCAATCAGAGATAACGATAGACAGCTGCCTCTGATTGGGAACCATACCAGGCCAAACACATAGAAAACATAGAAAAACAACATAGAATGTCTACCCCAACTCACACAACCAAAATAGAGACATAAAAAAGGAACTAAGGTCGGGGCGTGACAGAAATATCACATTTACTTAAGTTTTCAGACCCTTTACCCTTTACTAATACCTTTGTCGAAGCACCAATTATAGCCTTGAGTCTTCTTGGGTATGACGATACAAGCTTGGCACACCAGTATTTGGGGAGTTTATCCCATTCTTCTCTGCAGATACTCTCAAGTTCTGTCAGGTTCAATGGTGAGTGTTGCTGCACAGATATTTTCAAGTCTCTCCAGAGATGTTTGATCGGGTTCAAGTCCGGGCTCTGGCTGGGCCACTCAAGGACATTCAAAGACTTGTCCCGAAGCCACTCCTGCGTTGTCTTGGCTGTGTGAACCTTCGCCCCAGGCTGAGGTCCTGGATGCTCTGGAGCAGGTTTTCATCAAGGAACTCTCTGTACTTTGCACCATTCATCTTGGCCTTGATCCTGACTTGTATCCCTGCCTCTGAGCCCCCCCCCCACACACACCCCACAGCATAATGTGCCACCACCATTCTTCACTGTAGGGATGGTGCCAGGTTTCCTCCAGACGTGACGCTTGGTATTCAGGTCAAAGAGTTTAATCTTGGGTTCATCAGACCAGATAATCCTTTTTCTCATGGTCTTTCTCATGGTCTTTCTCATGGTCTGGAAGCCACTCCTCAGTAAAAGGCACATGACAGCCTGCTTGGAGTTTTCCAAAAGGCACCTTTTTGGAGCTTGGAGTTTGGAAAACTTCAAGCAGGCTGTCATGTGCCTTTTACTGAGGAGTGGCTTCCGTCTGGCCACTTTACCATAAAGGCCTGATTCGGGGAGTGCTGCAGAGGTGGTTGTCCTTCTGGAAGGTTTTCCCATCTACACAGAAGAACTCTAGAGCTCTGTCAGAGTGACCATCCGGTTCTTGGTCACTTCCAGGAGGCCACTGTGTTCTTGGGGACCTTCAATACTGCAGATATGTTTTGGTACCCTTCCCCTGATTCCACACAATCCTGTCTCGGCGCTCTACGGACAATTCCTTCAACCTCATGACTTGGTTTTTGCTCTGACATGCACTGTCAACTGTGGGACTTATAGACTGGTGTGTGCCTTTCCACATCATGTCCAATCAATTGAATATACCACAGGTGCGCTCCAATCAAGTTGTAGAAACATCTCAAGGATGATCAATGGAAACAGGATGCACTGGAGCTCAATTTAGAGTCTCATAGCAAATGGTCTGAATACTTATGTAAATAAGCTATTTCTGGTCAAATGTATTGCTAAAATTTCTAAAAACCTGTTTTCGCTGTGTCATTTGGGGTATTGCTGAGGATTTTTATGAATGTAATGCATTTTAGAATAAGGCTGCAACGTAACAAAATGTGGAAAATGTCAATGGGTCTGAATACTTTCCGAAGGAAAAAAAAAAGGACACCGTCTTCCAGCTGATTTTAAAACTTGAGTCACACCACATTATTTCTGCCTCATGCACATAATCATGTACGTTTTGGAGCGAGCGGTCGCATCCGCGCTTCGGTCTGCTTCGGTCTGCAGGTTGTATAACTTTTCATTACATTTCATTACATTTCATTATAGTACAACGGTTTGATTTGTCTAATCTTAGCAATTTCTTCTTAGCTAGCTACATAGCCGTCTTTGTATCAAAGATAATTGCGTAATTATCGTATTTCGTCGTCCTCCTATCTGCCCAGCAGCTAGCCAGCTAGCAAACGTTCACCGTCTACCGTAGCACTGTAGTAACTATCACACTCAACTGAACGACTTGATTAGTGTAGTGTTAGCTAGCTACATAGTTGTCTTTGCTGTCTTCGTATCCAAGATAATTGTGTAGTTTAGAGTGTGTAGTCTTAGAGTGATTATCTTAATTTACCGAGGTTAGCTAGCCAGCTATTTGTCGTCCTTAACGTAGGAGTCACTCCTAGCTAGCCAACAGCTAGCCAACGTCTACTGAATAGAACTTTCGCATTCCGGTCGCATTCCGCTTCGCTCCACAGGTAGTATCACATTTTCATTTCATTTCATTACAGTCCCAACGGTGTGATTTGTTTGATCGTAGCTAGCTACATAGCTAGCTACATAGCCGTCTTTGTTTCAAAGATAATTGTGTAGTCTAGAGCGATTTTCTAGGTTAGCTAGCCAGCTATTGTCGTTCTTTTAACGCAACGTAACGTAATCAACACTGCTAGCTAGCCAACTAGCCCCCGAATAGCAGCATTGTAGAAACTTTACACTCAACGGAACGACTTGATTAGTGTAGTGTCAACAACGCAGCCACTGCCGGCTAGCCTACCTCAGCAGTACTGTATCATTTTAATCATTTTAGTCAATTCGATTCTTGCTACGTAAGCTTAACTTTCTGAACATTCGAGACGTGTAGTCCACTTGTCATTCCAATCTCCTTTGCATTAGCGTAGCCTCTTCTCTAGCCTGTCAACTATGTGTCTGTCTATCCCTGTTCTCTCCTCTCTGCACAGACCATACAAACGCTCCACACCGCGTGGCCGCGGCCACCCTAATCTGGTGGTCCCAGCGCGCACGACCCACGTGGAGTTCCAGGTCTCCGGTAGCTTCTGGAACTGCCGATCTGCGGCCAACAAGGCAGAGTTCATCTCAGCCTATGCCTCCCTCCAGTCCCTCGACTTCTTGGCACTGACGGAAACATGGATCACCACAGACAACACCGCTACTCCTACTGCTCTCTCTTCGTCCGCCCACGTGCTCTCGCACACCCCGAGAGCTTCTGGTCAGCGGGGTGGTGGCACCGGGATCCTCATCTCTCCCAAGTGGTCATTCTCTCTTTCTCCCCTTACCCATCTGTCCATCGCCTCCTTTGAATTCCATGCTGTCACAGTTACCAGCCCTTTCAAGCTTAACATCCTTATCATTTATCGCCCTCCAGGTTCCCTCGGAGAGTTCATCAATGAGCTTGATGCCTTGATAAGCTCCTTTCCTGAGGACGGCTCACCTCTCACAGTTCTGGGCGACTTTAACCTCCCCACGTCTACCTTTGACTCATTCCTCTCTGCCTCCTTCTTTCCACTCCTCTCCTCTTTTGACCTCACCCTCTCACCTTCCCCCCCTACTCACAAGGCAGGCAATACGCTCGACCTCATCTTCACTAGATGCTGTTCTTCCACTAACCTCATTGCAACTCCCCTCCAAGTCTCTGACCACTACCTTGTATCCTTTTCCCTCTCGCTCTCATCCAACACTTCCCACACTGCCCCTACTCGGATGGTATCGCGCCGTCCCAACCTTCGCTCTCTCTCCCCCGCTACTCTCTCCTCTTCCATCCTATCATCTCTTCCCTCTGCTCAAACCTTCTCCAACCTATCTCCTGATTCTGCCTCCTCAACCCTCCTCTCCTCCCTTTCTGCATCCTTTGACTCTCTATGTCCCCTATCCTCCAGGCCGGCTCGGTCCTCCCCTCCCGCTCCGTGGCTCGACGACTCATTGCGAGCTCACAGAACAGGGCTCCGGGCAGCCGAGCGGAAATGGAGGAAAACTCGCCTCCCTGCGGACCTGGCATCCTTTCACTCCCTCCTCTCTACATTTTCCTCCTCTGTCTCTGCTGCTAAAGCCACTTTCTACCACTCTAAATTCCAAGCATCTGCCTCTAACCCTAGGAAGCTCTTTGCCACCTTCTCCTCCCTCCTGAATCCTCCTCCCCCCCTCCTCCCTCTCTGCAGATGACTTCGTCAACCATTTTGAAAAGAAGGTCGACGACATCCGATCCTCGTTTGCTAAGTCAAACGACACCGCTGGTTCTGCTCACACTGCCCTACCCTGTGCTCTGACCTCTTTCTCCCCTCTCTCTCCAGATGACATCTCGCGTCTTGTGACGGCCGGCCGCCCAACAACCTGCCCGCTTGACCCTATCCCCTCCTCTCTTCTCCAGACCATTTCCGGTGACCTTCTCCCTTACCTCACCTCGCTCATCAACTCATCCCTGACCGCTGGCTACGTCCCTCCCGTCTTCAAGAGAGCGAGAGTTGCACCCCTTCTGAAAAAACCTACACTCGATCCCTCCGATGTCAACAACTACAGACCAGTATCCCTTCTTTCTTTTCTCTCCAAAACTCTTTAACGTGCCGTCCTTGGCCAGCTCTCCCGCTATCTCTCTCAGAATGACCTTCTTGATCCAAATCAGTCAGCTTTCAAGACTAGTCATTCAACTGAGACTGCTCTTCTCTGTATCACGGAGGCACTCCGCACTGCTAAAGCTAACTCTCTCTCCTCTGCTCTCATCCTTCTAGACCTATCGGCTGCCTTCGATACTGTGAACCATCAGATCCTCCTCTCCACCCTCTCCGAGTTGGGCATCTCCGGCGCGGCCCATGCTTGGATTGCGTCCTACCTGACAGGTCGCTCCTACCAGGTGGCGTGGCGAGAATCTGTCTCCTCACCACGCGCTCTCACCACTGGTGTCCCCAGGGCTCTGTTCTAGGCCCTCTCCTATTCTCGCTATACACCAAGTCACTTGGCTCTGTCATAACCTCACATGGTCTCTCCTATCATTGCTATGCAGACGACACACAATTAATCTTCTCCTTTCCCCCCTCTGATGACCAGGTGGCGAATCGCATCTCTGCATGTCTGGCAGACATATCAGTGTGGATGACGGATCACCACCTCAAGCTGAACCTCGGCAAGACGGAGCTGCTCTTCCTCCCGGGGAAGGACTGCCCGTTCCATGATCTCGCCATCACGGTTGACAACTCCATCGTGTCCTCCTCCCAGAGCGCTAAGAACCTTGGCGTGATCCTGGACAACACCCTGTCGTTCTCAACTAACATCAAGGCGGTGGCCCGTTCCTGTAGGTTCATGCTCTACAACATCCGCAGAGTACGACCCTGCCTCACACAGGAAGCGGCGCAGGTCCTAATCCAGGCACTTGTCATCTCCCGTCTGGACTCCTGCAACTCGCTGTTGGCTGGGCTCCCTGTCTGTGCCATTAAACCCCCACAACTCATCCAGAACGCCGCAGCCCGTCTGGTGTTCAACCTTCCCAAGTTCTCTCACGTCACCCCGCTCCTCCGCTCTCTCCACTGGCTTCCAGTTGAAGCTCGCATCCGCTACAAGACCATGGTGCTTGCCTACGGAGCTGTGAGGGGAACGGCACCTCAGTACCTCCAGGCTCTGATCAGGCCCTACACCCAAACAAGGGCACTGCGTTCATCCACCTCTGGCCTGCTCGCCTCCCTACCACTGAGGAAGTACAGTTCCCGCTCAGCCCAGTCAAAACTGTTCGCTGCTCTGGCCCCCCAATGGTGGAACAAACTCCCTCACGACGCCAGGACAGCGGAGTCAATCACCACCTTCCGGAGACACCTGAAACCCCACCTCTTTAAGGAATACCTAGGATAGGATAAAGTAATCCTTCTCACCCCCTTAAAAGACCTAGATGCACTATTGTAAAGTGGCTGTTACACTGGATGTCATAAGGTGAAAGCACCAATTTGCTGAGGTAGGCTAGCTGCGTTGTTGACACTACCCTAATCAAGTCGTTCCGTTGAGTGTGAAGTTTCTACAATGCTGCTATTCGGGGGCTAGCTGGCTAGCTAGCAGTGTTGGTTACGTTACGTTGCGTTAGGAGAACGACAATAGCTGGCTAGCTAACCTAGAAAATCGCTCTAGACTACACAATTATCTTTGAAACAAAGACGGCTATGTAGCTAGCTTGATCCTGAACTGCTCTGACTGAAAAACAGACCCCAAATACTGTATATACATTTTTTAAAGGAAACAGTAAACCGGCTGTCCCCCATGAATGATGCAGATCCCAACCTTGAGCCAATCAGTGTAAATTTGCAAATTACATATTTCTATGGCAAGACACACCTTTCAACCAAGTTTCGTCAAAATTGGGCCAGTGTTGTCCATGATGTCAAGTGTGACTAAAATACTAAGGACAGAGACAGATCCACAGCCACCCAATTTCACTCAGGGGGACAATCAAGGATACACACCCAGTTATTCTGGTGGAGGAGATCAATATTGCAAGAGGGTTTTGTACACCATACGTTTTCAGAGCTGTAGTTTAAAGTAGAAAAACCATAATGAGCCAGGGATTGAGATCTCCACAAGACCCTGTTGGTTGAAGACAGCACTCAGAGTATAAAGCTGCGGCCAAATATATTGGCATCCATGCACTGTTATTAAATAATTCCCTATTTCTTCTCAAATAAATTGCAATGGAAAAAAAAACTTAAGGTTGTGGGTCTTCCAGCAGGACAATTATCCCAAACACGCATCGAAAGCAACCCCTGGTATGGTTCAATATGAATCACTGGACTGCTCTGGAATGGCCAGCAGAAGAGTTCAGATCTGAATCACATCAATGACGTAGGGCAAGAGCTGAAAACAGCAGTTGGTGGAGGGTACCACTCAAACACTGAAGAATTAGAGCAGTTTGTTGCTGAAACATTGCCAGTGAAAAGGTGCAGCAAGCTCATTGGTGACTAGAAGAAGCATTTGTTGGCAGTTGTCTTGGCCAAAGACTGTGTAACCACATTTTTTCCATATAATTTGTCTTTAATCGTAAACTTGACAAAAATGAAGTTCACAACAATCTAAATGGTTTTGCAATGTTGAAAATCCAAAAACAAAATAAGTTCTACTTATTTAAAAAAAAAATAGGGAATAAGATATTTTTTGAACTGAAGTTCATCCCTAGACGGAGCTGAATTCCCAGGTAAGTAAAGCTGTGACATTCAAGCGAGACAGGCGATGATGGTAAATTCACTTCCTTGGCTGTGGCGTTCAATGGCATTAAAATAGACTTAGACCAATTCATCTTGAAGCGCGTAAAAAAAACGAATTATTCAAAAAGGCTAAGGACTTTTTGTCATATCATATAAGTACATCCAAATGTGATCAGCTCAAAAGGAAATATGATGAGTTATTCCTTTGATTTAAAACGGCGATATACAGTACACTGATGTTCCCTAACAGCCTATAGGTTCTACCAAGAGCGTAAATAGGTCTGGAAAAATGGGCATCCCTATTTTGTACTCCTATGCAATACAAACTCTAATTTTATAGTAATAAACACAAACCATTTGTGGACCATTGGATTTCACTGAGAGTGAAAAACAATGCATGCAAAATAAATGCAGCTACTCGTTTTGGGTTTAACTAGGTGCTCATTTACACCAAACAAAAAATATAAACGCAACATGTAAAGTGTTGGTCCCATGTTTCATGAGCTAGAAATAAAGATCCCAGAAATGTTCCATATACACAAAAAGCTTATTTCACTCAAGATTTTGCACCAATTTGTTTACATCTGTTAGTGAGCCTTACTCCTTTGCCAAGATAATCCATCCACCTGACAGGTGTGGCATATCAAGAAGCTGATTAAACACCTTAATTATTGCACAGGTGCACCTTGTGCTGGGGACAATAAAAGGCCACTCTAAAATGTGCCATTTTGTCACACAACAACAATGACATAGATGTTTCAAGTTTTGAGGGAGTGGGCAATTGGCATGATGATTGCAGAAATGTCTACAAGAGCTGTTGCCAGAGAATTGAATGTTAATTTCCCTTAGATCATTATCATAATAATAGACTTTATTTACTTAATCAAATACATGGTTTGTAGATGTGCACATTCTGTGTTTCATCAATGGCTGTGTGCACACGTTTGAACATACATATGTGTGTGTGTCATTGGAAAAATAACCTTGTATGTTTGTGGTTCTGGCATTTCCTTGGGAAACTCAGACTGATGAAAACACAATCGATTTATCACAATCATGATGTAGTAGATGACGTTACATTATGTCTCACAATCAATGGCAATTGATACATCAAACGGGTCCAGGAGTGTTGTCATTACAATTGCGTTTCTATTGGACAGGTTCAGCAAACAGGGAGGGACGTAGAAACAATAGTTTTCGTTGTAAAACAGAACATTTTGTAACTGTAACAAATGATTGCACCCCTGGTATGTGTGTCTCCATGTACCGCTAGATTAGGAACTCAGTCATAACGTGGGGGAGGCCTCATTCATTGTTCTTCAAAAGATGAGTCACAGGACACACTTCAGCACACTCTTTTCTACAAGGTGACATAAACACACATTTTCCTTTACATCTTATTCATCATAATGATGTCATCAAGGTTGTTTTTTAAACTATAAAGGCTGTAGCAATGCAGCAGTTTAGTAGAGTTTGGAGGTGCACCATTACTGAATACTGAGCTTTCAGAGGAGTTCAGCTACAATATAATTTTTGGGGGGTAAGTGTGGTTTTCAATTATTGTGTTATCTTTTTTATTATGATCAGAGTTGTAGTGTGTATTTGTAAAAGTGAACTTTTTGTTAATCTTAATTGGCAAGGCTATAACTGGTAAACTTCCTCTCTGTCCCTTGACCTCGGTCAACCTTGGTTCTTAAATCTCAGATCATCTCAAGTGAAGTTCTTGTTCCAGGTACTAAGGGCCAGATCAGACCTTTAGTAGAACTGTTTTTAACTTTCTGGCACCTTGGTCACGGAATAATCTCAAGAACTCCTTAAACCTAGAGTGTTTTGACCTGATAGAGGAATTCAAGGCTATAGTTGCAAAGTTTTGGAACTGTTTCAACTCTATGATTACATGTGTTTTATTAATGATGGTGGGAAATTATTGTAATTTATAGTTATGTTTTCGTTGTGCTGTGTATGTGTTATGGTAAATGTGTAAAAACAGTGCATCTAAAAGATTTCATTCTCGTTGGTAAATCTACAGATATACTGTAGCAGGTAATCTATACATTTACATTTTTTACACATTTACACTAACCACACTGTACTGTATCTTTCCGGGGGGGTTTGTTAGCTGCCCTCTTGGCCAGGTCTCCAGCATAAAAGATCCCTTTTTTTTTAAATACTAGTGATCTCCTACCATAACATTTTACAACAGTGCAATATCAGACAAAAAAATACTGATGGGCATTTACCATTTACCACAATATTCCAGTATATATTAAATGTGTCAATGTCATTCTGTTTGTAATTATCTATCTTATCCCCATCTCTCTGTCATTATTGATTAAAAAGGAAACAGTTTCAAAGATGAACAGAAATATTCTCACAGTCCTTCTGATTGTTGGTAAGTTGAGCCACTGGTATTTACAGTATATTGTAGATCATTTTGAATTGCAAAAATGTATTCTAAAATCTATGCTTTAATTTTCAATAGCATCAGGGAATGCCCAAAGCCCAACAACTAATGCCCCCACAACAACCACAGCTACTGCAACCACAACCACAACCACAGCTGTAGCAACAACAAACATAGCTGCCGCCACGACCACCAGAGAAGGCATAACAACTACCACATTTGCTGCCACAATGACCACAGCTGCTTTGACTACAACCACAGCTGTACCAACTACAACTACAGCTGCAATCACAGCAGATGCAACAACGACAACAGCTGCTGCCACAACACCAACAGCTGTTAAAACCACAACCACCGCAGCAGCCAACACAACCACATCAGCAACCCCAGCAGCTGCCACAACAACAACAGGTGCTCCAACTACAACCACAGCTTCTCCAACAACAACCGCAGCTGCTTCCACTACAACCACAGCTGCCACCACGACCACCACAGCTGGCATAACAACTACCACAGTTGCTGTTTTGACGACAACCACAGCTGCTCCAACCACAACTACTGCAGCATCCACGACAACCACAGCGGCTGTCACAACAACCAAAGATGCTCCAACTATAACTAAAGCTACTGCTCCTACAACCACGGATGCTGCCACAACAACCACAGATGATGTCACAACAACCACTGCTGCAAACACAGCAGACGCAACCACAACCACAGCTGCCGGCATAACAACTACCACATTTGCTGCCACAACGACCACAGCTGCTTTGACTACCACAGCGGCTGCCACACCAACCACAGCTGCTGCAACAACAACCAAAGTTGCAGGCATGACAACCACAGCTGCTGCCATGACAACCACAGCTGCTCCGAATATAACCAAAGCTGCTGCCACAACAACCACAGATGCTGTCACAAAAACCACAGCTGCTCCAACTACAAACACAGCAGACGCAAACACAACCACAGCTGCCGCCACGACCACCAGAGAAGGCATAACAACTACCACATTTGCTGCCACAATGACCACAGCTGCTTTGACTACAACCACAGCTGTACCAACTACAACTACAGCTGCAATCACAGCAGATGCAACAACGACAACAGCTGCTGCCACAACACCAACAGCTGTTAAAACCACAACCACCGCAGCAGCCAACACAACCACATCAGCAACCCCAGCAGCTGCAACAACAACAACAGGTGCTCCAACTACAACCACAGCTTCTCCAACAACAACCGCAGCTGCTTCCACTACAACCACAGCTGCCACCACGACCACCACAGCTGGCATAACAACTACCACAGTTGCTGTTTTGACGACAACCACAGCTGCTCCAACCACAACTACTGCAGCATCCACGACAACCACAGCGGCTGTCACAACAAACAAAGATGCTCCAACTATAACTAAAGCTACTGCTCCTACAACCACGGATGCTGCCACAACAACCACAGATGATGTCACAACAACCACTGCTGCAAACACAGCAGACGCAACCACAACCACAGCTGCCGGCATAACAACTACCACATTTGCTGCCACAACGACCACAGCTGCTTTGACTATAACCACAGATGTACCTACTACAACTACAGTTGCAGCCAAGAAAACATTAGCTGCTCTTACTACAACTACTGCAGCAGCCACGACAACCACATCTGCTGCCACGACAACCACAGCTCCTACCACAACAACCACAGCTGCTCCTACTACAACCAAAGCTGCTGCCACAAAACCCATAGATGTTGTCACAACTACAACAGCTGCTTCAACTACAACCACAGCAGACACAATGATGACAACAGCTGCTACCTCAACAACCACAGCTGTTAAAACTACAACCACTGCAGCAGCCAACACAACCACAGCAGCCACCCCAGCAGCTGCCACAACAACCACAGGTGCTGCAACTACAACCACAGCTTCTCCAACAACAACCAAACTGCTTACACTACAACCAAAGTTGCCAAAACGACCACCACAGCTGGATTAACAACTACCACAGTTGCTGGCACATCAACCACAGCTGCTTTGACTACAACCACAGCTCTACCAACCACAACTTCAGCTGAAGCCAAGACAACCACAGCTGCTCCAACTGAAACTACTGCAGCAGCCACGACAATCACAGCTGCTGCCACGACAACCACAGCGGCTGCCACAATGACCACAGCTGCTGCCACAACAACCAAAGCTGCTGCCACAACAACCAAAAATGCTGCCACAACAACCACAGATGCTGTCACAACAACCACAGCTGCTCCAACTACAACCACTGCAGATGCAACCACAAACACAGCTGCTGCCACGATAACCACAGCTGTTCAAACTACATCCACCGGAGCAGCCACCACAACCACAGCAGCTACTACAGCAGCTACTACAGCAGCTACTACAGCAGCTGCCAAGACAACCACAGCTGCTCCAACTGAAACTACTGCAGCAGCCACGACAATCACAGCTGCTGCCACGACAACCACAGTGGCTGCCACAATGACCACAGCTGCTGCCACAACAACCAAAGCTGCTGCCACAACAACCACAGATGCTGTCACAACAACCGCAGCTGCTCCAACTACAACCACTGCAGATGCAACCACAACCACAGCTGCTGCCACGATAAACACAGCTGTTCAAACTACATCCATCGGAGCAGCCACCACAACCACAGCAGCTACTACAGCAGCTACTACAGCAGCTGCCAAGACAACCACAGCTGCTCCAACTGAAACTACTGCAGCAGCCACGACAATCATAGCTGCTGCCATGACAACTACAAATGCTGCCACAACAACTACAAATGCTGCCATAACAACCACAGATGCTGTCACAACAACCACAGCTGCTCCAACTACAACCACTGCAGATGCAACCACAACCACAGCTGCTGCCACGACAACCACAGCTTCTCCAACAATAACCATAGACACTGCCACAACAACCACAGCTGATGCCACAACAACCACAGTTGCTGCTACATCAGCCACAGATGCTGCCACAACAACCACAGATGCTCCAACTACAATCACTACCGATGCAACCACATACACACCTGCTACCACGACAACCACAGTTGTTCAATCTACAACCACCGGAGCAGCCACAACAACCACAGCAGCAACTACAGCAGCTGCTACCATGACAAACATTTCTGCAGCCACGACAACCACAGCTGTTGCCACGACAACCATAGCAGCTGCTACCACTAACACAGTTGATTCCACAAATATCATCACAACAACCAGAGCTATCACCACAACAACGACAGCTGCTACCACAACGACCACAGCAGATGCTCCGACAAACACAGCTGCTCCAACTTCAACCACAGATGCCCCCTTAACAACCACAGCTACTGCCACCACAACCACAGCTGGCATCACGTCTACCACAAATGCACTCATAACAACCACAGCTGCTGTCACAACAACCACAGCTGATGCTACAACAACCACAGCTGATGCTACAACAACCAAAGCTGATGCCACAACAACCACAGCTGCTCCATCTACAACCACTGCAGACGCAACCACAACCACTGCTGCTGCCACAACAACTGCAGCTGTTCAAACTACAACCACCGGAGCAGCCAACACAATCACAGCAGCTACTACAGCAGCTACTACAGCAGCTGCCACAACAACCACAGCTGCTTCCACTACATCCACAGCTGCTACCATGACAAACATTGCTGCTGCCACGACAACCACAGCTGCTGCAACTACAACCACAGCTGCCACCACCACCTCTGCTGCCTCAATGACCACAGCTGCTTCGACTACAACCACAGCCTCTGCAATGACAACCACAGCTGCACCAACTTCATCCACAGCTGCTCTCACAACAACCACAGCGGTTTCCACAAACACCACCGCTGCTCCTACAACAACCACAGCTGCACAAACGACAACCAAAATGGCTCCAACAATCAACACAGCCGCTGCAACCACAACAACAGACTCAACAGCGGGCACCGACAGAAAATGAGGGGTCACTGGGATTAGGATTCAGAATGATCCGTGCATTCCTAAGTGACTATCCTGACTCTTCCACAACAACATATCAGGAACTGGTGGCAAACGTCACCACAGAGGTCATCAGCACTTCTTTGAACAACATTCGCACTTCAATGCTGAAATTATTGATTGAAATTATTGATACTAATAGAATACTTTTTTCACAGGTGAATCGTGGTTACTAAATCCTTTACCCTTTAACATACCTTAGGTGTAGGATTATTAAATTCACGTGAGTAACAATTCATTGTTTTCTGTAACTCAGAGAATGTCTCCATTCAAATTCAATGATCCAGAAATAACAGTGATACAGTGATATAACAAGTTTGAATAATACATAAAGAACAATTAGAACACTTAATTACAATACATATTGTTTTGTTTTTTAAATAATTTTGGGGGGAAATATCTATTTAAGCATCTGACCTGAAAAGAAAAACACATTTCTTTGTTTACAGGAGAGGCTCAATTATTGTCAACATGACCCTTATTTTCAAGAACCAGACAGTGGTTCCCAATGCAACGAGTGCAGAGCAGGGATTGACTGACTCTCTGTCTCACGCGAACCTCTTCCTCAACGTTGACACAACCTCCATTACTGCAAGTAAGTTAAGCCATCACTGCTGACCTTGTCATTGTCGTCACTCTCAACATTGACACATGGCACTCTAGTATTGTTATAGTATTTATGAGTTAACTTCTTTGGTCTTACAGGGACAACAACTACAACTACCACAGCCACCACAACAACCACAGCCGCCCCCACAACAACAACAACAACAACAGCTGGTCTTACAGCAAAAACAGCTGCTTCAACAACATTAGTTGTTGCAACAACCACAGCTTCTGCCTCCAGTGGAATAAGCTGCAAGAAAAGTCTACTCACAATCTGTCTGGTTGTATTGTCACAACTGTTTCACTAATACTCATAGACGGATGACCACAGTGACAGGGCAACTTACCAGAAAATCGAATCATGTTTAATATTATCATATAATTATATAATATTCGTTGTTATTTATTATCCACAAATGTACAGGGTAAACGTGAATTGCTATGGACAACAGGAGAGCATTGAGCAGCTTGTTGACAAAGTAAAAAACAACAGCAGTATTGACAATTAAAGTCTGTGAATCTGGGTAGTTATCATACTACTTATTGCACTACCTTCATATTTAACATTGTGGAGATGTAACATTTTCTGTAACGTATTCATTAAGAAATTCAATTCAATGCAATCCATGACCTGAAAAGACATTCACATCCCTTTAAAAATTACCAACATAAAGAAATAATAATCATTCTATCAATTATTGTTTGCCAACTGAATCTCCAGTATGTCAGAGCACAAATATCACTTTATTTCTATGGGAAAAAGGGTTGAAAAAGGGTTCTACCGTTGTTTCCCAAACTGTGGAAAGGGTTCTACATGGAACTCAACAGGGTTATTTATACCTCAAACTGAAAGGTTTCTTCAACGGGTTTTTCTATGGGGAACACTTTTAGGTTCTAGACAGCACCTTTCTGTGTGTACAAATGCAATTTTTATGAGCAACCTGTGATGGAAATGTTTCTGTGTGTATGTTAAGTAATTTTGTAATCAATGTTCATAAATTCCAATTATCTTTATCTGTCTGATACCCAGAGGTTGTAAAGTTCTGGTCTTAAATAAAACAGACAGAATTCCCAGCTCACAATCGATCAGATGCAGATTTATTTGCGAGAGCTCTCACGTTTTCACAAATACATTCCCTTTTACCATCCTAACCTACGCACATACATACACACCAACATAGGGATTTTCTCATGAGTCTCATCACAGTTTATAAACACTCAGCTGACAGTTCCAGGCTCTCCCAGACACTAGAACTCTGGAGGAGCTCTCCCTGTCCTCTCTTATCTCCACATACATTATTTTCTTCCTAGGTACATGCCATATAACCCCTTCCTAATGAACAAACATTATTTAACACTACAAGAAAGACAGGGTATTCTTCTTGCCAGTTATAGTGCCGTATACCTCATTTAGTCATTATTGATTAAAAAAAATCCCTTTAACAGTGTATGACTGCACAGAGGAAACCACACTGTCAATCATAAGCAATTTGGCAGTATGCCCAGAACATTGCTCTGGGAACTAGAAGGAGTGTCAAGGTAAAAAGCCTGGTGTAGTGTTAGTCGCATACAGGAACCAACCATGCTGATAACTTGTTTGTGTAGCAGTATAACCTCCCTTTCAGAGTTTTTCGTCAAGTTTGAATTGAGTTTGTGATAATAAAGATTTCTTCATTTACTTTGAGTTTGAGTTCTAACCATATATACATTTCAAGCTAAACAGACCATTTATGTACAATGGCAACAAAATCATAGACAGTGGTTAGCTGCAATCCGAGTGACTATTCCTGGTTTAGCGTCACGTCCCTGTCCCGATGCTAGCACCAACTAGCCAGGAGCTGGGCCCATATCCCGGCTAGCAGAAGAAGCCCAACAGCCACTCCTGCGCTATAATACCCTTTTTGCCAACTGTCCCAGACCCCCTTCGACTGCCGGTACGGGGCATGGAACCCCACTGATCCTTCACAACTGGACTACCGACAAAATCTGCTCGAGGGGGTAATCAAACTGGCTCCGTGGCACTGCTAGCTGCGGCCCGCTAACGTTAGCTGTCTAGAGCATACTGTTAGCTTAAGAGGCCCATCAGACAAATTATTCGGCAACTATACCTATTCTGCCAATTGGCCTGGTTTACCACAGGGAGCCCTGCTGATCCGTCTACCGACATATTCAGCACATGGGGGCCACAACATACTTTCTTCCATTGCTACATCCTTCTAAGGCCCTTCTGCTAGCTGCTAGCCCCAGCCCTCTAGCTGCCTGAAGCCACTCACTGGACTCCCATGATTACTCGGCTACGCATGCCTCTCGCTAACGTCAATATGCCTTGTCCATTGCTGTTTTGGTTAGTATTTATTGCCTTGTTTCACTGTAGAGCCTTTAGCCCTGCTCAATACAGCTTAGTGAACACTTTAATTCCACCTCCAACACATTCGGTGACATCACCTGATTTAAATGATATTCCTAGAGACAATATCTCTTTCATCGGCACTCTATGCACAGGTTTACCCCCACTGTATTCACATCCTACCATGCTGTGCATTATGCCTTGAATCTTTTCCACCGCGCCCAGAAATCTGTTCCTTTTATTCTCTGTTCTGAACATACTAGGCGTCCTGTTCTTTTAGCCCTTAGCTGCACCCTTATCCTACTCCTCCTCTGTTCCTCTGGTGATGTGGAGGTTAACCCCTGCAGTGCCTAGCTCCACTCCCATTCCCCAGGCGCATTTGTTGACTTCTGTAACTGTAAAAGCCTGGGTTTCATGCATGTTAACATTAGAAGCCTCATCCCTAAGTTTGTTTTATTCACTGCCCTAGCACACTCTGCCAACCCGGATGTCCTAGCCGTGTCTGAATCCTGGCTCAGGAAGGCCACCAAAAATCCTGAAATTTCCATCCCTAACTATAAAATTTTCTGACAAGATAGAACTGCCAAAGGGGGCGATCTACTGCAATCTACTGCAGAGATAGCCTACAGAGTTCTGTCATGCTATCCAGGTCTGTGACCAAACAATTTGAGCTTCTACTTTTAAACATCCACCTTTCCAGAAACAAGTCACTCACCATTGCGGCTTGTTATAGATCCCCCTCGGCCCCCAGTTGTGCCCTGGACACCATATGTGTTATCTCCCTCTCTAACTTTGAGCATCAGATGCCTGAGCAGCTTACTGATCACTGTACCTGTACACAGCCAATCTGTAAATAGCACACCCAACTACCCCATCCCCATATTATTACTTAGCATCTTGCTCTTTTGCACCGCAGTATCTATACTTGCACATCATCATCTGCAAATCTATTCCTCCAGTATTAATGCTAAATTGTAATTATTTTCGCCTCTGGCCTATTTATTGCCTACCTCCCTACCTCTACATTTGCACAGACTGTACATAGATTTTTCTATTTTTATCCAAACATATACAGTATTATATAACCAATTGATGTGCCTGGAGAAAGCCACTGCTTAGAGCATCAGGCACGCCCCACAACCAGCATAGAGTCCCACAGCGGAGGTGTCATAATGCCCATAAAACCTAGCAGTCAAACAGGCAAATGGTTCCAATCGTTTTTCCACCAACCATTTTTCCCATAAGGAATTTTAGAAACACTTAAAATAAGGCCTGTGTTTCGTGTAGGCTTACCCTGGCGTAACATTTTGATAACCATGTACAGTAAATCTCTCTCGGACAAGGTGACTTTTGTCAATCAAGTATTACTGAAGTGCCTTGTTGCAAACAGGATGCATGTTTTGGATTTTTTTTTAGTCTGTAAAAAAGCTTCCTTCTTTTCACTCTGTCATTTAGGTTAGTATTGTGGAGTAACTACAATGTTGTTGATCCATGCTCAGATCTGATATCACAACCATTAAACTCTGTAACTGTTTTAAAATCAGCATTGGCCTCATGGTGAAATCCCTGAGCACGTTCCATCCTCCTGTATCTTTGTAGTGACTGGGTGTATTGACACACCATCCAAAACCTAATGAATTACTTGAAAACGCTCAAAGGGATAATACGCGTATTATTACAAATAAAAATAAATCACATCTAACAATCGGTGCCCTTTTTTTGTGAGGCATTGAAAGAATTCACTACTCAATTGTATTTTTGGGGTACAGAGATGGGATAGTTATACAAAATCATGTTAAGTAAGGGATAAATGCCAATGTTCTGTACATTACCTTGGAAATAATGGACAACTCAGCAGAATGAGTTGGAGCCTAGTCCCTTTGCAGAGTTCATTTGTCCAAGGTAATGTACATAACAGAGGGGTTTATACCGCTTATACCCACATTTGATTTTTTTTTAACTATATGAAAGCACACGTTTAGCTGTAGGTATACAGTACCAGTCAAAAGTTTGGACACACCTACTCATTCCAGGGTTTTATTTTATTCCAGGGTATTTCTTTATTTATTATTTCTTTTCAATATTGTATAATAATAGTGAAGACATCAAAACTATGAAATAACACATATGGAATCATGAAGTAAGCAAAAAAGCTTCAAATCAGCTTCATTAAATTGCACCCACAAAACACCAGTCTCAACATCAACAGTGACGAGGCAACTCTGGGATGCTGACCTTCTAGGCCGAGTTCCTCTGTCCAGTGTCTGTGTTCTTTTGCCCATCTTAATCTTTTAATTTATTTGGCCAGTCTGAGATATGGCTTTTTTTCCAACTCTGCCTAGAAGGCAAGCATCCTGGAGACGCCTCTTCAATGTTGACGTTGAGACTGGTGTTTTGCACATACTATTTAATGAGGCTGCCAGTTGAGGACTTGTGAGGAGTCTGTTTCTCAAACTAGACACTAATGTACTTGTCCTCTTGCTCAGTTGTGCACCGGGGCCTCCCACTCCTCTTTCTATTCTGGTTAGAGCCAGTTTGCGTTGTACTAGATGTTCAGTTTCTTGGCAATTTCTCACATGGAAGAGCATTAATTTCTCAGAACAAGAATAGACTGACGAGTTTCAGAAGAAAGTTATTTGTTTCTGGCCATTTTGAGCCTGTAATCGAACGCACAAATGTTGATGCTCCAGATACTCAACCGGTCTAAAGAAGGCCAGGTGTATTTCATCTTTATGCAGCACAACAGTTTTTAGGGTTTTCTAATGATAAATTAGCCTTTTAAAATGATAAACTTGGATTAGCTAACACAACATGGCATTAGAACACAGGAGTGATGGTTGCTGATAATCAGCCTTTTTACTCCCATGTAGATATTCCATAACAAATCAGCCGTTTCCAGCGACAATAGTCATTTACAACATTGACAATGTCTACACAGTATTTCTGATCAATTTGATGTTATTTTAATGGACAAAAAATATCCCGTTCTTTCAAAAACAAGGACATTTCTAAGTGATCGCAAACTTTTGAACGGTAGTGTATATATTTGTGAAGTGCTGCACATCAAATCAATTGCATGTGCTCTATTAATTTATAATTGATAATACTGGAAGAAAATGTACAACAAATGAAAGATCTGTGCGGACCTCTGAATGATTGCCCCTTACAAAAAAGGGTGTGTAACACTGATCTAGATGGAAATCCTGTGTTTCTATGTCAAACAGATTTGTTATATTTCAGTCTTCTGTGATGTATATAAAGTGTAATATTGGGATGCAAACTCAAAATTGAATATATTGCAACTCTATATGTATCTGACATTGTACAGGTCTCTTCTTTTTTTAAGAACATGACCATGTGTGTGAGGGGTATGCTTTTGTTCCAAAATAGATTTTATTAAGACTAACAAGAAACACTCTGTGACCATGTTTTAGCCCACTGCAGTAAAAGGTTCATGTCCATTCTAGAATACCCTTCTAACCAATCAGAAATGGGTACTCAACAATTCTGTGGTATAACCTCTATTTTAAAACTGGGTGGTTTGAGCCCTGAGTGCTGATTGGCTGATATATCAGACCATATACTATGGGTATGACAAAACATGTATTTTTACCATTCTAATTACTTTGTTAACCAGTTTATAATAGCAATAAGGCACCCTGGGGGGGTTTGTGATATATGTCCAATATACCACAGCTAAGTGCTGTGTCCAGGCACTCCGCTTTGCATCTTAGCCGTGGTATATTGGCCATATACCACACCTCGTCGGGCCTTATTGCTTAATTATACCATTGCATTGTTGAATACTTGTTTCTTATTGGCTTGAAGGGCATTCTAGAGTGTGCATTATTTCCCTATTGCACGGTGTAATTCAATGGCTGTAGTTCGATTTTACATGTTCTATGTTTGAGCTGCTTTTAAAAGGAAAAGTCTAATTTAGAACATTATTGGCATTGTTGAATTTGATTTTCATAATGTATAGTTAGGATTGATGATTTGGTTAGCTAAACTAGCAACAACTACTGTAGCTTTTTAGTAAAACTTGCTAGCTACTTCAGTGGATGTTGAACACATTTCTAATGGTAAATTAACACATCTCTGGGGTAAACATGTTAAATTATAGCCATGGTATGAAAGGGATAATCAACCCGAGGCTCTATGCATTCTCTGGAAAATAATGCAAATCTGTGGAACACACCTTCCACCTCATTCATCAGTTTCCACAGAATGCATAGCCCCTCCTTGATTATCCCTTATTGAACACAGAATGCAATTTATTATGCGATTTGTTAAGCAAATGTTTACACCTGAACTTATTTATACTTGCCATAACGAAGGGTTTGACTACATTTTCAGCTTTAAATTTTTTATTAATAAAAAAATGCTCTAAAAACAAAAATTCCACTTTGACATTCTGGGGTATTGTGTGTAGATCTGTGACACAAAATCTCAATTTCATAAATTGTTTATTTGGCTGTAGCACAACAAAATGTGGAAAAGGTAAAGGGTCCTGAAAACTTTCTGAAGGGATATATAGCACTGCTCAACAAAATAAAGGGAACACTTAAACAACACAATGTAACTCCAAGTCAATCACACTTCTGTGAAATCAAACTGTCCACTTAGGAAGCAACACTGATTGACAATACATTTCACATGCTGTTGTGCAAATGGAATAGACAACAGGTGGAAATTATAGGCAATTAGCAAGACACCCCCAATAAAGGAGTGGTTCTGCAGGTGGTGACCACAGACCACTTCTCAGTTCCTATGCTTCCTGGCTGATGTTTTGGTCACTTTTGAATGCTGGCGGTGCTTTCACTCTAGTGGTAGCATGAGACGGAGTCGACAACCCACACAGGTGGCTCAGGTAGTGCAGCTCATCCAGGATGGGACATCAATGCGAGCTGTGGCAAGAAGGTTTGCTGTGTCTGTCAGCGTAGTGTCCAGAGCATGGAGGCGCTACCAGGAGACAGGCCAGTACATCAGGAGACGTGGAGGAGGCCGTAGGAGGGCAACAACCCAGCAGCAGGACCGCTACCTCTGCCTTTATGCAAGGAGGAGCAGGAGGAGCACTGCCAGAGCCCTGCAAAATGACCTCCAGCAGGCCACAAATGTGCATGGGTCTGCTCAAACGGTCAGAAACAGACTCCATGAGGGTGGTATGAGGGCCTGACGTCCACACCGTGCAGGACGTTTGGCATTTGCCAGAGAACACCAAGATTGGCAAATTCGCCACTGGCGCCCTGTGCTCTTCACAGATGAAAGCAGGTTCACACTGAGCACATGTGACAGACGTGACAGAGTATGGAGACGCCGTGGAGAATGTTCTGCTGCCTGCAACATCCTCCAGCATGACCGGTTTGGCGGTGGGTCAGTCATGGTGTGGGGTGGCATTTCTTTGGGGGGCCGCACAGCCCTCCATGTGCTCGCCAGAGGTAGCCTGACTGCCATTAGGTACCGAGATGAGATCCTCAGACCCCTTGTGAGACCATATGCTGATGCGGTTGGCCCTGGGTTCCTCCTAATGCAAGACAATGCTAGACCTCATGTGGCTGGAGTGTGTCAGCAGTTCCTGCAAGAGGAAGGCATTGATGCTATGAACTGGCCCGCCCCGTTCCCCAGACCTGAATCCAATTGAGCACATCTGGGACATCATGTCCATCTCCATCCACCAACGCCACGTTGCACCACAGACTGTCCAGGAGTTGGCGGAGTTTAGTCCAGGTCTGGGAGGAGATCCCTCAGGAGACCATCCGCCACCTCATCAGGAGCATGCCCAGGCGTTGTAGGGAGGTCATACAGGCACGTGGAGGCCACACACACTACTGAGCCTCATTTTGACTTGTTTTAAGGACATTACATCAAAGTTGGATCAGCCTGTAGTGTCGTTTTCCACTTTCATTTTGAGTGTGACTCCAAATCCAGACCTCCATGGGTTGATAAATTTGATTTCCATTGATAATTTTTGTGTGATTTTGTTGTCAGCACATTCATCTATGTAAATAAAAAAGTATTTAATAAGAATATTTCATTCACTCAGATCTAGGATGTGTTATTTTAGTGTTCCCTTTATTTTTTGGAGCAGTGTATATTGAGACAAGAAATAGATTTAGACTATGTATGCTGAACGATAGAGTTGAACTTTGAGCCATTTTAGGTACTAAAAAAGGTACTAAGCAACTAAGCCACTGCAATGAACAATGTATTCACACAAATAAATTGTGAGTTTATGCCTATCCTGCCTGACCTGTAAACTGACACTGTGGACATTGTGGAAATTAACCATGGGAATCAATGAATCTGGACATTTTTGTTTTGAATTGATTTTATTGGGTCTTTTCCGCCAATCAAATTCATGTCAGTCACTATGGCCTGTCCCTTTACAGTAAATCCAAATGACATTGAATCCTGCATTGTTTGCCGTACATTACAAAGGGAACTGCAAATAGATCCTTGAGGTCATTAAGAAGCTTTTATTTTGGAACGTTATCGTTTTACAGCACAATCAATCATATAATCAGCCAAATTGACATTTAGATAAATCAAAGAATGGGATTACTTTAAATATCAAGTTACATCATTTTATGTGATAGTCAGATGTTTACTTACCAGTAGCCTGTGGGCCAGGGGAGAACATGAGTAACAGTTTCTCCTGGCCCAGAGGCTACTTTCTGTCACGCCCTGGCCATAGAGAGACTTTTATTCTCTATTTTGGTTAGGCCAGGGTGTGACTAGGTTGGGCATTCTAGTTACTTTATTTCTATGTTTTCTGTTTCTATGTTTTGGCCGGGTATGGTTCTCAATCAGGGACAGCTGTCTATCGTTGTCTCTGACTGGGGATCATACTTAGGCAGCCTGTTTTTCCACCTTAGTTGTGGGTAGTTGTCTTTGTTAGTGGCCTGTATAGCCCTAGGAAGCGTCATGGTCGTTTGTGGTGTTTCTTGTTTTGTTGGCGACATTCTTAATAAAGAAAAATGTACCCTCACCACGCTGCACCTTGGTCCGGTCATTTCCCTCATGACGTCCGTGACACTTTCAAGTCAGGGAGCAATCTGATTTCCATGAAATACCGCTAACTAGTCATTTAATACCCCTACCTGTATGTATGATGTTCTTGCATTTAGTTTTGATCTGCTGCAAGGTTATTTTTGCTCCCATGGGGTTACAAATAAACACATAACACATTGCTGCCCGTGTCATTAAAAAGCACTATGAATTCAATAGATAACTATTAATCCTCCATAGGCTATGGAATGGGCCTACCATTACAATATGACATAGCCTAATATGTAAGTTGTAGTAGTCTATTGTGTTGACGTGTAACATCACTAGCGTTGCAATAAAAGTGCTCTATGAAGCTGGAAGCATTATTACTAATAACCCATGTGTGCAAGCTAGGGCTGTTGGATATTGCAATCATTCCACTTCACTTGAGCATTTACTCTGTGTACAATTTCTTCCAGTGCCAGGCTCCCTCTGTTTTTTTGGGGGGGGGAAATTGCGTAAACATTATTCGATGTTACAATTGCTTCTTGTTCTAGACTTGTGAAATATTGGGCTCTGTCTTTTGATTTTGTATCTGCCCATTAGCCGTCCTGGAACCAACAAATCCTGGACATCGTCTGGTTAAGTGCACCCGGAAATGTCCAACATGTCCTGAATTTGTTCAACCGTCTTTCTGGAATACCCCCCCCGATATCAAGGTTGTGTGACACACACGCATGCATGCAGACAGTAAGAGAGTAAGAGCAGCTCATGATTGTATGACAGTGCAGGGTCACGCTTTAATCGGATAGTCTGGATTGTCCATCTGTAGACGCTACACAGATGGTCATTCTATCAGCAAACTATACCTGCTGATAAGCAACTGCTTGCTAAGGTTGCGATTAGGGTTAGAATAAGTTTTAGAATACGGGTTACGGTTATGGTTAGGCCTAAGCTTAGTAGATAGTTAGTTGAAATGTTACTGATAGTTTGTAGAGACCCTACAGATGGACTATCCAGATAAGTGTTGCCCAGTACAGTCGCAGACATTCTACACATCCAGAGCTCTTAGACCATATCAGTAACAAAAAAGTCAACCGTCAAAGGATATCAAGTACTGGAACACACACAGATCACATACTAAACCCTTTGTTCTCCCTTAGTCTGCTGTGAAAACACCCCACGATGGCGTAACCAAGTCTTTTTTTAGGATATTGACTTCAGGTACTAGGCCTAAACCAATGTTATTTTATCCAGACCTGGGACTATTCTGGTTTGTGCTGTGTTTCTGTTGTCTTGACAATGGGGAGGCCAACTGAAAAACTGAGTTGATCAATGAATGAACATACAAATGAACGAATGAAAGATACAGTATTGCTAGCAAATATCAAGATAATTTGTTACGTCCGATTGAGCATAGATTTGCATGTACTCGAGCCTTGCACTGGCTTATGAGGCTGTAACACAGTAAAAGAAAACCTGTGACATCAAAGCGATAGTTAAACCCAAAAATCAAAGTTTAGGCCAAGATGCGTTCCAAATTGACCCCTAGACCATACTCCTAGGCTCTACATCTAGATCTGAAAGAGTCATGGAATAGGCTGAAATGAAAACGTCTGGCAAACTTTGATTTCGGAGTATGTGTCGTCCCGTTGACTGTAGAGTAATTCAACAAACGATTTGTTGTCTTATTATTCCTCTGTAGTACTGAGATACAAGGATTCAAACTCGCTACTTGTTTAGGTTCCCTCATCTTTGTATTAGGGGTTTTTCATCCGTCCGCAAAGTTATTGACCCCCGATTACATCCGCAAACTCCCTTGAGTCTCAGCTTACCTAGAGCAGAGTTTTAAAAAAATACTCACGTTTACACATTTCTTAAAGTCGTCCTGGCACGCCAAGCAGGTAAGACTCAAGGAATGTCAAAATACTTGCATGTAATTAAACGGAGGGTGTGGTAACAGTTACGGAGGTGTATCTTTAGGACCACTGTCTTGAAAGAGACATAATGTAAGGGAAGGAATCCAAACCATGCGCTCTTGGCGACAACCCAGAGTTAGTTATGTCTGTGGGAAAAAGCTAACTTCACAAAACACAAAATATCACAAGTCAGCCGTAGCTGGTGACTTGAACTTTTCTCTTGCCAATAAATGACAAGGTCGATATGAATTGACTCTTGAACTCAATGAGTATTTATATATTTCATGCACGAATAATGCTATGTCTACCCTTTCCCCGGGCTGGCTAATGTTAAAAGGAAGCCCCTTCTACATCTCCCCTCCTTTCCTGATGCACATAGCCTCAGGGCTACGGGGCCTGGCCCACCCTACTGTGTTTCCTTGCCCATCCAAATTGATAATCTATTTGACCGAGACACGCGCCGACAGAAAAATGCATCCATCTCAGATAAAGCATCCAAGTGAGCGAAACAGCGCCCCTCTGTCCCCCGTATGTAGACCATTTAGTCTATCTTCTGGACAAAAGGAGTATGGCACGTTATACTTTTCTGGCTAGACAACATCAGATACATAGGATGCATATAGTAAGACAGACGTGCACTGTTTTCCTTGCTAGTTTCAGCAGAGAGGAAGAGGAGAAGTGAAAGGGCTCAGTCTCGCCAAAATCTGACCTAAGTATGTTTCCTGCATTCCTGCCTTTTTGGGACAACGACTTGCATTGTTAAGACATGAGCATCTTGTCATTATATACAATCAATCAATTTGATATATCAATCCCTTTTTACATCAGCAGATGTCACAAGGTGCTTATATGGAAACCCAACCTAAAACTCTAAACAGCAAAGCAATGCAGATGTAGAAGCACAGTGGCTAGGAGAAACCCACTAGAACATGGTGGGAGGAAACATAATAGTTCATAACCATCCAACAAATAAAACCAGAGAGACAAGTTGACAAGACAACATAAGAAATAACAACAGTGATGGATTCGGCAGAAGACAACGCTAACAGTGGCTATATGAGATGCCTGTCTATGCACTCAGAAAAATATTTGTCCTTTATCATTAGTAAACATGGAAAATATATGTACAGTACACACCTACTCATTCAAGGGTTTTACTTTATTTTTACTCTTTTCTACATTGTAGAACAGTAGTGAAGACATCAACACTATGAAATAACACATATGGAACCATGTAGTAACCAAAAAAGTGTTAAACAAAACAAAATATATGTTATATTTGAGATTCTTCAAAGCAGCCACCCTTTGCCTTGATGACAGCTTTCCACAATCTTGGCATTCTCTCAACCAGCTTCACCTGAAATGCTTTTCCAATAGTCTTGAAGGAGTTCCCACATCTGCTGAGCACTTGTTGGCTGCTTTTCTCTGTGGTTCAACTCACTCCCAAACCATCTCAATTGGTTTGAGGTCAGGTGATTGTGGAGGCCAGGTCATATGACGCAGCACTCCATCACTCTCCTTCTTGGTCAAATAGACCTTAGACAGCCTGGAGGAGTGTATACTTAAAATGCAGCACATTGGAATTTGTTCAAATGACCTTAACTTTGTTCTATGTCTGATTAGTGGGGTGGCAGGTAGCCTAGTGGTTCGAGCGTTGGGCCAGTAACAGAAAGGTTGCTAGATTGAATCCCTGAGCTGACAAGGTAAAAAGCTGCCGTTCTGCCCCTGAACAAGGTAGTTAACCCACTAAATAAAGGTTTTAAAAAATATTACATGAGTGCTGTTGGAACACAATACATTATTTTATTCTATTTTATTTAACCTTTTTTTAACTATGCAAGTCCGTTTACAATCACGGCCTACCCTGGCCAAACCCTCCCCTAACCCGGATGACAATGGGCCAATTCTGCGCCGCCCTCCTTAACATATTTAACTGATGCGCCATCATTGGTTTATGGGCTTCCCATTGTATTAAAGCTTGGCCCCAAGGGCAATCAGCAACCAGTTTACTGAACAGAAAAATGAACAGAAAAATGTATTCATACAGTTACAATGTTTTTTATGAAACCAATATACAGTTTCGTGAAAATAATATTTGTCCCCTTTCTTATTTTCTCTACATTTTCATAGTTTTGATATTGAATGTTATCTGATCTTCAACCAAAACCTAATATTAGATAAAGGGAACCTGAGTGAACAAATAACACCACAATTACATACTTGTTTTATAAAATGTCATGAACACAGTTATGCAACACTCAATGCCTCTGTGTGAAAAAAAAAGAATTGCCCCCTTACACTCAATAACTGGTTGTGCAATGACTCCAACCAAATGTTTCCTGTAGTTGTTGATCAGTCTCTCACATCGCTGTGGAGGAATTTATGAACACTCTTCCATGCAGAACTACTGTAACTTAGCGACATTTGTGGGTTTTCAAGTATGAACTGCTCATTTCAAGTCCTGCCACAACATCGCAATTGGGATTAGGTCTGGCTTCAGCTTAGGCTCACAGATGGATAGCCTGACAGTCTCCTGTAGAATTCTCTGAGACCCAGCAGAATTCCTGGTTCCTTCCATTAAGGCAAGTCGTCCAGGTCCCGAGGCAGCAAAGCATCCCCAAACCATCACACCACCACCACCATGCTTCACTGTTTGGTTCTTAATGTGGAATGCAGTGTTTGGTTTTCACCAGGCATAATGGAGACCCATGTCATCCAAAAAGTTGTACTTTTGAATCATCTGTCTGTAGAATATTCTTCCAAGAGTCTTGATGATCACCAAGGTGCTTCCAGATGCTTTTTGGCAAACTTGAGTCAACTTTTTGCCTGGCGGAAACCAAATACTGCATTCCATAGTAAGCACCTCATACCAGTGGTCAAGCAAGGTGGTGGTGATGTGGTGGTTTGGGGATGCTTTGCAGTCATTGCAGCTAAAGGTGGCACAAACAGTTATTTAGTGTAAGGGGACAATTACTTTTTCACACAGGGAAATTGATTGACTTGATTGTTAATTAAATAAAATAACATCTACTTTGTGCATTATGGGTTATTGTGCATTATGGGTTACTTTGTCATTATGGGTTATTATGTGTAGATTGATGAGGGATTCTTTTTTTGAATAAGGCTGTAACATAACAAAATGTGGGGTCTGAATACTTTCCGAATGCGCTTCATATATACAGTTGAAGTCGGAAGTTTAGGTCATTAAAACTCCTTTTTCAACCACTCCACACATTTCTTGTTAACAAACTATAGTTTTGGCAAGTCGGATAGGACATCTACTTTGTGCATGACACAAGTAATTTTTCCAACAATTGTTTATAGACAGATTATTTCACTTATAATTCACTGTATCATAATTCCGGTGGGTCAGAAGTTTACATACACTAAGTTGACTGTGCCTTTAAACAGCTTGGAAAATCCCATAAAATTATGAAATTTTTTACCTTTATTTAACTAGGCAAGTCAGTTAAGAACAAATTCTTATTTTCAATGACAGCCTAGGAACAGTGGGTTAACTGCCTGTTCAGGGGCAGAACGACAGATTTGTACCTTGTCAGCTTGGGGATTTGAACTTGCAACTTTCCGGTTACTAGTGCAACGCTCTAACCACGAGGCTACCCTGGCTTTAGAAGCTTCTGATAGGCTAATTGACATCAATTAGTCAAGTTGGAGGTGTACCTGTGGCTCAGCCAAGACCTCAGAAAATAAGACCTCCACATGTCTGGTTCATCCTTGGGAGCAATTTCCAAATGCCTGAAGGTGCCATGTTCATCTGTACAAACAATAGTACGCAAGTATAAACACCATGGGACCACGCAGCCGTCATACCGCTCAGGAAGTAGACGCGTTCTGTCTCCTAGAGATTAATGTACTTTGGTGCGAAAACAGCAAATCAATCCCAGAACAACAGCAAAGCATCTTGTGAAGATGCTGGAGGAAACAGGTACAGAAGTATCTATATCCACAGTAAAACGAGTCATATATCGACATAGCCTGAAATGCCACTCAGCAAGGGAAAAGCCACTGCTCCAAAACCGCCATAAAAAAAGCCAGACTACCGTTTGAAAGAAATAAAAAGCTGAAATAAATCATTCTCTCTACTATTATTCTGACATTTCACATTCTTAAAATAAAGTGGTGATCTCAGCTGACCTGAGACAGATAATTTGTATTAGGATTAAATGTCAGGAATTGTGAAAAACTGAATTGAAATGTATTTGAAAAAGGTGTATATAAACTTCCGCACTTCAACTGTACATATCGATATCATATCAGAAAGAACTGCAACTGATATCCATATAGATTTTCCATTTAAATGTCCGTCTCTAGTTCATATTCACCTTTGTATAACACAGCTGTTCTTAGATCATGATAATGATAGCCTTTGTATACTTGATCAAGTATGTGGTTTGTAGACGTGCATATTCTGTGTGTCATCAATGGCTGTGTGCACACGTTTGCACATACATATGTGTGTGTGCCATTGGCAAAATAATCTTGTATGTTTGTGGTTCTGGCATTTCCTTGGGAAACTCAGACTGATGAAAACACAATACATTTATCACAAACATGATGTAATAGAGTACATTACATTATGTATTACAATTCATTACAATTGCAACATCTAACAGGTCCAGGTATGTGTCTCCATGTACGGCTAGATGAGGAATTCAGTCATGGTATGGGAGAGAACTCATTCACTCTTCTTCAAAAGAGAATTAGTACAGGACACACCTCAACACACCCTTTTCCAACGTGCTGTCGTGAACAAACATTTTCCTTTGCACCTCAACATTCATTGTAATGATGTCACCGAGGTTGTTCTTTAAAGCTATAAAGGCTTTAGCAGTGAAGGAGCGAAAGTAGAGTTTGGAGGTGCACCATTGGAAGAGTACTGAGCTTTCAGAGGATTTCAGCTACAACATTACAACTGAAAAGAATCGCTGAACAGCAAGGACAGTGAAGGAGTGCTATAAAAAAAAAAAAAAAACGACATCCATAACCCATACATTTTTGGGGGGGTAAGTGTGGTTTTCAATTATTGTGTTACGTGTCTTTTCATTATGATCAGAGTTTTAGTTTGTGTTTGTAAAAGTGCAATTTTGTCAGAACAATCTTCATTGACAAGGCAATAACTGGTCCACTTCCTCTCTAACTCTGTTCCTTGAACTCAGTCAACCATGTTCTTATCATCTCAAGTGAAGTTCTTAATCCAGGTACCAGAACTTTTTACCTTGGTCCTGGAATCATTTCAAGAACTCCTTAAAACTGCAATGCTTTGACCTGATAGACGAATTCAAGGCAATTGTTGCCGGCTTGCCGCAGGAAGTGTGCAACTGTTTTCACTCTTAATGGCTACATTTGTTTTAATGTGACGGTGGTAAGTGTTGTCACTGATATTCATGTTTTTGCTGTGCATGTGTTGTGGTAAATGTGTAAAAACAGTACATCTTAAGATACCATTCTCATTTGTACATTTGCAAATTTGGCAGGAAATCTATACATTTACAGTTTTTACACAAACACATGCACTGTACTGCATATCCATTTTTTTAATGAGCTGCCATATATGCTAGGTCTCCATCAAAATAGATGCCTTCTGATCTTAATGGGACTTCCTGTATGAATAAATAGTGGTCAAAATATTAATAAATTACTGTTAGAATACAACTGTGAATTAGTCAAATATTCAACCCTAGCAACAATACTGTACAAAAACAGGGACAAAATCAGACAAAAAGTCTGACGTACATTTACCATTCGTGATCTCTTTCCACAATATTCCAATTGATTTTATGTTTGTCAATGTCATTCTGTTTGTAACTATTTGTCTTTTATCTTTACATTAATCTTGTGTGCCCATCTCTCTGTGACTACAGACTAAAAAGAGAACTGTTTCAAAAATGAACTGGAAAATTCTCATAGTCCTTCTTCTGATTGTAGCTAAGTTCATTCTCTAGTCTTTAAATTGTAGATCATGTCGAAATTCGAAAAGATATTCTAAAATCTATGCTTTTTAATTTGCAACAGCATCAGGGAATGCCCAAAACCCAACAACTAAAGCCCCCGCAACAACCACAGCTCCCCCCGCGACCACCACAGCTGGCATGACGACTAGCACAATTGTGGTCACAACAACCAAAGCTGCATCAACTACAACCACAGCTTCTGCCACAACTACGTCTTCTCCAACTACAACCACAGCTAGCGTTACAACAACCACAGAACCTGTTACTCCTACCCCCTACTTTTTTGAACATTCTGTTAAAAATCGCGCAACATTTCAGCGCCCTGCTACTCATGCCAGGAATATAGTATATGCATATGATTAGTATGTGTGGATAGAAAACACTCAGACGTTTATAAAACTGGTTAAATCACGGCTGTGACTATAACAGATCGTGAGTTTCATCCAAAAGCGCAGGAAAACCTGATCACTGAAAATGGAAAAATATATTGCTGCGCGACTTGAACCCATTGATAAAGGTGAACCACAATTAATGGGGATGAGGTTGCAGTACCTACAGCTTCCACACGGTGTCTAGAGTCTTGTCATTTGCCTACGATTTGTTTCTTGGTCAAACAGATACAAGGCAGCACAGTTCTTCAGGTCTAGGACCGGATATTTTGGTTGAGTTTCTAGCCGGACATTTTTCCAGACGGACAGCTATAGAAAATACTTCGTCTTGTGATTAATTTGATTGCTTATTAAAGTTTACTAATACCTAAAGTTGCATTACAAAAGTATTTCGAAGTGTTTTGTGAAAGTTTATCGTCGACTTTTTGAATTTAAAAAAATGACGTTACGTTATGAAACGCTGTTTTTTTCCGTTGATCACACAGTCTACATATAACGATATCTAGGCTATATATGGACCGATTTAATCGAAAAAAAGACCCAATAGTGATTATGGGACATCTAGGAGTGCCAACAAAGAAGATGGTCAAAGGTAATGAATGTTTTCTATTTTATTGTGCGGTTTGTGTAGCGCCGAATATGCTAATTATTTTGTTTACGTCCCCTGCGGGTCTTTTGTGGTGTTACATGCTATCAGATAATAGCTTCTCATGCTTTCGCCGAAAAGCATTTTAAAAATCTGACTTGTTGCCTGGATTCACAACGAGTGTAGCTTTAATTCAATACCCTGCATGTGTATTTTAATGAATGTTTGAGTTTTAACTAATACTATTAGCATTTAGCGTAGTGCATTTGCATTTCCAGAGCTCTAGATGGGACGCAAGCGTCCCGAGTAGAAGCAAGAGTTTTAAGACAACCACAGCTTCTGCGGCAACAAATACAACTGCACCCACTTCAACCACAGTCGCACAAACAACTCCTATTCCACCCATAACCACCACAACCACAGACTCAACAGCAGCACCGACAGCGAATGAGGGGTCAGTGGGATTAGGATTCAGAATGATCCGTGCATTCCTCAATGAGTATTCTGACTCTTCCACATCAGCATATCAGGAACTTGCAGCATATCTTTTAACACCATGACACTGACTTCCCTGCTTTAATTACTGATTGAAATTATTGATACTAATACAGTTTTCCCCACAGGTGGGTCGTGTTTACAAAAAGGTTCCCCCTTTAACATACTTAAGGTGTAGGATTATTCAGTTCACGTAAGTCACAATCATTGTTTTCTGTAAGTCTATGAATGTCTTCATTCAAATACAACTATCTACAAATAAGTTTGAATAACACATAACACATAAAGAACTGCCATGAAAAGAAAAACAAAATATTTCTTTCTTTCTTTGTTTAACAGGAATGGCTCAATGTATTGCCAAATTGGCCCTTATTTTCAAGAACTCGACAGTGGTTCCCAGTGCATCGACTGTAAGGCAAGAATTTATTGACGCTGTGTATCAGGACAACACCATCCTCAATGTTGATGCAACCTCCATTACTGCAGGTAAGAAAAATGCATCATTGCCAAATCTTGTCATTGTCATCACTCTCAACATTCACACATGGCACTCTTTGTTGGGTTCATTTTTATGAGTTAACTTCTGTGTTCTTACAGGGACACCAACCACAGCTTCAAGTCTACTCACAATCTTTCTGGTTGTATTGTCACACCTGCTTCACTACTATTGAGACTGATGACCACAGCGGCAGCGCAACTTGCCAGTCAATCCAATTATATAACAGTTTTTAATAGAAGTGTATAGCATTCATTCGTATTAATTATCCAAATATGTACATTGTAAAGATGAATTGCTATGGAGAACATGACAATATTGAACACCTTGAGGATAATGTAAAAATCTGAATATGGGTAGCTTTCGTTCTACTTACTGCACTGCCTTGATTTTGAACATTTGTTGATATGCAATATTGTTTTATAATTCAGCATGACCCATGCTTTGAATGAATGAAGGAAACGCTGGTTTCATTAGCTTCGCTGTACTAATTAAGAAATGACATGAAAAGACATTCACATCCCTCTTGAGTTACCAAAGTTCAAAATGAATGAACTAAAAGGGTTTAAGCTAAACAGGACATTCTTTGTTTACAATGGCAACAGAGGTGCAGCTGCTCGGGACAGAGGGGCAGCTGCTCGGGACAGAGGGGCTCTTTTGCCTCTGGGCTGAGGGGCTCTGGCGCCTCTGGGCTGAGGGGTGGCTCAGGCGGCGCTGGGCTGAGGGGTGGCTCAGGCGGCGCTGGGCTGAGGGGTGGCTCAGGCGGCGCTGGGCTGAGGGGTGGCTCAGGCGGCGCTGGGCAGACGGGAGGCTCAGGCGGCGCTGGGCAGACGGGAGGCTCAGATGGCGCTGGGCAGACGGGAGGCTCAGATGGCGCTGGGCAGACGGGAAGCTCCGGCAACGCTGGAGAGGAAGGCTCTGGCAGCGCTGGACTGAGTAGCTCTGGCGACTCTGGAATGAGGGGCTCTAGCGCCTCTGGAATGAGGGGCGGGGGCTCTGGTAGCGCCGAACAGGCGGGAGACTCCGGCTGCGCTGGAGAGGAGGAAGCCTCCGGCAACGCTGGACAGGCGGGAGCCCCTGTAAGGATGAGCCGGAGAGACAGCCTGGTGCGGGGGGCTGCCACCGGAGGGCTGGTGCGTGGAGATGGTGACGGATAGACCGGGCCGTGCAGGCGCACTGGAGCTCTTGAGCACCGAGCCTGCCCAACCTTACCCGGTTGAATGGTCCCGGTCGCCCTGCCAGTGCGGCGAGGTGGAATAGCCCGCACTGGGCTATGCAGGCGAACCGGGGACACAGTGCGCAAGGCTCGTGCCATGTAAGCCGGCCCAAGGAGACGCACTGGAGACCAGCTGCGTAGAGCCGGCTTCATGGCACTTGGCTCAATGCTCACTCTAGCCCGGCCGATACGCGGAGCTGGAATGTACCGCACCGGGCTATGCACCCGCACTGGGGACACCGTGCGCTTCACAGCATAACACGGTGCCTGTCCGGTCTCTCTAGCCCCCCGGGAAGCACAGGAAGTTGGCGCAGGTCTCCTACCTGTGTGCCCCCCCCAAGAAACTTTTGGGGCTGACTCTCGGGCTTCCATCCACGTCGCCGTGCCGCCTCCTCATACCAGCGCCTCTCCGCTTTCGCCGCCTCCAGTTCTTCTTTGGGGCGGCGATATTCTCCAGGCTGAGCCCAGGGTCCTTCTCCGTCCAATTCGTCCATTCCTCTCGCTGCTCCTGCTGCCGTTTCTCCTGCTACACCTTGAGGCGGCGACACTCCCGTGGCTTTGCCCAGGGTCCTCTCCCGTCAAGGATTTCTTCCCAAGTCCAGAAGTCCTTATTACGCTGCTCCTGCTGCTGCCCGTTACCACGCCGCTTGGTCCTGTTGTGGTGGGTGATTCTGTAAGGGTTTTCCTGTGGTGAAGGAGAAGCGGACCAAAATGCAGCGTGGTGGTTATTCATGTTCTTTAATAAAGGAACTAGACATGAAATAACTAACAAAACAATAAATGTGGAAAACCAAAAACAGTCCTATCTGGTGCAAACACAGAGACAGGAACAATCACCCACAAACACACAGTGAAACCCAGGCTACCTAAGTATGATTCTCAATCAGAGACAACTAATGACACCTGCCTCTGATTGAGAACCATACTAGGCCGAAACATAGAAATACCCATAACCTAGAAAAACAAACATAGACTGCCCACCCAGCTCACGCCATGACCATACTAAATAAATACAAAACAAAGGAAATAAGTGTATATACATTTCCTATGTATGGTAAGAGGAAAGGACTCACTATCACCATCTTCCCGCTGTTGGTCTAATATAGATGTATACATCCAAGACGGGTAGATGGCGTGGTTAAGACAGCTTATTATTTGAGGATTTGATCTGATAAAAACAAAACAGAAATTGGCTACCTGGGGCCTGTTGCACAAAACTAGGATAAGGGATTAAGCCAGGATATCTTGGTGATCCTGGCTCAATTGATCCGTAATCCGGTTGCACTAAAGATGGATAGGGGGCAGGAGGATATGTTATGGTATAAATTACCATGGAGATTTATTCTGTGGAGCTAGCCTGCTCCAGACCAGGCTAAATTCCAGGATTTATTTAATCTCATCCCTAATGTCAGTCAGCAGTCACCACAAATGGAAACCAATAGTTATTTCACTGCTCACTATACATTGTTATCACATATAACTAGACCCACTGTTATTATTTAAACGTTTGTGATCATTAATTTCAATGATTTTGGATAAAAAATGATTTTTAGATGATGTTGCTATCATTAGATAATTTACAGTTTCCCATAGACTATAAGGCTATATATAAAATGATAGAATATTAGGGCCACAGAGGGAAAAAAACACAAGTCATAATATTGTAACCAGTTGTTTTAAAGGAGGACAGTTGTTAAAATGACAGATGTGGGGCATTTCGTGAAATTGTACTTCAGTATGGTTTCATAAACAAAGACATGCTGATGTGCCAGAATATTAAGTATCACATTGTCATAAGTATCAAAACTGTAAAAACAATGTAGCTTTTCTGCAGAAAGAACCAGCCTCATAAATGTATGACTTTATCCTTTTTCTTCAGTGTGGCCCTAGTACTCTGTCATATAAACAAATACACATTCCATATGAATATAAAAACACAATGTGTAACATTATGTTCCTTTATTGAGTAAGGACAAAACAAAGCAGGTAAACCATCAGCTCCTTTCGAAACTGAAGTCACAGTGACTCTACAAGATGGAAAGCACAGAATCCAAGCATATTATACAAAATGATACATACACATTCAAAGGTCTGTATATAACACACCCTGCATGTCTGCGCACTAAAATAAATGCAGGACAAATCCATACACATCAACTGAACAGACAAATGAATGGATGCAGTAGCCTCCCTGCAGCCTTGTATTACACACAGTATACCGCACAAACATCATAAGAGGCCAAATTCGTCAAAAAACGAACCCAAAAAAACCCAAATTCCTCTGCCACCGCAGGACATATTTAACCAAAATTGAAAGCACACATACGAACTAAAATAATTCAACACATATTGGTCCCTCAGCAGCCGACCACTGTCGTCATCGGGGAAGATTGCCGGATTGTCCCAGTCCATGGCTGGTGGCACTCTGGGGGCCCTCTCCTTCCTCAGGCAGGCCACATTGTGGAGGACAGCACAAGCCACAGTAATATCACATGCCCTAACAGGGCTGACCCTTAATTTGTGAAGGCAGTGAAAGCGTGCCTTCAGGAGGCCAAAGGTCATTTCAACTCTGGTCCTGGCATGGGCATGGTTGTAGGCCTGCTGTGCTTCCTGGGGTCTGTGAAAGGTGTCAGGAGAAAAGGCTGGCAGCCATACCCCTGTCTCCCAGCAACACACCAGAGAATTCACCTGTAAACACAAAATCTCATCATTACTACCTCATAAACACAGTGATATTCTTGACACAGCCATGATGGTTATAAATAGGGGTTGTGTGGCTTACCTTGTGATAGGCACTGATAGATTTCAGAGGCCCGAAAGATTCTGGAGTCATGGACTGAGCCAGGCCATTTTGCCACAACATTGCTGATCACACAGTCAGCATTGCAGACCATCTGAAATCATAAGATGAGGAATATTACACCAATCAATGCACATCACTGGCAATGCAGAGTGTTCGTCAATGGACAATATCAAAAAGTTATGTTCACCTGAACATTAATGCTGTGAAAGGATTTCCTATTCACAAAATCGGCCTCATGGGCACCTGAGGGGGCTTTTATCCTTATGTGTGTGCAGTCCACTGCACCAATGACATTGGGGAAACCTGTCACACAAAGTAATGAGTATCCTACTATGTGTTAACAGTTGTCCTGTCATTTGTAGATCCTCTTACCTGCAATCATATAGAACTCCTCTTTGATGTCACAGAGTCTTCTGTGGCCAGGGAAGGAGATGAAGACATCTGCTAATGCTTTGATAGCCAGACACACACTCCTTATTGTGCGGCAAATTGTGGCCTTGTTCAGCTGTTCTGCATCCCCCACTGAGTACAGGAAGGCTCCACTAGCAAAAAAAGCGCAAGGCCACACAAACCATTTGCTCCACACTCAGTGCATGGCTCCGTGCAGTGCGGTGCTTAATCCTGGGACCCAGTAGTCTGCATAGATACCTGATGCCATCTGCAGAAAACCTGTATCTTTCATATAGATGGTCATCAGGGAAGGCCAGTGGGTCCAACCGGTCCCTGAAGACCCTTTCTCGCCTGAAGGCTCTCCTCAGCACAAGTGCTTCTTCATCCACCACATCTCGCACGAATGGGCATGCCATTGTCAGAGCAGAAAGGAACACACAATTTTGGGCCTTCATATAGGCTAGTGGCCACACCTGGTGCTGGGGGGGTGGGCAAAAGAGGGCGATGCCTTATAACGATGACTTGGTTGTACTGATTGCTGGGAAAATAAAAAAAAACCTTAGAAAGATGCCACCGTCCTGTGTGCTCACAATAAGAGCTCATATGTCATGGTTCACTTGACTTTACGAGAATATACCTAATTTTTATTTTGAGCTGTGTCATCTTCTTGGAGCTGGGGGAGGAAAGAAAAATAATGATTAATACATTTGTGTTACAGTTAGCATACAGTGTACATTGAAGGCATATCTCACCTCCCTCAAGTTTTTTTATTTCAAGGTCCAGTTTCCTAATTGTCCTCTTTTTTATTTCGGACTCCAGTGCAAGATTTTCCATCTTTTTCTTCTTGTACTGAATGTCTATGTCTGCCAGTTCTATTTGGCGCCGGAGGTGGTTGCCATACAACTTTCTGATAGCTTGTGAGCTCTGTGAACACAATACAATTAGCGCAGCTGGAATTTGGCAGGATGTGGTGTCCTTTTATTAATACGCACTATGTTGCCAGGCTGGTTTTCCCACTGTATAGCATCTGGGTCCTGTAAAAGAAATGAGATTTTTTGATTTTGATGAGGACTCCTCACCATTGTAGAGTAAATAGTACTTTCACAGTCTTAACATGATACCTCATGCCTTCTGGAATCCAGAGATGGTCTCCTCCTCATCATCGTCTCCATCATGTGCTGTTGCTGCTGCACTGGGGCCTTCACCCTATCACATTTAATCGGATTCATATTGAAGCTAGTAGACAAGACATGCCAGGCCTACAGTATGCCTTTGATGGAGTACTCACTGGATCAGCATCGTCTGGTGCTTGTGCTGGTGGCTCTAACAGGAACACAGTGCTGCCAGGCACTGCAAGGCAATAGGTAAACCAAAGTCAGACAGTCCAAATTGATTCAATATGAATGTGGTTGTATCCCATGTAGAGATGGAAGGACATACCTTGAATGAAGCGGGTGGCATCTTGGGAGGAACCTATGCTCGTCTCTTTCCCCCAGGGATCCCCTCTAAGACGGGCCTGCCTTTATTTAGCTCCAAGGCCATGTCCTCTGCTGGGGTAAGGTCAGCCTTTGGTGACCCACCACCCGTGCCTTGTCTGTGGGTATTCTTTTTCACTGCTAAAACAGTACAGACAATGTGTGAGCAGGCACCTTCTGGGTACAATATATGCTTGTGCTTTGTTAAATATTAGTGAGGGACCATACCATTCTGCAGAATGTTCTTGTATTTGATTTTGACCTGCTGCCATGTCCGTTTTGGCCCGTTCATGTTTAATCTACACACACACACACACACACACACACACACACACACACACATTTAATGGAGTCACACTGCAAAAATTACTTGGTATTTTTGTCTTGTTTTCAGTAAAAATATCAAAAAATTTATCATAGCTTTATACAGTGTGATGGAGTTACTTTACACAATTTCACTCATATCTGCAGTGCATTTCAATTAAAAATTTAACCGTTTCATAATTACAGTACAACTGCATTTTTTGGAGATGTGAATTAAATATTTGAATTGTAATTGTGATGTTTCAGCGGAGCGGTGAGTGTGTAATTGTGCACTACTTACGCATTCAGGCGGTCTGCAATACTTTGCCACGCTTTTTCTCTTTGCTTTATCACTGTGGCGGTGTTGCCTTTCTTCTTAATTATATCTTTTACCTCCTCGTATGCCTCCATGAGGATTTGTGCTTCCGACGGGGAAAAGTACGCGGCTCTAGTTGCCATGGTAAATCAGTTAATCTGTGATCTGTGGCGGGGTCTATTTGAGTGAGCCGTGAGCGCGCACCTATCCAGGATTGGTTTCACCTGGCTTAATGAATCCGTGTCTGCTCATCCTGGCTTGGTCTTTGTGCAACCAATTAAGCCTGGACGCACATGTTTTGGCTTCATTGAGCTCAGCTGAGTCATTTATCCCGGATGTCTTAATTCTACTTTTGTGCAACAGGCCCCTGACCTAACACTACAGCAAATGGATAAGAAAGGATCCTTGAGTGAGATCAAAAAATACAACCAAAACAATGGCTGCAGAGAAAGCTCTCCACAATACCGACAGAACTAAAGCATGTGGGTAGACCAGAACGAGCAAGTCAATGTTCCGAGTTACTACTGGAATGCCTACTGCTGCACTAACAAGAACCGCAACTCTCTCATGTCTGGAGGTGCCTTGAGAAATAACAGCTCAGGGGTGTTAAAGATGATCTTAACTCTGACACTGTGCTTCGAGGGCTACTGAGTGTTTGGCAACAATTTCATATTCCATTATGATCTGGTATGATTTTGAATTCATGCTTAGATTCATACATGGTTTGGCGGGGAATTCCCAAGGAGATGTTTGAAAATTAGCCACGTTAGCTACATCAGAATTTTTAAACATATCCCTGAACATAAATATTATCCTATTGATCAAATTTGTGGTTAAAATGTATTACAAATTCAAAACGTATCCTTTGTGGTAATTATTCGTAAAGCGTATGTTTGTTTGTTTGGTCACACAGAGTTGTGCAATCACGTCTTTGTGAATGCTTGTTGCTATGAATCTATAACCCAATAAAGCTTGTTTTGTGAAAGTAGGAAATGTGTACATCGACATATTACAGAACCATTTTTTACATGCTGTTGATGAACCTGTTGGTATTTTATGTCAAAAGAGATCTGATAAAGGCAGCAATACTGTCGGTGGAGATTTCTTTGGTCGCGGTACCCTCTAGTGGTTTATAAAGTGCATAAACTGGGAAGGAGACAAAGGGGCCACGGTCAGTTGCAGACATAAATCTCATAGATGGAGATGTAGTGATTCATGACTCAGTCGAACAACTCAGTCGATTCTATTTCATTCCCATCTACTCTGATAAAAAACAACAAATCGGATTGGTAAAATATGTAATGCATATGGTTGCTCTATGCAGTGCCATTGTTCCACAATTCTTATCTGTCCAACTTCCAAAGATACTCTGTATCTTTGTTCATTATATTTCGATTTATTGTACCATGATAAAACACCAAAACCATTGTAAGGTTTGGTAAATCTGCACTAGGCCCAATGCCAACCCAAACTTTTATTATATTTTTATTTTCTTTTTGTACCTTTATTTTAACAGGGAAGACATATTAAGACTGAGGCCTCTTTTGCAAATGTGCCCTGTATATACAACATAAATGTATACTTTATACCCAAACTAATATATATATATATATATATATATATATATATATATATATATATACACATGAACCTTTTGATACAGGATGCAGTGATGAGTCTCAAAACTGTCATCTGTAACCAAACGAAGGGCACTATGGTAGATGGCATCCAAAGGTTTAAGAGTAGCAGCATCTGATAACTAATGTCACCATAATCAAGAACAGATAAAATGAATAATCTGCTTCTCACTGCTTAGAGAAAGGAACGATCTGGTTCTGTAGAACAATCTTAGCTTCTTAACCAGCTCATCTATTACTGAACAAAAATATAAACGCAACATAGGAGGTTGGTGACACCATAATTGAGGAGGACGGGCCCATGTTAATGTCTGGAGCGGAGTTAGTGGAGTGGTATTAAATACATCAAACACATGGTTTCCATGTCACATGTTGGTTTATTGTCTTGGTCAGTATAACTGTGTGATGACAAGACTGGTGTGTTAGCCCTCAGAGCTAAAGCCGAGGCATTAGCCTTAGACACACCTCTTCAGATCTCAGACAAGGTTACTCATCACATAAGCACTGTTTACTGAACCACGTTAGTTTTATATACCCTAGTGCAACATATTTGTTCATGGTCCCTGACACTACTGAAACCTGAACACGTACGTTATTTCTAGCCTTTTTTGTGAATGATTTTCCTTTGTTTTGTTTTAATCTCTAGGGCCAGGTGTGGATCAACGGTTTCAACCTGGGCCGCTACTGGCCCGCTCGCGGCCCACAGTTAACCTTGTATGTGCCCGCTATCATCCTGAGCACGGCCGCGCCCAACAATGTGACCGCTGGAGCTGGAGGGGGACCCATGCTGCCCCGGGCCCTGTACCGTGGAGTTCACCAACAACTCGTTCCTGAACGCCACGGTTAAGTCTGATCACAAACACCAGAGGGCGCTGTTACATAAAATATCTCATGATGATCGCTGATCAAAAATATACTTACTGTATTTATCTGGAACACAGATCGGTGGCACATTAATTGGGGAGGATGGGCTTGTGGTAATTGGTGGAGAGGAATCAGTGGAATGGTATGAAATACATCAAACACTCCGTTCCACCCATTATTATGAGCTGCCCTCCCCTCAGCAGCCTCCACTGATCTGGAAGTGATCTATTTTTCACTCATCTTTTAAAAATCAAAGAGTAATGTTTGTAATTTAATCACGGGTGACTGTACCTTTAATAACATGACCTCTATATAGTGTCTTAAAACCCTTTGTTCACATCTCTATTCAAAGGGAATTAAGTATTCGTCATTTGAACAGTATGTATGTCTTTTTGGAAATGGAATCATGTTCACAAAGGAAAATTACTCATTTAGAAGTGCTATGAACTTCAGTAGTACTCTAAATATAAGTTGAGGTCAGTGGTGCTCAAATAATTTTTTATGTCAGGGCACGATGCAACCCAAAATACGCCTTTTAAAGGCCGTGTCCCCGATGTTCACTGAGATCACATTCATGGTAAACGCTGGCATGTCTGCTCAAGTGTAAATTACCTTTAAAAGTATCTTATAGTGCGCTGCGCTATAGAGCGTCTTGAGTTCAATGCTGCCCTATATTGTGAATTGGGGGAACATGGTTGAGAAGGATGTGTTAAATGATCTGTGCCTTATTGTGTGCCACCTAACTGCAGGGATATTATGCTCTCATTGATTTCTGTAATGAACCATTTGGTGGGTCTTGTAAAATGAATAGTTCTTGTGTTCAACTGAAAACCTGATATGCTTCCTTTTAACATTTAGATTATTTCAAATACTTTGGGATTTCCTTGTATCTTGGTTGTTATCATTTTTGTTAATGTGTTGTTTAATGTGCAGGCACAAACCATGCTGTACTTTTTGATTTATAAATGTTTTAATAAAATTAGGTGAATGCAATATGATAATGTCATAGTACCGCACAGATCTCAAGTTAGGATTTGAAATACAACCCTACATTAAAACAATCCAAATCTTAAACTCAACTATGGAACAATGAAAAGATGAACACAGGAGAGGACTATACACAGAAGCAACACTATACACCAATTATTCATTCCAGAAGCCTCTGTTGTGGCCAACAGCTTCTATAAGCCTGCTCTGTAGTGTCTCTTTGGAGGAGTAGATGGGCAGCTGCAACAGAGAGTGACAGGTCAGCGCCTCTGGGAAATGCTGTTGGGAGGAGTTGAGAAGGGTTTGGACCCTCATCCTGATCTGGTTCATACCCAGGATGGGCACACGATCACAGCCAGTCAGGAACACTAAAGGGGCAAAGGTGGTAAAGGGAGAGGGCAGTGAATGACAGAATAGAACTTTATTCTCAGTAGCCTACGTTATTGGTTCATCTGTTACAATGAAAACGTTACATACTTACACAGGAACGCTTTCTTTTGATCCTCTGTCAGTTCCTCAAACACCTCCCAGAATGTGACGATGTTGGGATGCCCAGCATGGTACTCTCCTAAATACACAGTGTTCTAGGGGGGAAATGCCCTCAATTAATATATGGTGAAGCAATAGACACTTGACACCATTCAAACTACTTTTCAAATCAATGTATCAAAACATTTTGGCCAGGTTGCAGAACATGTTCACCATGAATCCCAAATCAGCCCCAGGAAACTTGTTTTTTAAGGCTCCATCTTGCCCTCTGATAGGCTAGGTGACATTTCTGCATATATTATATGTTTTTACTTTTCTAATGCTCTCAGATGTAGACAATTGACTCAGGGTAGATTTGGGATTGAGCTTCAGTCATGTAGTAACAAAACATGGTTCTGACCTGTTTCAGCGTTTCCCAGTCGAAATTCTCCTTCCCCACCATCACTCCCCTCAGTTCCTCTGGCTGGAAGAACTCCACCACGTCCTTGTCACACACCTTGAAGAAGCCTTTCCTGAACTCTTCAAACACCACCTCTACTGACTGGTTGAAGATGTAGTTCACATAGGTGTCAACAAACTCCTTCCTGTCAAAAGAATGACAGACTGTCACGCCCTGACCTTAGTATTCTTTGTTTTCTTTATTATTTTGGTTGGTCAGGGTGTGACATGGGTGATATGTGTGTTTTTGTCTTATTCTAGGGTGTTTGTACTGTCTAGGTTTTTTGTAGATTTATGGGGTTGTTTTCATCTAGGTGTTTATGTTGGTCTATGGTTGCCTAGATTGGTTCTCAATTAGCGGCAGGTGTTTATCGTTGTCTCTGATTGGGAACCCTATTTAGGCAGCCATCTTCTTTGGGTATTTCGTGGGTTATTGTCTATGTGTAGTTGCCTGTGTAAGCACTCGTTAGCATAAGCGGCACTTTGTTTAAGTGTTCTTTGTGTTTTTCGTCATTCAATAAAAGAATGGATTCACACCACGCTGCACTTTGGTACACTTCTTACGAAGTGTTTCCTTATTAGGAAACCACCATTGTCTGTTTTTCTAGATCATTGTAGATGAAGCAGAGGAAGCTTCTATTGAGATGCAGCCTTTGACACTAAATCTTAACAAAACAACAAACAAACACCTCAAGACTGAGACTAGATAACTTTACTTTTCTTACCTGCTTTGACCATGAACGCCAAAGCTTCACATCTTCCTCTAGAAACTTGGGATTGAACTCAATATCCTCCAAACAAAAGGAACTGTCGGGAACAGTCTGAGTCCCACAAGCCTTTTGGTTTGCCTTTTAAATAATATACAAAAGTCAAGCAGCTTTAATATGACAAGCAAATACTTTATAAATAAATTAAATTATAAATAAACTTTATAAATAAATTAAGCGTATTAGCAAAATATAATTGTGTCTCAGCAAAATGTTATTTCATCAACTCTCAGTTACGGTTTCATTGATTTGTGCAATAAAGTAAATACATAGGCTCCATTAAAATGACTCTGGAACCATGTTGGGACCGGATGTTGCCTGTTCAAAATGGTTAACAACTTTATCAAATGAATTGTAAGAGCAGAGATGCATGGACACTGACTCTGTGGAGATGGTCGAGGACCTGGAACAGGTGTTTGAGGCCAGGGGTGCGGATACGGGTAGTTGTCAGATTCACCGATAGGGCCTTCTTCCACACCCTAATGTGCTTGGTCGTGACAGAGAGCTTCTGTGAGGACCACCAGTCAACTACAGGACATGATAACGAAGAGATTAATTATGCAATTTCTTCTCAAAACATTCCCTGAGGGCATAGAATTCGTCCTTCAGGGTGTGCATGTGTGTTTTAGCTCAGCACAAACAAACCTATTTCAAATCATCAAGAACTTTGTGATTTACCCAGATCCAGATTTGGTTGCACTTTAGCCAACTCCTCTGACTATCAATACCATGCTATGTCAACATATTTGGCACGGCAACGAATGACCAAGGTAAAGAGTTTCTTATTGGTGAAAGCATAAACAGATCTGCGACAAGGTTATTGTTGATTAGTTGAATTTGGGGTGACACACTTAACATTTTTAAATGGACAGCAACATTACCGAGGACCTGCAGCTTGTCGGGGTGCAGTCTGAGGATAGCAGCAGCAACGGCTTCGGTGAGATCTGTCCTTCTGTGCTGTTTGTGAAGGACCCTCAGGAGCTCAGGGAGAACCAGGTAGACCCTCAAGCCCTCCACTCCAATGGGCTCCTCATACAGGGAGGGAAGTAGTGTGTGCTGGACAACAGCTTCAACCTAGTGCAATGAAAGAGGTGTGTGAATCGTCCTCGTTCAAGATACATGTCAGAATAAATGTCAGAATAGGATCGATGACATATCAATTTATCAATATATTCACAAAATACCTCAGTCAAAACTTTGCCCTTTTTCGCCAGCTTCCGGAATGCGCTTTGGACGAGTGAATAATCCAGGCCAGACTGTTTTGGTGAGGTTTGGTAATGTTTGTCACAACTAATAAAAAGCAAGAAATAATTGTCAATATTTTTGCCATATTTAAATCAATATTCATTGATAATGTAATATTTCAAACATAAGACAATCATGTATTTGAACCAATATTAAATACTGTTACCTTTTATCAAGAAAGCTCCCATTTAAACACGATGCAGAAGAAAACATTTTTGTGATTTCCCTGCAATTACAAGTTTGAGTAATTTTTCAGTTCAGTATGTGACCGTACATAAACAAAATAAGGAAATAACAACAACGGTAAATTATAGCTACTTATATCATACTTACTTCTGTCCTTTTTTCCAAGACTTTGAATCACATTCCGAGATCCATTTGTCAATGATTTCTTCATCTATAGCTTGTTGTGTCACTTTGCCCACACTTGACCTGAGATTGTTAGGCCTTTCTTCAGACTCCTGGGAAGATGACAATGTGATGCAACGTATCACAGAAATGTTAAGTACAAAGGACAAACTATGTCCTGTTTTGCTAACTCATTGTTTCAAACCAAATTGTGTCCATACCTGACCAAGAGTGCACAACGCAAAGGAATGGTTTCCTCCAGCAAAAATGTGTTCAATTTTCTGGTCATCAATCTGGTCTGAAATGTTGACAAAAAATAGTTGATGATCAAGTTAATGTTATTTCATGTTTTACCTCATGTTATTTTAGTTGAGTATTGAAATAAGCATTTTGTTGAGTGGACTTTTATTCAAGTTTGATCTGTTCTGAAAAAGCGTGTACTCTGGCTAATGTTATACCATAAGTGAACGTTTTACCTGGCAGTTGTACTGGAAGGGGCACAGACTGATCAATCTTTACTCCATTTCCCAGCTGCCCTTGCTCTCCGCGCCCAAATGAGTAGATCTTATTGGAGGGCCCCACAAATGCTAATGTATGGTGTCTAATGTGGCAAACGGACATAGAAAACAGTTCTCAAATCAACAATGAATTCTAAAAAGGTCTTATTCTAAAATGAAAACAGTCCTACATACATTTTTGTTGTGTCACAACATTTTGTCAATTCCAGATCATCATGTCTAATAAGTGTAACCTACCTTCCACAGGCTATCTGCGTCACCTTTAATCCACCAAGTTGCCCCACCACTCGAGGTCGTAGTTCATCTCGGAGAGTTGTGTCCAAGCTGTCCATAGCGGCCTGAGCCAAATGTGAACACCACACCTCCCTAGAACAAAATCAACCCAGACAGTTATCATAGTGTTTTCCTCTACGTTAATGAGGATGTTTCAATGCAAATTTACAGGGAACTAAAAACTAAAACATTTCAATTGTTTTGTTTATTTTTTATTTAAACATTATTTAACCAGTCAAGTCAGTTAAGAACAAATTCTTGCTGACAATGAGGCCCTACCAAAAGGCCTCCTGCGGGGACGGGGTCTGGGATTAAAAATATAAATGAATTAAGCATTAGCATGGCAGCAACACAGCACGGTAGCAACACAACAACAGCATGGTAGCAGCACAACATGGTAGCAGCACAAAAAATGGCACAAGCATTATTGGGCACAGACAACATCACAAAGGGCACGTCTGTCTACAGAAAATTGGGTTCAATTTATTGTTATTATTATATATAATTGTTTATAATTATTTATGTACAACACATAACCCTCAAACACACGACACATTGTGCTCTCTCATCCTGGTTAAAATTGTTTTTAGACAGATAAAGGCACATTTCTGTACTTTTCTTTATTTTTTTAAACATCATTTCAACCACCAAAAAATGTGGTTGATAATAGATAAATCAGGGGTCTCCAGCTGCAGCCTGAGAGAACTACTGAGTGGGAGGACTTTTGTTTAAACCCAACACGAACACACCTGTTTCAAATAATGTAGTGTTCATGGTCTTCGGTCTGGACCTTGATTATTTAAATATATTTAACAAGAGTCAACACATATGCTATTGTGTAATGTATACTGTACTTGTTGTGTCCCCTAGACCCAGTTGCCCGGCGGTGTTCTTGCCCCAGCCGAACACAGCTCCAGAAAGGGACAGAGCGAAGCTGTGTTCTCCCCCTGCAGTGATCTGAACCAGGGGGATCCCTGATAGAGACTTCAGGGGCTTGGGGGACATGGACATGTCGCGTGGCTCGCCCCACCCCAAACCCAGCTGACCGCTGGTGTTCTGACCCCATGTGAAAACCTGACCATCTGAACAGAAATCAGAAGTAAGCAACCATACAATGAGAGCATTGTACAGAATTACAGTTTTGAAAGGTTAGACTGTTTTGGTTAAGTTGCATTGTGAAACAGCGATTAGAGGTGTGTTAATGGTCATTTACCCTGAGTTAGTAAAATTGAATGCTGGTCTCCACATGCAACCTGAGTTACCTGTCGGTTACATAGGTTACCCAATGGGCTGGGGGAAAGAAGAAAGATGACTAAAATTAGCTGGCCCGTTTGAATTAAATGACAAATTGTTTTTATACTTTAACTATTTGAATGAAGGGGTGACAATTCCTTAAGGTAAACTACATATAAATGTATCATTATGGAATGGAACCCACCTGAGAATGTTGGCTTTGTCCAAGCAGAGAACCCGACCCTCTTCAGACAGTAAAACAGCATGAGAATCTCCACAACTCAGAGCCCGAATCCTCTCCTTACATGTCACACTCTCTAAAGCACACAAAACATATGACTGGACAACTGAAGAAAATATATTATAAAAATATATTGTTAAGGAGATTAGACCTACTCAGTTTCCCTGTGAATCTTCTCCCATCTAGGTCCTCTTGAATCCGTGCGACAGACACTAGTCTCCCATTATTTCTGATAAACGCGACCACACTGTTACCTGCGGACAGACCCTGAATTTGAGATTTAAGGTGTATCAAATTAACGCAACTAATATCCGTTTTAGTCGTATCTAAACCATTCGGCTTCACTAAACCAAAGCCATTACGACTATCCTCTCCCCATGAAATCATTGTTGTGTATTATTCTTAAACTAGTCCATACAGATTCTAACACTTGAAGGAGAGGCACCTGCCGATGTTTCGGACTCAATGATGGGTTTATATGACCGCAACCAACCATATGACATACAGAAAGACTAATCATCATCATTATCAACAAAGCAGGAAACGAAAATGAATCTTAAATGAAACTGTATTTATAGAGGGCATAAAAGAAAACACGCCTACAAACAAATATAAATGCAGTTTCGAATAGTTACTTCTGACGCAAGGCCGAAAACGAAAGTGAACGTCTATTGACAATATCAGCCCAGTTATCTTGGAAATAGCCTACAATAAACGGACGCTTTTGACACACACGATAATGCTTGAAACAATTACCACCCAGTCGATACCTCCCTAGATGCATTTCAGTGGAACTGGCTGACACGTCCACTTTATGCTGTGTCATGCATGACTACTAAATGCTGAACTGAAAATGGTTTCGGAGTTTGAAAAGACCCATCCCTCAGAGACGTCCCTGATATTTGCCCTGTTTTTTTTTTTCAGATGTTAAAGTAATTACCAAACTTCATTTTTAAGCTCACGTTTATCATAATTATTTCAAAAAAGAACTGTCAGCAGTATTTTGTGGAGTGTGCACACTGACTTGACCAGGCAAAGAGTAAAGAAAATACTAAAATTGCTTTAATTATTGGGTTATGATACTATACACCCGTGTGGCAGTTGTACTAAACTCCTACGGCATAAAAGTTCTAAAATAATCAATGTCCCTCATTAATTAAGATGACAATTGAACAGGTAAATGGGTACATAATAACCTATGCAGAAAGTAGAGATAGGAGTTTGAAATAATTTTACTATTCGAATAGTAACAATCATTTTTGTCTGATATCCGGATATTTGAAATACATGTGGTTTTATCTACGTTTTAAACCTGAACACAGCTATGCGAGGGAGAAGATACTTTATTGTTGCAGCAGCAGAAGAACATGAAAGAGAGATAGATGGGAGCGAGCAGACGGAGAGAGAGAGACACCAAGACAACTCCGCTACAGCCAACACTATCTAGCTAACTTGCAGCAGCGACGATGTTATTTATTATCATCCCATATAACAGTGTCTATATTGACTGGAGTAGCCTATTGGATTCGATAACACTTCCTGTAGCTACTCACCCCAACGCTAGGCATCGCCTTTTCATGGAATCCAATGGGCTGCTATCGGATTGCCTAGCCTAGCATGCTGACTAAAAACGAACATTCATTAACAATTGGAAGTATTTCAATCTTCTCGATTTGTCATTTGGGATAATTCGGAGTACACCGCTGTATTCCATTCCTGGATTGAGGTACATTTTCCGAGCCATATCTCTCTCCGGCTCCGCGCAGTCTTGATCGTGGCATTGCAGCATTCCAACTAGAGAGAGAACGTGATGAAGAGTTTGAGTTGATTTATTCTTGCTCACAGATTAAACTGAATAAATGATGAATTTACATTACTAATCATTGCAAAACACTCATTTAAAATACATAACACACAATACGTGACATACATAGAATATTGAACAATTTACAGGACATTTTTCATTATGGAAATTGAAATATTAAAATGTGATTTAAAAATATATACAATTTTTGGGAGAACCTTTTAAGAGCTAGCGTTATTATACAGTCTGATAGCAGTGGGTAGAGTGGCGTTTCGCAGGCGGTTCATATGGGCAGTTATACAGGACAGTTGATGGCTGTTTCTCAGGAGTGTGGTGGTGTAGTTACCTCTTTTGGAGGGAAAATATAATTCAGTGGATGGTCAAGAGTGTGCATGTCCTTCACCAGATGCACTGCAGCCTGCTCTGCAGTGAGGGGAGCTGTGGTTGGACTGCTCCAACAATGGAGATGATCCTCAAGGCCCTCCTCTGCACCCTGTCTAGGTGGGCCTGCTGCTTTTTACTGCATCCAACTAACAGCACTCCACCGTATTCCAGACAAGGTCTGACCAAAACCAATTCTTTCTTTGGCCGCCTCTCCTTCCAGTTCTCTGCTGCCAATGACTGGAGCGAACTACAAAAATCTCTGAAACTGGAAACACATCTCCCTCACTAGCTTTAAGCACCAACTGTCAGAGCTGCTCACAGATTACTGCACCTGTACATAGCCCACCTATAATTTAGCCCAAACAACTACCTCTTTCCCTACTGTATTTAATTCATTAATTTATTTTGCTCCTTTGCACCCCATTAGTTTTATTTCTACTTTGCACATTCTTCCATTGCAAATCTACCATTCCAGTGTTTTACTTGCTATATTGTATTTACTTTGCCACCATGGCCTTTTTTTTGCCTTTACCTCCCTTATCTCACCTCATTTGCTCACATCGTATATAGACTTGTTTATACTGTATTATTGACTGTATGTTTGTTTTACTCCATGTGTAACTCTGTGTCGTTGTATGTGTCGAACTGCTTTGCTTTATCTTGGCCAGGTCGCACTTGTAAATGAGAACTTGTTCTCAACTTGCCTACCTGGTTAAATAAAGGTTAAATAAAATAAAATAGTATAGACTGTGACCAGATCTTCAGTGGGTAGGCCATTTCTGGCAAGAACATTCAGAAAGTGCAGACATTTTGAGGCCTTCCTCACTGACTGCTCCACATGTGTGTCACCACTAAGGTTAGAGTCTAGATGAAAACCAATATACTTGGTTGTTGTTACCACTGTTTTTTCCTGTCCTTCTAGGATTAGTGTTGCGGGTTGTGGATGGTCTCTAGAAATTACATATCTGAATTTCCACAGACCTTTTCCCATTCAGGAGCATGTTGTTGGATGTGTCCCACTCCTCCAGCTGCGTTGCCTCCAAGCCCATGGAAATGACCTCTTTGATGCTGGTTAATGGTATGGCTCGGGACAGCCCTACATCATCCAGTGTCCAGTGTCAATGAAGACAACTTTTCGGTTGGACATGTGAATGAGAAACAGATATGGTGCAACCACTCCCCCTTGTGGCACACCAAAGGTGATCTCTGACCAAGGGCTAAAAATGCCATTTGCCATCACCCTCTGCTTTCTTCCTGTGGTGTAGCTGTGGAGCCAGGCTAGTAAAGTTGACACAGTTCAATGTCAGACAGATGTTGCATGAGCTTTGTGTGATCTACTCAATCAAAGGCTTTGGACATATCAGCAAGTAACACCCTCACCATCGTTTTTTTTTTTTTTGGAGTCTGTAGCTGTCAGCCAGGAGTGTGTGGCTTTCATAAGGGCGGTAGTAGTGCTGGACTTTGGTAGGTAGGCATACTGATTTGTGCACTCAGATAAAACTGTTGGCATTCATTTTTTAAATGAAGCTCTCCTGGATTTTTCCAAGGAATGACGCCCATTCGGATTCTGGCTAGGCTACAATACCTTCAGAAAGTATTCATACCTCTTGACTTGTTCCACATTTTGTTGTTTTACAGCCTGAATTCAAAACGTATTAAATATTTGTTTTCTCTCACCCATCTACACACAATACCCCATAATGACAAAGTGAAAACATGTTTTTAGAATTTTATTGCACATTTATTGAAAATGAAATACAGATATGTTTCATTTACATAAGTATTCACACCCCTGAGTCAATACTTTGTATAATCACCTTTGGCAGCGATTACAGCTGTGAGTCTTTTTGGGTAAGTCTCTAAGAGCTTTCCACACCTGCATTGTGCAACATTTGTCCATTATTCTTTTTCAAAATTCTTCAAGCTCTGTCAAATTGGTTGTTGATCATTGCTAGACAACCATTTTAAAGTCTTGCCATAGATTTTCAAGTAGATTTAAGTCAAAACTGTAACTTGGCCACTCAGGAAAATTCACTGTCTTCTTGGTACGCAACTCAAGTGTAGATTTGGCCTTGTGTTTTAGCTTATTGTCCTGCTGAAAGGTGAATTCATCTCCCAGTGTCTGGTGGAAAGGAGACTCAGGTTTTCCTCTAGGATTTTGCCTTTGCTTAGCTCCATTCCGTTTATTTTTTATCCTGAAAAGCTCCCTTAATGATTACAAGCATACCCATAACATTAAAATATGGAGAGTGGTACTTAGTCATTTGTATTGGATGTTCCCCAAACATAACACTTTGTGTTCAGGACAAAAATGTAATTGCTTTGCCACATTCTTTTGCAGTATAACTTTTAGTGGTTCGTTGAAAACAGGATCCATGTTTTGGAAGATGTTTTATTCGGTACAGGCTTCTTTCTTTTCACTGTCATTTAGGTTCGTATTGTGGAGTAACTAAAATGTTGTTGATCCATCCTCAGTTTCCTCCTATCACGTCCATTAAACTATATAACTGTTTTAAGGTCATGCTGAAATCCCTGAGTGGTTTCCTTCCTTCTACGGCAACTGAGTTAGGAAGGACGCCTGTACCTTTGTAGTGACTGGTTGTATGGATACACCATCCAACGTGTAATCAATTCGCCGTTTTTAAACCAAAATAGGTGACATACGTGATTCGTGTAGATCCGATGAGAACGGTTTGGGGGTGGGTTTGGATCACTACTGACGAAGGCTCAGCCAATCGTTACGTAACAGCAGAATGCAGCGCAGCACATTCCTGAAGAAAGAGGAGACAACCAACATACTAGTTACAGCATCAGCGCGCCTCTGGAAAGTCAGCTTGTCAGTCACAGCAGCGCGTCCCCTGAACGATAACGAAGAGGTGACTTTAGGTGAAAAGCCTGACCACGGAGACCGGGGTGAGAAGGTGATGAAGCGTACTTCATGAGCTGTAACCGAAAAACTACTGGCTTTTGGAAAGTTTGAGGTGAGGGAGAAAGTGTGGTGAACAAGTATTAGCACTGTTAAGTATCTTGCTAGCTGGACCCGTTAGCTAGCCAGAGAAATGTTGGGCAACATTAGCCAACTTATCTGATAAATAATGGTGTGAAAATTAGCTTGCTAATAAAGTCAGACAGCTAACATCAGATGAGCTAACATTAGAAACCTAACCAATTCGCTATAGTATTAACTGGTATACGACTCCTTGCCGTTATGCCAAAAATCTCCCCTGCCAGAATTCTCCCCACTCTTCTAATTTCCTTAATTTTGTGGCTAGAGTCTAATACTTTCTCTGGCACACATCAGAGTCAAATACTTTCAATAGAACAAACTTCACGGTACAAGGCAACCGAAATAAATAATTAATGTATGTGTGTTACATTAAACATAGAGGTACGGGCGACATGGGCAGGCACCCAGGGCAACGTCAAGGGGGCGCCCCCGAGTTCGGGCGCTGAAGGGCGGGTTCTCTTAGGGTGCCATACAAGCCAGAACTGCCACATACACTTGAAACAAATTGTCAAACCGAAAACTGCCACAAAGATCAGTGAAATGTGGAAAAGTCAACCATTCTGAAGGCATCTGTAATTGAGGCCACATGCTGCGCTTTCTCCCCAAACCAATTCAGATAAAACAACAGCCTACTCATTGTAGCCTAATCCTTCTAATTTCGTTAACTTTTATTTCCGTATTTTTTTCCAACTTGCATTGCATCAGTGAACTCCCACTACACTTCCTTGACATTGAGCCTCTTTGCCACTTTGAATGGCCAACATAAAAAAAAGCTACACACCTGAAGGCTTCTGGTTGGCTACTGGTCTTTTTATTTGGCGCACGTGCACTACATAGAAGCTACATTAAAGAATTTAACTTTTAATAAATTAATAATTTGAAATGTCATGTCACATCCGGGTATGCAACAATGTCACATGGGGGGGTCCAACTTGCATTACATTAGTGGGGGAGGGGGACCAAGTTTGTGAAACCCAGGAGTATATAAGGGCTACATACTGGGCCACGATCAGTATGCAAATGTGGAACATTGCAGACAGAAATGCCATAGCATCACAGGAAGCTGCTGAGGGGAGGACGGCTCATAATAATGGCTGGAATGCAGTGAATGGAATGGTATCAAACGCATTAAAACCATGTATTTGATGTGTTCGATAGCATTCCATTAATTCCGTTCCAGCCATTATGAGCTTGTCCTCCCCAGTTAAGGTATTACTGTCCGACTGTCATAGAGATGCCTCGATTCATGATTCAGTCGAACAACTCAGTCGATTCTATTTAATTTCCATCTACTCTACTAAAAACCAAAACTGATTAGTAAAATGTGTATTGCATATTGTAGCCCTATGCAGTGCCATTGTTACACAATGCTTATCTGTCCAACTTCCAGACTCTGACTCTGTATGTTTGTTAATTACATTTAGATCACCACACGACTCTGAAGCTATGTGTCCAAATCATATCTTTCATGTATTATTTTGATTGTCTCATGTTATGTTTGTTAGGTTTCAGGGCCTTTTATAACAGTGAATTGTAGGCCTATAGTTTGAGTCATTAATAGTAGAACTTACTCAATTAAAACAGCTGTAGGCTACTTACACTTGAGTCTAGGAACATACCACACTGAAAATATCTATGTAGTAGTTGCGTCAACTTTCAGAATAATACCTGTGAGAAGGGGCAGTAGTTGTGTAGTTAAACATTGCCTGGACATTTTGTGATGAAAGACCCCTAAATGTTGTAAAACATACAGTAAAATTGTGTCTGCGTAAGTTTAAGATTCTTGTTTGCTATTTATAACCTCACAATGTAATTTACTCTCAATTGCATTTTGTTTCTCATCTCTGATCTGTCCCATCTCCTCTCAATCCCTCATTCATTGGTCACCAGAACACACAAGGCAGCCATTTCTGGGAAAATGCAGGGCCAGAGAGAGAAGACATTCATATTGATCCTCGTTGCTGCGCTCTCTCACAGGGTAAGAGTTTTGACCAAACACATTTTTGGGGGGTCATAAGATTGAAATGATTGAACCCAGATGTGGAAAAAGTATCCAATTGTCAAACTTGAGTAAAAGTATAGATACCCTACCGTTCAAAAGTTTGGGGTCACTTAGAAAAGTCCTTGTTTTCCATGAAAACATGCATGAAATTAGTTGCAAAATGAATAGGAAATATTGTCAAGTTGTTGACAAGGTTATAAATAATGATTTTTAATTCAAACTTTGCTTTCGTCAAAGAATCCTCCATTTGCAGCAATTCTAGCCTTGCAGGCCTTCAGCATTCTACTTGTCAATTTGTTGAGATCATCTGAAGATATTTCACCTCATGCTTCCTGAAGCACCTCCCACAAGTTGGATTGGCTTGATGGGAACTTCTTATGTCCCATACGGTCAAGATGCTCCCACAACAACTCAATAGGGTTGAGATCCCACTTTACCACCACCAAAGTGCCCCCAGACCATCACATTGCCTCCACCATGCTTGACAGATGGCGTCAAGCACTTCTCCCGCATCTTTTAATTTTTTCTGCGTCTCACGAATGTTCTTCTTTGTGATCCGAACACCTCAAACTTAGATTCATCTGTCCAACACTTTTTTCCAATCTTCCTCTGTCCAGTGTCTGTGTTCTTTTGCCCATCTTTTCTTTTTATTGGCCAGTCTGAGATATGGCTTTTTCTTTGCAACTCTGCCTAGAAGTCCAGCCTCCTGGTGTCGCCTCATCACTGTTGACGTTGAGACTGTTGTTTTGCGGGTACTATTTAATGATGCTGCCAGTTGAGGACTTGTGAAGCGTCTGTTTTTCAAACTAGACACTAATGTACTTGTCCTCTTGCTCAGTTGTGCACCAGGGCCTCCCACTCCTCTTTCTTTTCAGGTTAGAGCAGGTTTGCACTGTTCTGTGAAAGGAGTACCGTAGTACACAGCGTTGTATGAGATCTTCAGTTTCTTGGCAATTTCTCGCATGGAATAGCCTTCATTTCTCAGAACAAGAATAGACTGACAATTTTCAGAAGAAAATTATTTGTTTCTGGCCATTTTGAGCCTGTAATCGAACCACAAATGCAGATGCTCCAGATTCTCAACTAGTCTTATGATGGCCAGTTTTATTGCTTCTTTAATCAACATACACCAGTTTTCAGCTGTGCTAACAGAATTGCAAAAGGCTTTTCTAATGATCAATTAGCCTTTTTGTCACGTTCTGACCTTAGTTCCTTTGTTATGTCTTTGTTTTAGTTTGGTCAGGGCGTGAGTTGGGGTGGGTTGTCTATGTTCTTTTTTATATGTTGTGTTTTTGTGTTTGGCCTGGTATGGTTCTCAATCAGAGGCAGGTGTCGTTCGTTGTCTCTGATTGAGAATCATATTTAGGTAGCCTTTTCCCACCTGTGTTTCGTGGGTAATTGTTTTCTGTTTTGTGTCTGCACCAGACAGAAGTGTTTCAGTTTCATTTCGTTCTCTTTGTTGTTTTATTATTTAGTGTTCTGAGTTATAATAAATATCATGAACACTTACCACGCTGCGCATTGGTTCTCCGATCCTTCCTACTACTCCTCTTCGTCAGAAGACGAATTCCCCTACACTTTTAAAATGATAAACTTGGATTAGCTAACACAACGTGCCATTGGAACACAAGAGTGATGGTTGCTGATAACGGGCCTCTGTACCCTTTGTAGATATTCCATAACAAATCAGCCGTTTCCAGCTACAATAGTCATTTACAACATTAACAATGTCTACACTGTATTTCTGATCAATTCTATGTTATTTTAATGGACAAAAAAAATTGCTTTTCTTTCAAAAACAAGGACATTTCTAAGTGACTCCAAACTTTTGAACGGTAGTGTACCTTAATAGAAAGTGAAAGTCACCCAGTAAAATACTACTTGAGGAAAAAGCATTTAGTTTTAAATATACTTAAGTATCAAAAGGAAATGTAATTGCTAAAATATTCTTAAGTATCAACAGTAAACGTATAAATAATAAATACCTTATATTAAGCAAAACAGACAGTACCATTTTCTTGTTCTTAAAATGTATGTATAGCCAGGGGCACACTCCAACACTCAGACATTATTTGCAAAAGATGCATTTGTGTTTAGTGAGTCCGCCTGACCATAGGCAGTAGGGATGACCACTAGTTCTCTTGATAAGTGCGTGAATTTCACAGTTTTCCTGTCCTGCTAAGCATTCCAAATGTACTTTTGGTTGTCAGGAACAATGTATGCAGTAAAAAGTACAATATTTTCTATAGGAATGTAGTGAAGTAAAAGTAAAAATTGTCAAAAATGTAAATAGTAAAGTAAAGTACAGATACCCTAAAAAACGACTTAAGTAGTACTTTAAAGTATTTTTACTTAAGTACTTTACACCACTGATTGAACCAGCCATACTGTAAGGACAGACTTCTGGGCCCGTTTCCCAGATCCAGAGTGAGCCTATTCCTGGTAACAATTCTCTTTTCTTTTCAATTCTCTTTTCTATTACAGGTGACTCAGGCAAATGTAATGGACATGGTTCCTAATGCCGTGGATGACCAGTACACTCACTGTCGGGAGCAGATGTTGAAGAAGGTTGTGGAAGGGGGTCTGCTGGAAGAAGAACTGAAAGGCAGTTTAGAGTATAGGGATGTCTGGGGGGCAAAGCAGTGTACAAAGTTAATCCCGGGAGGCGTCAAGCAACACACGGATGCATTAATGGCTTATGGACATGGGGGAAATGTGTTCAGAAAGATGTTCAACCAAGCAGTGGAGACTCAGGGTGGGAATGTCACTGTCTATAATGGCAACTTCCGGTTCAAATCCCTCCACTTCCTTCTAATGGATGCCATGAGGCTTTTGAAGACAGAGAACTGCCAAACTGTGTTTCGTGGTTCAAGCAAAGATTATGAGGCACAAGTAGGGTCAGAAGTGCGATTTGGGAGGTTTACCACAACCAAGGCCAAACGTTCCGACGCGGAGGAATCTGCTTCAGACAATGGGATCCTTTTCAACATTATTTCCTGCACTGTAGTCAACATTGATGAGTACACTTGCTTCTCAGACAGCATTGATCAGCTGATATCCCCAGCAGAGGTGTTTAGGGTGGCTGAGGTAAAGAATGTAAGAAATAAAGATCACGAGTACAGAGAGATCGTTTTGACAAGTTCAAGGACACACAGCATTGACAGCATCCGCGACTGTTACCTCTTCCCCAGGTGAGGCCAGGTTATGTAAGCGAAAAGATATGTCAACATTAGACTACCAAACAGGTGTAGACGACACAAAAGTCAAGTGTTTTTAAAATGTCTACCTTATTCTTTGGAGAATGAACGTCTGTCTTTGTCTGTCTCACCAGATCTCCTACAAGTACGAGTCTTCCATCAATCACCCCCAAAGGCTCCTCTACTCAATTGCTTGGCAGTAGCCTGTCTGTTCTTGTGGTTGTATCTCTCTCTATCTCCCTGATCACCAGGACTGATCATCTCTGATAAACTAAAGTGTTGAGCGCTAATAGATGCGGTAAAGAAGTCAATGGAACGCAGACCGTGGGGGATAGAAGGACGCACATTCAACCAATCTGATTTAACAAAATAAATATTTGAAAATTGTCATGTTTTATGTATTGTAACATGCCCATAATGTGCTTACTAAAGTTTGATTTGGATATATCTGTCTGTTTTCACGGCATAACATTTAGAAGTAGTCCCTTTTCAGGTTTAGTAGAAGTGACTGCTGAAGGCTAACTCTCATTTGTATTGACTGGTAGCATAGCTAGTATAGAGAAGTCAATGGTGGTAGTCGTTTTTTTAACTGTAATGCAGTTTCTTGGTGATGATGACATCAAAATGTATTCGGGTTGACATCCATACCAGCATTATTCTCCGATTTTTACCTCAACATAGTGTGAAAAACACATAAACAATAGCCTAAATGTAGGCTAATTTTGCTGGTGGCCATTGAGATTCTGGATCTTTCCCCCCACAACATCTTTCCCCCATGCCATGCGTTTCCATGGCATTTCCATTGTTTTGGTTGAGATCCAATGACCTCTTCACTGCTTCTATTGAAAATGACAAACACACACACACAATTGCATGTATGTAATATCAGTGCACACAGATATTCATCAAATGTGACAAAGCGCCAACCTTTCAAACCCCTCTTAGCATAATGATATTCTCTTGAAAAAATGTATTTCTTTGCATTTTATTGTTTTTGTAAAAGAATATATATATATCATGGTACGTTTTATACAATATGTTACGCATTTAGCAAATATTTTGGTATCACAACAATTGACTGGGTGGGTCCAGTTTTCATAGATTTAATTTTCCTCTTGTTTTGTTATCGAATAAAGAACCAAGTTGAGCATTTTTGAGTGTTGGATATGACACCTTTGGCATTGAGATGGGGTGGGAAGGAGTGATTTATTAATTAAATGTTTAGATCATTAAAAGTAGTAAGCTTTTCCAGCTGGAAATTTACTTTACATACATTGAGGTGATAAGCATGTACATTGAATTAATGATGTAAGGCTCATAACCTGACAGTCCAGACAGACAGTATGTATGACCTCGTAATATTTAGGTTGTGTAATATTTGTGAGGGGAAATTACTGTCATACCAATGAGGGATGTGGACAGAGAGTGCCCTTTCTCTAAGCTCAAGCCATGCTCAAAATCACAGTAGCACTAGCCTTTAGGTCTTAGTTACAAAGTTTTCGCACTGACTCAATCACAGCTACAGCCACACATGTTTTGGCTAATATTCCATCCTTATATGGAACCTGCATGTGGTCCAGGCTTTTGTTCCAGCCCAGCACCAGCTCACTGGATACAACTAATCAACCGACCATAAAGCCCTTGATGTCAGGGGTGTGTACAGGCGGCGAAGTCATCTGTGATGTTTTTCTCCACAGGGGCACAGATACTTTCTTCAGAAATACGCCAGTCTGAATGTAGCTCTCCGCTCAAGCGGAGTGAGGGAATAGAAACCAGGTGTGTGAAAAAAACAAATCAAAACCAATGGAAAATGAAAAGTGGATCGACAATGGCGAGCGCCGCACGAACAAGGAGAGGACCCGACTTCGGCGGAAGTCGTGACATGCGCAATGTATCTGCTTATAATGCTTCCTCTCCTGCATACATTTGTCAGAGAAACGGTAACCACTATTACTTTGCTACTCAGTATGACCGTGGCAGGAGGATCCCTCTGTACTCTGTCTATGAAATGGATATCAAAGGGGTTCCTGGCAGAGAGGGGTCCATAGTTTATTATGAACCACAGGTTTGCATATTTCATTATCACCTTTTTAAAATGTCCTATATATTCAGTGCAGGCGCCATTTAATGTGAATGGCACAACTACAGAATGATCACATTAGTGTAGTTTAAATATTTACAGTAGAATAGGACATTAGCTGTGGAGCAGGTACTATTGTACTATTGTATTCATGCAATAAGCACTAGAAGGTACTATTTCGTACATTGTAATTTCAGACTAAATACAAGTAGCCTAGAATACCAGTAATATATTAATGGGTTGTATTGGACTGCTACCACAAAGCTTGAAGTGGAGTGGCTAATTTGTAAATATTTGTATTTTTCAGTTTATGCGTCCTGACCTAACACTACAGCAAATGGATAAGAAAGGATCCTTGAGTGAGATCAAAAAATACAACCAAAACAATGGCTGCAGAGAAAGCTCTCCACAATACCGACAGAACTAAAGCATGTGGGTAGACCAGAACGAGCAAGTCAATGTTCCGAGTTACTACTGGAATGCCTACTGCTGCACTAACAAGAACCGCAACTCTCTCATGTCTGGAGGTGCCTTGAGAAATAACAGCTCAGGGGTGTTAAAGATGATCTTAACTCTGACACTGTGCTTCGAGGGCTACTGAGTGTTTGGCAACAATTTCATATTCCATTATGATCTGGTATGATTTTGAATTCATGCTTAGATTCATACATGGTTTGGCGGGGAATTCCCAAGGAGATGTTTGAAAATTAGCCACGTTAGCTACATCAGAATTTTTAAACATATCCCTGAACATAAATATTATCCTATTGATCAAATTTGTGGTTAAAATGTATTACAAATTCAAAACGTATCCTTTGTGGTAATTATTCGTAAAGCGTATGTTTGTTTGTTTGGTCACACAGAGTTGTGCAATCACGTCTTTGTGAATGCTTGTTGCTATGAATCTATAACCCAATAAAGCTTGTTTTGTGAAAGTAGGAAATGTGTACATCGACATATTACAGAACCATTTTTTACATGCTGTTGATGAACCTGTTGGTATTTTATGTCAAAAGAGATCTGATAAAGGCAGCAATACTGTCGGTGGAGATTTCTTTGGTCGCGGTACCCTCTAGTGGTTTATAAAGTGCATAAACTGGGAAGGAGACAAAGGGGCCACGGTCAGTTGCAGACATAAATCTCATAGATGGAGATGTAGTGATTCATGACTCAGTCGAACAACTCAGTCGATTCTATTTCATTCCCATCTACTCTGATAAAAAACAACAAATCGGATTGGTAAAATATGTAATGCATATGGTTGCTCTATGCAGTGCCATTGTTCCACAATTCTTATCTGTCCAACTTCCAAAGATACTCTGTATCTTTGTTCATTATATTTCGATTTATTGTACCATGATAAAACACCAAAACCATTGTAAGGTTTGGTAAATCTGCACTAGGCCCAATGCCAACCCAAACTTTTATTATATTTTTATTTTCTTTTTGTACCTTTATTTTAACAGGGAAGACATATTAAGACTGAGGCCTCTTTTGCAAATGTGCCCTGTATATACAACATAAATGTATACTTTATACCCAAACTAATATATATATATATATATATATATATATACACATGAACCTTTTGATACAGGATGCAGTGATGAGTCTCAAAACTGTCATCTGTAACCAAACGAAGGGCACTATGGTAGATGGCATCCAAAGGTTTAAGAGTAGCAGCATCTGATAACTAATGTCACCATAATCAAGAACAGATAAAATGAATAATCTGCTTCTCACTGCTTAGAGAAAGGAACGATCTGGTTCTGTAGAACAATCTTAGCTTCTTAACCAGCTCATCTATTACTGAACAAAAATATAAACGCAACATAGGAGGTTGGTGACACCATAATTGAGGAGGACGGGCCCATGTTAATGTCTGGAGCGGAGTTAGTGGAGTGGTATTAAATACATCAAACACATGGTTTCCATGTCACATGTTGGTTTATTGTCTTGGTCAGTATAACTGTGTGATGACAAGACTGGTGTGTTAGCCCTCAGAGCTAAAGCCGAGGCATTAGCCTTAGACACACCTCTTCAGATCTCAGACAAGGTTACTCATCACATAAGCACTGTTTACTGAACCACGTTAGTTTTATATACCCTAGTGCAACATATTTGTTCATGGTCCCTGACACTACTGAAACCTGAACACGTACGTTATTTCTAGCCTTTTTGTGAATGATTTTCCTTTGTTTTGTTTTAATCTCTAGGGCCAGGTGTGGATCAACGGTTTCAACCTGGGCCGCTACTGGCCCGCTCGCGGCCCACAGTTAACCTTGTATGTGCCCGCTATCATCCTGAGCACGGCCGCGCCCAACAATGTGACCGCTGGAGCTGGAGGGGGACCCATGCTGCCCCGGGCCCTGTACCGTGGAGTTCACCAACAACTCGTTCCTGAACGCCACGGTTAAGTCTGATCACAAACACCAGAGGGCGCTGTTACATAAAATATCTCATGATGATCGCTGATCAAAAATATACTTACTGTATTTATCTGGAACACAGATCGGTGGCACATTAATTGGGGAGGATGGGCTTGTGGTAATTGGTGGAGAGGAATCAGTGGAATGGTATGAAATACATCAAACACTCCGTTCCACCCATTATTATGAGCTGCCCTCCCCTCAGCAGCCTCCACTGATCTGGAAGTGATCTATTTTTCACTCATCTTTTAAAAATCAAAGAGTAATGTTTGTAATTTAATCACGGGTGACTGTACCTTTAATAACATGACCTCTATATAGTGTCTTAAAACCCTTTGTTCACATCTCTATTCAAAGGGAATTAAGTATTCGTCATTTGAACAGTATGTATGTCTTTTTGGAAATGGAATCATGTTCACAAAGGAAAATTACTCATTTAGAAGTGCTATGAACTTCAGTAGTACTCTAAATATAAGTTGAGGTCAGTGGTGCTCAAATAATTTTTTATGTCAGGGCACGATGCAACCCAAAATACGCCTTTTAAAGGCCTTGTCCCCGATGTTCACTGAGATCACATTCATGGTAAACGCTGGCATGTCTGCTCAAGTGTAAATTACCTTTAAAAGTATCTTATAGTGCGCTGCGCTATAGAGCGTCTTGAGTTCAATGCTGCCCTATATTGTGAATTGGGGGAACATGGTTGAGAAGGATGTGTCAAATGATCTGTGCCTTATTGTGTGCCACCTAACTGCAGGGATATTATGCTCTCATTGATTTCTGTAATGAACCATTTGGTGGGTCTTGTAAATGAATAGTTCTTGTGTTCAACTGAAAACCTGATATGCTTCCTTTTAACATTTAGATTATTTCAAATACTTTGGGATTTCCTTGTATCTTGGTTGTTATCATTTTTGTTAATGTGTTGTTTAATGTGCAGGCACAAACCATGCTGTACTTTTTGATTTATAAATGTTTTAATAAAATTAGGTGAATGCAATATGATAATGTCATAGTACCGCACAGATCTCAAGTTAGGATTTGAAATACAACCCTACATTAAAACAATCCAAATCTTAAACTCAACTATGGAACAATGAAAAGATGAACACAGGAGAGGACTATACACAGAAGCAACACTATACACCAATTATTCATTCCAGAAGCCTCTGTTGTGGCCAACAGCTTCTATAAGCCTGCTCTGTAGTGTCTCTTTGGAGGAGTAGATGGGCAGCTGCAACAGAGAGTGACAGGTCAGCGCCTCTGGGAAATGCTGTTGGGAGGAGTTGAGAAGGGTTTGGACCCTCATCCTGATCTGGTTCATACCCAGGATGGGCACACGATCACAGCCAGTCAGGAACACTAAAGGGGCAAAGGTGGTAAAAGGGAGAGGGCAGTGAATGACAGAATAGAACTTTATTCTCAGTAGCCTACGTTATTGGTTCATCTGTTACAATGAAAACGTTACATACTTACACAGGAACGCTTTCTTTTGATCCTCTGTCAGTTCCTCAAACACCTCCCAGAATGTGACGATGTTGGGATGCCCAGCATGGTACTCTCCTAAATACACAGTGTTCTAGGGGGGAAATGCCCTCAATTAATATATGGTGAAGCAATAGACACTTGACACCATTCAAACTACTTTTCAAATCAATGTATCAAAACATTTTGGCCAGGTTGCAGAACATGTTCACCATGAATCCCAAATCAGCCCCAGGAAACTTGTTTTTTAAGGCTCCATCTTGCCCTCTGATAGGCTAGGTGACATTTCTGCATATATTATATGTTTTTACTTTTCTAATGCTCTCAGATGTAGACAATTGACTCAGGGTAGATTTGGGATTGAGCTTCAGTCATGTAGTAACAAAACATGGTTCTGACCTGTTTCAGCGTTTCCCAGTCGAAATTCTCCTTCCCCACCATCACTCCCCTCAGTTCCTCTGGCTGGAAGAACTCCACCACGTCCTTGTCACACACCTTGAAGAAGCCTTTCCTGAACTCTTCAAACACCACCTCTACTGACTGGTTGAAGATGTAGTTCACATAGGTGTCAACAAACTCCTTCCTGTCAAAAGAATGACAGACTGTCACGCCCTGACCTTAGTATTCTTTGTTTTCTTTATTATTTTGGTTGGTCAGGGTGTGACATGGGTGATATGTGTGTTTTTGTCTTATTCTAGGGTGTTTGTACTGTCTAGGGTTTTTTGTAGATTTATGGGGTTGTTTTCATCTAGGTGTTTATGTTGGTCTATGGTTGCCTAGATTGGTTCTCAATTAGCGGCAGGTGTTTATCGTTGTCTCTGATTGGGAACCCTATTTAGGCAGCCATCTTCTTTGGGTATTTCGTGGGTTATTGTCTATGTGTAGTTGCCTGTGTAAGCACTCGTTAGCATAAGCGGCACTTTGTTTAAGTGTTCTTTGTGTTTTTCGTCATTCAATAAAAGAATGGATTCACACCACGCTGCACTTTGGTACACTTCTTACGAAGTGTTTCCTTATTAGGAAACCACCATTGTCTGTTTTTCTAGATCATTGTAGATGAAGCAGAGGAAGCTTCTATTGAGATGCAGCCTTTGACACTAAATCTTAACAAAACAACAAACAAACACCTCAAGACTGAGACTAGATAACTTTACTTTTCTTACCTGCTTTGACCATGAACGCCAAAGCTTCACATCTTCCTCTAGAAACTTGGGATTGAACTCAATATCCTCCAAACAAAAGGAACTGTCGGGAACAGTCTGAGTCCCACAAGCCTTTTGGTTTGCCTTTTAAATAATATACAAAAGTCAAGCAGCTTTAATATGACAAGCAAATACTTTATAAATAAATTAAATTATAAATAAACTTTATAAATAAATTAAGCGTATTAGCAAAATATAATTGTGTCTCAGCAAAATGTTATTTCATCAACTCTCAGTTACGGTTTCATTGATTTGTGCAATAAAGTAAATACATAGGCTCCATTAAAATGACTCTGGAACCATGTTGGGACCGGATGTTGCCTGTTCAAAATGGTTAACAACTTTATCAAATGAATTGTAAGAGCAGAGATGCATGGACACTGACTCTGTGGAGATGGTCGAGGACCTGGAACAGGTGTTTGAGGCCAGGGGTGCGGATACGGGTAGTTGTCAGATTCACCGATAGGGCCTTCTTCCACACCCTAATGTGCTTGGTCGTGACAGAGAGCTTCTGTGAGGACCACCAGTCAACTACAGGACATGATAACGAAGAGATTAATTATGCAATTTCTTCTCAAAACATTCCCTGAGGGCATAGAATTCGTCCTTCAGGGTGTGCATGTGTGTTTTAGCTCAGCACAAACAAACCTATTTCAAATCATCAAGAACTTTGTGATTTACCCAGATCCAGATTTGGTTGCACTTTAGCCAACTCCTCTGACTATCAATACCATGCTATGTCAACATATTTGGCACGGCAACGAATGACCAAGGTAAAGAGTTTCTTATTGGTGAAAGCATAAACAGATCTGCGACAAGGTTATTGTTGATTAGTTGAATTTGGGGTGACACACTTAACATTTTTAAATGGACAGCAACATTACCGAGGACCTGCAGCTTGTCGGGGTGCAGTCTGAGGATAGCAGCAGCAACGGCTTCGGTGAGATCTGTCCTTCTGTGCTGTTTGTGAAGGACCCTCAGGAGCTCAGGGAGAACCAGGTAGACCCTCAAGCCCTCCACTCCAATGGGCTCCTCATACAGGGAGGGAAGTAGTGTGTGCTGGACAACAGCTTCAACCTAGTGCAATGAAAGAGGTGTGTGAATCGTCCCTCGTTCAAGATACATGTCAGAATAAATGTCAGAATAGGATCGATGACATATCAATTTATCAATATATTCACAAAATACCTCAGTCAAAACTTTGCCCTTTTTCGCCAGCTTCCGGAATGCGCTTTGGACGAGTGAATAATCCAGGCCAGACTGTTTTGGTGAGGTTTGGTAATGTTTGTCACAACTAATAAAAGCAAGAAATAATTGTCAATATTTTTGCCATATTTAAATCAATATTCATTGATAATGTAATATTTCAAACATAAGACAATCATGTATTTGAACCAATATTAAATACTGTTACCTTTTATCAAGAAAGCTCCCATTTAAACACGATGCAGAAGAAAACATTTTTGTGATTTCCCTGCAATTACAAGTTTGAGTAATTTTTCAGTTCAGTATGTGACCGTACATAAACAAAATAAGGAAATAACAACAACGGTAAATTATAGCTACTTATATCATACTTACTTCTGTCCTTTTTTCCAAGACTTTGAATCACATTCCGAGATCCATTTGTCAATGATTTCTTCATCTATAGCTTGTTGTGTCACTTTGCCCACACTTGACCTGAGATTGTTAGGCCTTTCTTCAGACTCCTGGGAAGATGACAATGTGATGCAACGTATCACAGAAATGTTAAGTACAAAGGACAAACTATGTCCTGTTTTGCTAACTCATTGTTTCAAACCAAATTGTGTCCATACCTGACCAAGAGTGCACAACGCAAAGGAATGGTTTCCTCCAGCAAAAATGTGTTCAATTTTCTGGTCATCAATCTGGTCTGAAATGTTGACAAAAAATAGTTGATGATCAAGTTAATGTTATTTCATGTTTTACCTCATGTTATTTTAGTTGAGTATTGAAATAAGCATTTTGTTGAGTGGACTTTTATTCAAGTTTGATCTGTTCTGAAAAAGCGTGTACTCTGGCTAATGTTATACCATAAGTGAACGTTTTACCTGGCAGTTGTACTGGAAGGGGCACAGACTGATCAATCTTTACTCCATTTCCCAGCTGCCCTTGCTCTCCGCGCCCAAATGAGTAGATCTTATTGGAGGGCCCCACAAATGCTAATGTATGGTGTCTAATGTGGCAAACGGACATAGAAAACAGTTCTCAAATCAACAATGAATTCTAAAAAGGTCTTATTCTAAAATGAAAACAGTCCTACATACATTTTTGTTGTGTCACAACATTTTGTCAATTCCAGATCATGTCTAATAAGTGTAACCTACCTTCCACAGGCTATCTGCGTCACCTTTAATCCACCAAGTTGCCCCACCACTCGAGGTCGTAGTTCATCTCGGAGAGTTGTGTCCAAGCTGTCCATAGCGGCCTGAGCCAAATGTGAACACCACACCTCCCTAGAACAAAATCAACCCAGACAGTTATCATAGTGTTTTCCTCTACGTTAATGAGGATGTTTCAATGCAAATTTACAGGGAACTAAAAACTAAAACATTTCAATTGTTTTGTTTATTTTTTATTTAAACATTATTTAACCAGTCAAGTCAGTTAAGAACAAATTCTTGCTGACAATGAGGCCCTACCAAAAGGCCTCCTGCGGGGACGGGGTCTGGGATTAAAAATATAAATGAATTAAGCATTAGCATGGCAGCAACACAGCACGGTAGCAACACAACAACAGCATGGTAGCAGCACAACATGGTAGCAGCACAAAAAATGGCACAAACATTATTGGGCACAGACAACATCACAAAGGGCAAGAAGGTTGAGACAACAATACATCATGCAACGCAGCCACAACTGTCAGTAAGAGTGTCCATGATTGAGTCTTTGAATGAAGAGATAAAACTGTCCAGTTTGAGTGTTTGTTGCAGCTCCTTCCAGTCGCTGGCTGCAGCGAACATTGAGACAACAATATAAATAAACGCACATAAAATGTAGACATATTGTATGGTCCAAACAACATTTAGTTCAAATGATAGGAAAAGTGTAATTATGTCAGAGAGATATACAACCTTTGTCAGAATGGCAGTATGTTCTCCTCCACATGAAATCAAAACAGTCTTCTTCAGATTCAGGCAATCAACAGGAGCTGGAGCACGTCTGTCTACAGAAAATTGGGTTCAATTTATTGTTATTATTATATATAATTGTTTATAATTATTTATGTACAACACATAACCCTCAAACACACGACACATTGTGCTCTCTCATCCTGGTTAAAATTGTTTTTAGACAGATAAAGGCACATTTCTGTACTTTTCTTTATTTTTTTAAACATCATTTCAACCACCAAAAAATGTGGTTGATAATAGATAAATCAGGGGTCTCCAGCTGCAGCCTGAGAGAACTACTGAGTGGGAGGACTTTTGTTTAAACCCAACACGAACACACCTGTTTCAAATAATGTAGTGTTCATGGTCTTCGGTCTGGACCTTGATTATTTAAATATATTTAACAAGAGTCAACACATATGCTATTGTGTAATGTATACTGTACTTGTTGTGTCCCCTAGACCCAGTTGCCCGGCGGTGTTCTTGCCCCAGCCGAACACAGCTCCAGAAAGGGACAGAGCGAAGCTGTGTTCTCCCCCTGCAGTGATCTGAACCAGGGGGATCCCTGATAGAGACTTCAGGGGCTTGGGGGACATGGACATGTCGCGTGGCTCGCCCCACCCCAAACCCAGCTGACCGCTGGTGTTCTGACCCCATGTGAAAACCTGACCATCTGAACAGAAATCAGAAGTAAGCAACCATACAATGAGAACATTGTACAGAATTACAGTTTTGAAATGTTAGACTGTTTTGGTTAAGTTGCATTGTGAAACAGCGATTAGAGGTGTGTTAATGGTCATTTACCCTGAGTTAGTAAAATTGAATGCTGGTCTCCACATGCAACCTGAGTTATCTGTCGGTTACATAGGTTACCCAATGGGCTGGGGGGGAAAAAGAAGAAAGATGACTCAGATTAGCTGGCCCGTTTGAATTAAATTACAAATTGTTTTTATACTTTAACTATTTCAATGAAAGGGTGACAATTCCTTAAGGTAAACTACATATAAATGTATCATTATGGAATGGAACCCACCTGAGAATGTTGGCTTTGTCCAAGCAGAGAACCCGACCCTCTTCAGACAGTAAAACAGCATGAGAATCTCCACAACTCAGAGCCCGAATCCTCTCCTTACATGTCACACTCTCTAAAGCACACAAAACATATGACTGGACAACTGAAGAAAATATATTATAAAAAATGGATTGTTAAGGAGATTAGACCTACTCAGTTTCCCCGTGAATCTTCTCCCATCTAGGTCCTCTTGAATCCGTGCGACAGACACTAGTCTCCCATTATTTCTGATAAACGCGACCACACTGTTACCTGCGGACAGACCCTGAATTTGAGATTTAAGGTGTATCAAATTAACGCAACTAATATCCGTTTTGGTCGTATCTAAACCATTCGGCTTCACTAAACCAAAGCCATTGTGACTATCCTCTCCCCATGAAATCATTGTTGTGTATTATTCTTAAACTAGTCCATACAGATTCTAACACTTGAAGAAGAGTCACCTGCCGATGTGTCCGACTCAATGAAGGGTTTATATGACCGCAACCAACCATATGACATACAGAAAGACTAATCATCATCATTATCAACAAAGCAGGAAACGAAAATGAATCTTAAATGAAACTGTATTTATAGAGGGCATAAAAGAAAACACGCCTAGAAACAAATATAAATGCAGTTTCGAATAGTTACTTATGACGCAAGGCCGAAAACGAAAGTGAACGTCTATTGACAATCTTCGAAATAGCCTACAATAAACTGACGCTTTTGACACACACGATAATGTTTGAAACAATTACCACCCAGTCGATACCTCCCTAGATGCATTTCAGTGGAACTGGCTGAAACGTCCACTTTATGCTGTGTCATGCATGACTGCTAAATGCAGAACTGAAAATGGTTTCGGAGTTTGAAAAGACCCATCCCTCAGAGACGTCCCTGATATTTGCCCTGTTTTTTTTTTCAGATGTTAAAGTAATTACCAAACTTCATTTTTAAGCTCACGTTTATCATAATTATTTAAAAAAATAACTGTCAGCAGTATTTTGTGGAGGGTGCACACTGACTTGACCAGGCAAAGAGTAAAGAAAATACTAAAATTGCTTTAATTATTGGGTTATGATACTATACACCAGTGTGGCAGTTGTACTAAACTCCTACGGCATAAAAGTTCTAAAATAATCAATGTCCCTCATGAATTAAAATGACAATTGAACAGGTAAATAGGTATATAATAACCTATGCAGAAAGTAGGGATGGGAGTTTGAAATACTTTTACTATTCGAATAGTAACATTCATTTTTGTCTGATATCCGGATATTTGAAATACATTCGTTTTTAAAAAAAAACTACGTTTTAAACCTGAACACATCTATGCGAGGGAGAAGATGGTACTTTATTGTTGAAGCTGCGGAAGAACATGAAAGAGAGATGGGAGCGAGCAGACGGAGAGAAAGAGACACCAAGGCAACCCCGCTACAGCCAACACTATCTAGCTAACTTGCAGCAGCGACGATGTTATTTATTATCATCCCATATAACAGTGTCTATATTTGACTGGAGTAGCCTATTGGATTCGATAACACTTCCTGTAGCTACTCACCCCAACGCTAGGCATCGCCTTTTCAATGGGATGCTATAGGATTAGCTAGCCTAGCATGCTGACGAAAAACTAATATTCATTTAACAACTAGCAGTATTTCAATCTTCTCGATTTGTCAGTTGGGATAATTAGGAGTACACCGTTGTATTCCATTCCTGGATTGAGGTACATTTTCCGAGCCATATCTCTCGCCGGCTCCGCGCAGTCTTGATCGTGACATTGCAGCATTCCAACTAGAGAGAGAACGTGATGAAGAGTTTGAGTTGATTTATTCTTGCTCACAGATGAAACTGAAGAAATGCAGAATATACATTACAAATCATTGCAAAACACTAATTTAAAATACATAATACGTGACATGTATAAAATATTGAACAATTGAAAACATTACAGGACATTTTTCATGATGGAAATTTAAATATTAAAATGTGATTTTGAAAAATATATAATTTTTGGGAGAACCTTTTAATTGCTAGAGTTATTATACAGTCTGATAGTAGTCGTTTCGCAGGTGGTTCGTACGGGCAGTTATACAGGACAGTTGGTGGCTGTTTCTCAGGAGCCTGGTGGTGCAGTTACCTCTTTTTGGAGGGAGCAGGTCATTCAGTGGATGGTCAAGAGTGTGCATGTCCTTCACCAGATGCACTGCAGCCTGCTCTGCAGTGAGGGGAGCTGTGGTTGGACTGCTCCAACAATGGAGATGATCCTCAAGGCCCTCCTCTGCATCCTATCTAGTTGGGCCTGGGTTTTTTTTAATGCATCCAACTAACAGCACTCCACCGTTTTCCAGACAAGGTCTGACCAGTATAATATAGACTGTGACCAGATCTTCAGTGTGTAGGCCATTTCTGGCAAGACCATTCAGAAAGTGCAGGCATTTTGAGGCCTTCCTCACTGACTGCTCCACATGTGTGTCACCACTGAGGTTAGAGTCTAGATGAAAACCAATATACTTGGTTGTTGTTACCACTGGTACTTCCTGTCCTTCTAGGATTAGTGGTGCGGTTTGTGGATGGTCTCTAGAAATAACATATCCGAATTTCCACTGACTTTTTCCCATTCAGGAGCATGTTGTTGGATGTGGCCCACTCTTCCAGCTGCTTTGCCTCCAAGCCCATGGACATTTCCTCTTTGATGCTGGTTAATGGTATGGCTCGGGACAGCCCTACATCGTCCAGTGTCCAGAGTGTCACTGAAGACAACTTTTCAGGTGGACATGTGAAGGAGAAACAGATATGGTGAAACCACTCCCCCTTGTGGCACACCAGAGTTGACCTCTGACCAAGTGCTAAAAGTGCCATTTGTCATCACCCCCTGCATTCTTCCTGTGGTGTAGCTGTGGAGCCAGCCTAGTAACCTTGGACAGAGTTCAGTGTCAGACAGATGTTGCAGGAGCTTTGCGTGATCCACTCAGTCAAAGACTTTGGACATATCAGCAAGTAGCTATCAGCCAGGAGTGTGTGGCTTTAACAAGGGCAGTAGTAGTGCTGGACTTTGGTAGGTAGGCATACTGATTTGTGCACTCAGATAAAACTGTTGGCATTAGGTATTTTTTATGAAGATCTCCTGGATTTTTCCAAGAAATGACGTCCAGTCGGATTCTGGCTAGGATACAATACCTTCAGAAAGTATTCATACCTCTTGACTTATTCCACATTTTGTTGTTTTACAGCCTGAATTCAAAATGTATTAAATATTTGTTTTCTCTCACCCATCTACACACAATACCCCATAATGACAAAGTGAAAACATGTTTTTAGAATTTTACTGCACATTTATTGAAAATGAAATACAGATATGTTTCACACCCCTGTATTCACACCCCTGAGTCAATACTTTGTAGAACCACCTTTGGCAGCGATTACAGCTGTGAGTCTTTCTGGGTAAGTCTAAGAGCTTTCCACACCTGGGTTGTGCAACATTTGTCCATTATTCTTTTCAAAATACTTCAAGCTCTGTCAAATTGGTTGTTGATCATTGCTAGACAACCATTTGAAGGTCTTGCCATAGATTTTCAAGTAGATTTAAGTCAAAACTGTAACTTGGCCACTCAGGAATATTCACAGCCTTCTTGGTAAGCATCTCAAGTGGGGATTTGGCCTTGTGTTTTAGCTTATTTTCAGCTGAAAGGTGAATTCATCTCCCAGTGTCTGGTGGAAAGCAGACTGAACCGGGTTTTCCTCTAGGATTTTGCCTTTGCTTAGCTCCATTTCGTTTCTTTTTTATCCTGAAAAACGTCCCAGTCCTTAATAATTACAATCATACCCATAACATTAAAATATGGAGAGTGGTACTTAGTAATGTGTTGTATTGGATGTTCCCCTAACCCAACCATAACACTTTGTGTTCACTACTGTCAAAGGCTCAGCCAATCGTTACATAACAGCAGAATGCAGCGCAGGACCGCTGCTGAAGAAAGAGGAGACAACCAATTTACTAGTTACAGCATCAGCGCGCCTCTGGAAAGTCAGCTTGTCAGTCACAGCAGCGCGTCCCCTGAACGATAACGAAGAGGTAATTTTAGGTGAGAAGCCTGACCACGGAGACCGGGGTGAGAAGGTGATGAAGCGTACTTCATGAGCTGTAACCGAATAACTACTGTCTTTTGGAAGGTTTGAGGTGAGGGAGAAAGTGTGGTGAACAAGTATTAGCACTGTTAAGTATCTTGCTAGCTGGATCGAAATCTCCGTTACCTAGCCAGAGAAATGTTGTGCAACATTAGCCAATTTATCTGATAAATAATTGAGTTTATGGTGTGAAAATTAGCTTGCTAATAAAGTCAGATAGTTAACATCAGATGAGCTAACATTGGTAACCTAACCAATTCGCTATAGTATTAACTTGTATACGACTCCTTGCCGCTATGCCGAAAATTCTCCCCACCCTTCTAATTTCCTTAATTTTGTGGCTAGAGTCAAATACTTTCTGTGTCACATATCAGAGTCAAACACTTTCATTAGAACACACTTCACATCAGGATAGGCAACCGAAATGAATAATTAATGTATGTGTTATATTAAACATGGAGGTACGGGCGACATGGGCAGCCACCCAGGGCGACATCAAGGGGGCGCCCCCGATTCGGGCGCTGAAGGGGGGGGGGGTTCGTTCAGGGTGCCAAACAAGCCAGACATAAACACTTGAAACAAATTGTCAAACAGAAAACTGCCACTAAGATCAGTGAAATGTTGGCTAAATTGACAACGGAGTGAAGAGCAGAAATCTCAACCCGCAAGCAAGTTGCAGCAAGCATGTTGCAGCAATGAAAAATTCATCCCCTTCGCCTTCTTCATTGCAGCGATTTGCTTGCTGCGACTTGCTTGCTAGTTGAGATTTCTGCTCTTCACTCGATTTACGACACAACACCGTTCCTCAAGTTATAACGCGTTAGTTGCTTACTGGACCCTGGCAATCTGTGTGAAATGTTAACTAGTTAACTAACAAACGAACTAACCACCATCTGTTAACTAATGTTTTCCCTCTACATTATGAGGTTAATTTTCAGAATGAGAGAATTAGATGAAAATGGGGGCGTTGCTTGTTATAAACAAGTGGATTCAGGGATCAAGTGTAGCTGGAGCTGGGCCTGTCTTAAACTGGATGCCACTATAGATGTGGAAGGAACACCACACCCTTTCGCTCTTTCTCACTTTTGCTGGCACATTGTAGAACAGATGTCCACAGGCAGAAAGTGTACAATGTAATAGTGTGCATTGTAGCCCAAATATATTGTTTTTGTTGTGTTGAATTTGACAGTAACGTGTGAGTAAGGGGGGATTATACTTTGTTTTACTCAGTGAACTTTATTTTTGCACACATGTAGCCTTGTGCACTTGATCGATGTCTATAGTAGCCACTATAATATAGCAAAAAGAGAATGCTTGTTTGTTTCATTCTATTTCTACTTTAAAGATGTATTTTCCCAAGTGGAATATATATGTGTGGTCACAAGCATTCTATTATAATGGCTAACTGCAATATTAATGTGTTGTTTTTTAAAATCAAGACTTGAGTGTCATTTGCAGTAAAGTCTAGGCAACAAATTACATTGGATTGCTTTCTTTACATTTTTGTAGCTGTGAGTTAGGTTCACATTAACCACTTTTTTTTTTACACACAGAGACTGATCATGTAGATTATATTCTTTATTGTTTAATTAGTTAAAAACTACATTTCCCCCTAGCAGGGATTTTTTTTTTTGCATGTTTCAACGCAACAAAAAAAGTGTCACCTTTTTGGGACCTCACCAGTTTGCATCCCTGCTTTGTGGTTGAATCTGTGTTTGAAATTCTCTGCTCAACTGAGGGATAATTGTATGTGTGGGATACAGAGATGAGGTACTCATTCAAAAATCATGTTAAACACTATTATTGCACACGACGAAAGTCCATGCAACTTATTTTATGACTTGTTAAGGACATTATTATTACCTCTGTCTTATTTAGGCATGCCATAACGAAAGGGTTGAATATTTATTTTTATTTTTATATTAATTTATAATTCAAAAAACACACAATTCCACTTTGCCATTAAGGGTTATTGTGTGTAGTCCCTGGACCAAGTTTGTGAAACCCAGGAGTATAAAAGGGCTACATACCGGGCCACGATCAGTATGCAAATGTGGAACGTTGCCATAGCATCACAGGAAGCTGCTGAGGGGAGGACGGCTCATAATAATGGCTGGAATGCAGTGAATGGAATGGTATCAAACGCATTAAAACCATGTATTTGATGTGTTCGATAGCATTCCATTAATTCCGTTCCAGCCATTACTATGAGCCCGTCCTCCCCAGTTAAGGTATTACTGGCCGACTGTGTCATAGATAGTCTGACTCTGTATGTTTGTTCATTTAATTTAGATTTTTTTGTATCAGGCAAAACCCCAAATCACTACTGACAACCATTGCACGGCTTGGTAAAACTGCACTAGGCCCATTGCCAACCCAAACTATGGTATAAATGGGGGGGGGGGGGGGGGAATGATACGTTTTTGTTTGTTATTTCCTCCTCCAGTCAGGAGGAAGGAAAAGGAGTTGCTCTGTAAAGATAAGGACCTCGGTTTCCTTCCATTTTTGGTCATCAGGGAGTGAGTGGAAAATATGTGCAAACGCCCCGAAGAGAGGCACACTGATATTCTCTCATTCTGTTATTTAGTCTACCCAAGGAGAGCACCACACGACTCTGAAGGTATGTGTCCAAATCGTATCTTTCATGTATTATTTTGATTGTCCCATGTTATGCTTGTTAGGTTTTAGGGCCTTTTATAACAGTGAATTGTAGGCCTATAGTTTGAGTCATTAATAGTTAACTTACTCAATTAAAACAGCTGTAGGCTACTTACACTTGAGTCTAGGAACATACCACACTGAAAATATCTATGTAGTAGTTGCGTCAACTTTCAGAATAATACCAGTGAGAAGGGGCAGTAGTTGTGTAGTTAAACATTGCCTGGACATTTTGTGATGAAAGACCCCTAAATGTTGTAAAACATACAGTAAAATTGTGTCTGTGTCAGTTTAAGATTCTTGTTTGCTATTTATAACCTCACAATGTAATTTACTCTCAACTGCATTTTGTTTCTCATCTCTGATCTGTCCCATCTCCTCTCAATCCCTCATTCATTGGTCACCAGAACACACAAGGCAGCCATTGCTGGGAAAATGCAGGGCCAGAGAGAGAAGACATTCATATTGATCCTCGTTGCTGCGCTCTCTCACAGGGTAAGAGTTTTGACACCTTTTTTGTTGTTGTAAGATTGAATTGATTGAACCCAGATGTGGAAAAAGTACCCAATTGTCATACTTGAGTAAAAGTATAGATACCCTACCGTTCAAAATTTGGGGTCACTTAGAAATGTCCTTGTTTTCCATGAAAACATACATGAAATTAGTTGAAAAAATGAATGGGAAATATTGTCAAGTTGTTGACAAGGTTATAAATAATGATTTTTAATTTAAATAATAATTGTGTCCTTCAAATTTTGCTTTCGTCAAAGAATCCTCCATTTGCAGCAATTCTAGCCTTGCAGACCTTCAGTATTCTAGTTGTCAATTTGTTGAGATCATCTGAAGAGATTTCACCTCATGCTTCCTGAAGCACCTCCCAGAAGTTGGATTGGCTTGATGGGAACTTCTTACGTACCATACGGTTAAGCTGCTCCCACAACAGCTCTATAGGGTTGAGATCCGGTGACTATGCTGGCCACTCCATTATAGACAGAATAACAGCTGACTGCTTCTTCCCTAAATAGGTATTGCATAGTTTGGAGCTGTGCTTTGGGTCATTGTCCTGTTGTAGTAGGAGGAAATTGGCTCCAATGAAGTGCCGTCCACAGGGTATGGCATGGCATTGCAAAATGGAGTGGTAGCCTTCCTTCTTCAAGATCCCTTTTACCCTGTACAAATCTCCCACGTTACCACCACCAAAGCACCCCCAGACCATCACATTGCCTCCACCATGCTTGACAGATGGCGTCTTTTAATAATCTTTTAGCATCTTTTCATTTTTTTCTCCATCTCACGAATGTTCTTCTTTGTGATCCGAACACCTCAAACTTAGATTCGTCTGTCCATAACACTTTTTCCAATCTTCCTCTGTCCAGTGTCTGTGTTCTTTTGCCCATCTTTTCTTTTTATTGGCCAGTCTGAGATTTGGCTTTTTCTTTGCAACTCTGCCTAGAAGGCCAGCATCCCGGTGTTGCCTGTCACGATCATCATAAGAAGCGGTGTGAATGCATCATTTTAATAGATGATGAAAAACACGAAGTAAACTGTACAAAACAATAAACGAATAACGACCGTGAAGCTATAATAAGAACTGTGCTGACACAAGCAACTAACATAGACAATCACCCACAACCCACAATGACAAAACAGGCAACCTAAATATGGTTCCCAATCAGAGACAACGACTAACACCTGCCTCTGATTGAGAACCATATCAGGCCAAACACAGAAACAGACAAACTAGACATCCAACATAGAATGCCCACTCAGATCACACAAACAAAACATAGAAACATACAAAGCAAACTATGGTCAGGGTGTGACATCGCCTCTTCACTGTTGATGTTGAGACTGGTGTTTTGCGGGTACTATTTAATGAAGCTGCTAGACACTAATGTACTTGTCCTCTTGCTCAGTTGTGCACCAGGGTCTCCCACTCCTCTTTCTATTCTGGTTAGAGCCAGTTTGCACTGTTCTGTGAAGGGAGTAGTACACAGCGTTGTACGAGATCTTCAGTTTCTTGGCAATTTCTCACATGGAATAGCCTTCATTTCTCAGAACAAGAATAGACTGACGAGTTTCAGAAGAAAGTTATTTGTTTCTGGCCATTTTGAGCCTGTAATCGAACCACAAATGCTGATGCTCCAGATGCTCAACTAGTCTAAATAAGGCCAATTTTATTGCTTCTTTAATCAGCATACACCAATTTCCAGCTGTGCTAACATAATTGCAAAATGGTTTTCTTAAGATCAATTAGCCTTTTAAAATGATAAACTTGGATTAGCTAACACAACGTGCCATTGGAACACAATAGTGATGGTTGCTGATAACGGGACTCTGTACCCTATGTAGATATTAGAGGTCGACCGTATATATTATTTTTCAACGCCGATTCCGATTATTGGAGGACCAAAAAGGCCGATACTGATTAATCGGCTGATTTTTAAAATGTATTTGTAGTAATGACAATTACAACAATACTGAATGAACACTAATTTGAACTTAATATAATAAATCAATGAAATCAATTTAGCCTCAAATAAATAATGAAACATGTTCAATTTGGTTTAAATAATGCAAAAACAAAGTGTTGGAGAAGAAAGTAAAAGTGCAATATGTGCCATGTAAAAAAGCTAACGTTTAAGTTCCTTGCTCAGAACATGAGAACATATGAAAGTTGGTGATTCCTTTTGACATGACACTTCAATATTCCAAGTTAAGAGGTTTTAGGTTGTAGTTAATATAGTATTTATAGGACTATTTCTCTCTATACCATTGAATTTCATATACCTTTGACTACTGGATGTTCTTATAGGCACTATAGTATTGCCAGTGTAACAGTATAGCTTCCGTCCCTCTCCTCGCACGTACCTGCGCTCGAACCAGGAACACATCGACAACAGCCACACTCGAAGCAGCGTTACCTATCTCTCCACAAAAGCCGCGGCCCTTGCAGAGTAAAGGGGAATAACTTCTCCAAGTCTCAGAGCGAATGACGTTTGAAACGCTATTAGCGCACACCCAGCTAACTAGCTAGACATTTCACATCGGTTACCACCAGCCATTAGGCTGATAGGCTTGAAGTTATAAACAGCGCTATGCTTGCGAAGAGCTGCTGGTGAAAGTGCTGTTTGAATGAATGCTTACGAGCCTGCTGCTGTTTACCATCGCTCAGTCAGACTGCTCTATCAAATTAGACTTAATTATAACATAATAACACACAGAAATACGAGCCTTTGGTCATTAATATGGTCAAATCTGGAAACTACCATTTCGAAAACAAAACGTTTATTATTTCAGTGAAATACGGAACCGTTCAGTATTTTATCTAACGGGTGGCATCCCTAAATCTAAATATTCTTTTTACATTGCACAACCTTCAATGTTATGTCATAATTATGTGAAATTTTGGCAAATTAGTTCTCAATGAGCCAGGCTGCCCAAACGGTTGCATATACCCTGACTCTGCGTGCAATGAACGCAAGAGAAATGACACAATTTCACCTGGTTAATATTGCCTGCTAACCTGGATTTCTTTTAGCTAAATATGCAGGTTTAAAAATATATACTTCTGTGTATTGATTTGAAGAAATGCATTGGTGTTTATGGTTAGGTACAGTTGTCCAAAGATTGTGCTTTTTTCACAAATGCACTTTTGTTAAATCATCCCATGTGTAGTTATAACTAGTGATTATAATTGATTGATTGTTTTTTATGAGATACGTTTAATGGTAGCTAGCAACTTACCTTGGCTTCTACTGCATTCGCGTAACAGGCAGGCTCCTCAGGTGGTTACGAGCGTTGGACTAGTTAACTGTACGGTTGCAAGATTGGATCCCCCGAGCTGACAAGGTGAAACTCTGTCATTCTGCCCCTGAACAAGGCAGTTAACCCACCATTCCTAGGCCGTCATTGAAAATAAGAATGTGTTCTTAACTGACTTGCCTAGTTAAATAAAGGTATTTTTTTTAAATAAAAAAATCGGCACCCAAAAATACGGATTTATGATTCTTATGAAAACTTGAAATCGGCCCTAATTAATCAGCCATTCCGATTAATCGGTCGACCTCTAGTAGATATTCAATTTTTAAAAATCAGCTGTTTCCATCTACAATAGTCATTTACAACATTAACAATGTCTACACTGTATTTCTGATACATTTTATGTTATTTTAATGGACAAAAAATAAGCTTTTCTTTTAAAAAACAAGGACATTTCTAAGTGACCCCAAACTTTTGAACGGTAGTGTAGCTTAATAGAAAAGTTACTCAAGTAAAAGTGAAAGTTACCCAGTACTACTTGAGTAAAAGTCTGAAAGTATTTGGTTTTAAATATACTTAAGTATCAAAAGTAGAAGTAAAAGTATAAATCATTTTTTTTAAATCCTTATATTAAGCAAAATACCATTTTCTTGTTTTTAAAATGTATGTATAGCCAGGCGCACACTCCAACACTCAGACACTATTTGCAAAAGATGCATTTGTGTTTAGTGAGTCCGCCTGACCATAGGCAGTAGGGATGACCACGAGTTCTCTTGATAAGTGTGGGAATTTCACAATTTTCCTGTCCTGCTAAGCATTCAAAATGTACTTTTGGTTGTCAGGGAAAATGTATGGAGTTAAAAGTACAACATTTTCTATAGGAATGTAGTGAAGTAGAAGTAAAAGTTGTAAAACATTTAAATTGTAAAGTAAAGTACAGATACCCCAAAAAACGACTTAAATAAAAATACTTTAAAGTACTACTTAAGTACTTTACACCACTGATTGAACCAGCCATACTGTAAGGACAGACTTCTGGGCCCGTTTCCCAGATCCAGATTGAGCCTATTCCTGGACTCTCCATTGAGCATGATTTTTAGTCAAGAACTAGGCTCTCTGGGTCTGGGAAACTGGCCTTGATGTACTTCATTTGGCAAATGCTTGAATTTGAACTTGGCAAATTAGAATTGTATTGTCATAAAATGTTGAGTGCTATACATTGTTACACTGTGATACTACCTGTATTAAAAAAGGTAACAATTATCTTTACTATTACAGGTGACTCAGGCAAAGGTAATGGACATGGTTCCTAATGCAGTGGATGACCAGTACACTCTCTGTCGGGAGCAGATGTTGAAGAAGGTTGTGGAAGGGGGTCTGCTGGAAGAAGAACTGAAAAACAGTAAAAAGTATAGTGATGCCTGGGGGGCAAAGCAGTGTACAAAGTTAATCCCGGGAGGCGTCAAGCAACACACGGATGCATTGGTGGCTTATGGACATGGGGGAAATGAGTTCAGAAAGATGTTCAACCAAGCAGTGGAGACTCAGGGTGGGAATGTCACTGTCTATAACGGCAACTTCCAGTTCAAATCCCTCCACTTCCTTCTAATGGATGCCATGAGGCTTTTGAAGACAGAGAACTGCCAAACTGTGTTTCGTGGCTCAAGCAAAGATTATGAGGCACAAGTAGGGTCAGAAGTGCGATTTGGGAGGTTTACCTCAACCAAGGCCAAGCGTTCCGACGCGGAGGAATCTGCTTCAGACAATGGGATCCTTTTCAACATCACTTCCTGCACTGTAGTCAACGTGGATGATTACACTTGCTTCTCAGACAGCATTGATCAGCTAATATCCCCAGCAGAGGTGTTTAGGGTGGCTGAGGTAAAGAATGTAAGAAATGAAGATTACGAGTACAGAGAGATCGTTTTGACAAGTTCAAGGACACACAGCATTGACAGCATCCGCGACTGTTACCTCTTCCCCAGGTGAGGCCAGGTTATGTAAGCGAAAAGATATGTCAACATTAGACTACCAAATAGGTGTAGACGACACAAGAGTCGAGTGTTTTTAAAATGTCTACCTTATTCTTTGGAGAATGAACGTCTGTCTTTGTCTGTTTGTCTCACCAGATCTCCTACAACTACGAGTCCTCCATCAATCACCCCCAAAGGCTCCTCTACTCAATGGCTTGGCAGTAGCCTGTCTGTTCTTGTGGTTGTATCTCTCTCTATCTCCCTGATCACCAGGACTGATCATCTCTGATAAACTAAAGTGTTGAGCGCTAATAGATGCGGTAAAGAAGTCAATGGAACGCAGACCGTGGGGGTTAAGAAGGACGCATATTCAACCAATCTGATTTAACAAAATAGATATTTGTCAAATTGTCATGTTTTATGTATTGTAACATGCCCATAATGTGCTTACTAAAGTTTGATGGATATATCTGTCTGTTTTCACGGCATAACATTTAGAAGTAGTCCCTTTTCAGGTTTAGTAGAAGTGACTGCTGAAGGCTAACTCTCATTTGTATTGACTGGTAGCATAGCTAGTATAGAGAAGTCGATGGTGGTAGTCGTTTTTTTTAACTGTAATGCAGTTTCTTGGTGATGATGACATCAACATGTATTCAGGTTGACATCAATACCAACATTATACTCTGATTTTTACCTCAACATAGTGTGAAACACACATAAACAATAGCCTAAATGTAGGCTAATTTTGCTGGTGGCCATTGAGGAGATTCTGGATCTTTCCCCCACGACATCTTTCCCCCATGCGATGCGTTTCCATGGCATTTCCATTGTTTTGGTTGAGATCCAATGACCTCTTGACTGCATCTATTGAAAAGGACAAATAGACACACACAATTGCATGTATGTAATATCAGTTTACACAGACACATAGATATTCATCAAATGTGACAAATCGCAAACCTGTCAAATCCCTCTTAGCATAATGATATTCTCTTGAAAAATGTATTTCTTTGCATTTGATTGTTTTTGTGAAAAAAATATCATGGTGAATAGATAATATTAGATAAGATGTTTTAAACAATATGTTATGCATTTAGCAAATATTTTGGTATCACAACAATTGACTGTGGGTGGGTCCAGTTTTCATAGATGTAATTTAATTTTCCTCTTGTTTTGTTATGGAATAAAGAAACAAGTTGAGCATTTTTTAGTATTGGATAGGACACCTTTTACATCTACGCATTGAGATGGGGTGGGAAGGAGTGATAGATTTATTAAATGTATTAGATAATTAATAGTAGTAAGCTTCTCCAGCTGGAAACGACTTTACATACATTGGGGTGATAAGCATGTACATTGAATTAATGATGTAAGGCTCATAACCTGACAGTCTAGACAGACAGTATGTATGACCTCGTAATACTTAGGTTGTGTAATATGTGTGAGGGGAAATGACTGTCATACCTATGAGGGATGTGGACAGAGAGCCCTTTCTCCAAGCTCAAGCCATGCTCAAAATCACAGTAGCACTAGCCTTTAGGTCTTAGTTACAAGGTGTTTGGACTGACTCAATCACAGCTGGAGCCACACATGTTTTGGCTAATATTTCATCCTTATCCTGGAACCTGCATGTTGTGCAGGCTTGTGTTCCAGCCCAGCACCAGCTCACAGGATACAACTAATCAACCGACCATAAAGCCCTTGATTAGTTGAATCAGATGTTTTAGTACTGGACTGGAACTAAAACCTGCACACACTGTGTGACCTGGACCAGAATTGAAGAACAATTCATTTGAGTGTTGCCTCATTGAAGCACATGGGGGTTTCTACAAAGAAGAGTTGAGGTCAATCCTGTCTTACAACTGTGGTGCAAATATCAATACGCAGAGGTCCTGGTATAACTGAGGTAACTTACACTGTTCTAAGAAATTTCTTTAGTTGTTACCTTATTTCTTATTCTTACTCGTATATATAAATATATATATATATATATTTTTTAAACTGCATTGTTGGTTAGGGGCTCATAAGTAAGCATTTCACTGTAAGGTCTACTACACCTGTTGTATTTGGCGTATGTGACTAATAAAATTAGATGTGATTTGAATTATGGTTTCCACTTTTCACCCCTTTTTTCTAATTATAGCAGTCATCCTCATAAATCAAGTCGACAATCTATCGGCAAATCCTTTTTAAATCATTGTCATATGACGAGAAATAATGAAATTATAGACATAACATATCGGTGCTCATCGGCCATTGGACATAAACATTTCACAACAAGTTGGAAATCGCAAATTCAACACTGAGTGGTTTGGAAGGAATCAGTGGCTAACTGCAAGCATTGCAAAGAAATTGTTAGCCTCCTATTCAGTGTAGTGGCTGTGTTGTACCAAGTCTAAGATTAAGGGTCTCTTTTCCAATATTAAAATTAAAAACAGTCAATGAAGCATGATTTGTCCCACTCTCAAAACAACTGTTAACTCGGAACTACAAAATCTGACTTGAGTTAATTCAAGACAACTGGGAACTCGGGGAAAAACGAGCTACGACTGGAGAAATACGTTTTGAACTTTAAACCAATTTGGAATTGTAAATCTGGAACTTTCTAGAGCTACAACCTGAAGATCACTGACGTCATCATGATTCAACCTTTTTTCTTTCTTCTAGTTCCCAGTTGTCTTGAAAGCACCTTAAATCCAGAGAATGCCAGACTTTGATGACAAAGTTTGATGACAAAATTTGCCCATAAAGGACCGCCGCGGTACCTTCCTGTTCAAGTGAGCACAGCACAACAAGGTGAGTCCAAAAATGTCTTGTATGCTGCTGCATAAATGATGCAATATGCCAGGGAGATATGTATACTGTAGCCAAGAAAGTAATATTAAGTGTATGTTGTCTAGTAAGCTGTTAGTAGCTCATGTGCCTCACCCTAATAATTAGTAATATTTTCACCTGCTAATGTCGCCGACTGTTCTGACTTGGTGGTGCACATGTAGCCTATAACCTCTTTTTGAGAAATATAATAATTGGATATTGTAAGAACTTTAATTGTCTGCTTATATGCCTCCTTATTTATCCTACGGTTCTGACTTGGTGTACAGGGAGAATACTGTAAGAACGGCCCATGTTCTGAATTCTGTTGCTGTACATTTCAAAAGTGCTGAACAAATAGTTATTTTGACTACGTCCATCCTAGCTTGCTCATTAATGTCTTAATCAAAATCACGGATTGCCTCTTATCCGCTTGTCATCCCCTTATGCCATACTTTGTACATCTCAATTGTCCATAGAAACCACATTTGTTTAATCAAGTCAGTCATATCAGCTATGTTTTTTTAAAGGCAGTAAATGAGGCTGAATGAACTGTTTCGCTGCCAGACAAGGCTCCACTGATAGTCAGGTGTAGCAGTGGTAAGATGCTGGGACTCTGCTGTTGGGACAGCTTTATGTAGGCCCTAACAGTTTGTGGGCACCGTGTGTCACCGTTATAGTGCAATTAATGTATTGTTTAGTGTTGGGTAGTGGCTTCGCTGGCACGCATCCCACTTTTTGTTTTGTTTGCCCCACTTAAGATTTACATTCTAACATCGCCACTGCACTACAATGGAAACAAGAAAATGTGAGTTCAGAAATTGATGGTGTTAACAGTGGTCCTCCTTGCTGCGGGGTAAGTTTTAGTTGTCACTTCATCACGAGTGGGACAAGCTATGTGCAGAGTTTGGATTGAATTGGGTAATTCTTATCGGTGATATGTGGCACTGAAAGTCCCAAAATCTTTTCTCAGTAAAATGTTGTATTCTGTATTGTGTCAGGTTGACTGTTGTGTCCTCACCTTTGTTCTGACCATTTCCTCATAATCTCTAAATTGTTCCCTTTCAGTTTTTACCATGGTTACGCATAGGCGTCTCATATTTCTTCAGTGAGAAACATTTCAATTTGGCCCTCTCCTCGCCAATTCCCCTGATTGTAAAGAGTTATAATTATTAAGACAAAACCATTGATAGAAGGCTAAGAAGGGATATTTGCCCAAAATCAACCGGTCATGGAAAATATTGATAAAAGGTCAGATGGCACAAAATTGCTAAATTATATTGTTGTATTGAAAAGTTGGGTCCCACATGGGTAGTTTGCCAGTTTCTCTGGGTTGAAATAATGTTGAACTACTCTCCATTCTTTAAGTTACTACTGTGGTAAAGAAAATGGACATGGCTCCTAATGCAGTGGATGACTAGTATATTCAATGTCTAGAGCAGATGCTAAAGAAGGGGGGTCTATTGAAAGCAGAGCTGAATGTCAGTATGGCATATCATGCTACATGGGAGGCAAAGCAGTGTACAAAGTTAATCCCAGGAAGTGTCAAGGAACACACGGCTGCATTTGTGGTTTGTGGACATGGGGGAGAGGATTTCCGAAAGACTTTCAACGATTGAGTGGAAACTCAGGGTGGGAATGTCAATGTCTACAACGGTGACTTCCGGTTAAAATCCCTCCACTTCCCGATGATGGATGCCATGAGGCTTTGGAAGACTGAGAACTGACCAACTGTGTTTCGTGGCTCAAGCAAAGAGTATGAGGCACAAGTAGTTTCAGAAGTGCCATTTGGGAGGTTTACCTCAACCAAGGCCAAACGTTCTGATTTGGAGGAAGCTGCTACAAAAAAAATGGGACCATTTTCAGCATCACTTCCGGCACTGTAGTCAATGTGGATGCCCACACTTGTGACTCAGAAAGCATTGAGCAGCTGTTTTCTCCAGCAGGGGTCTTTAGTACGCCTGAAGTATATGAGGTAGTAAACAATTATGATGAGGAATACAGCGAGATCGTTTTGACAAATTCAAGGATTCACGGCAATCACGACTGTTACCTCTTTTCCAGGTTAGGCCCGGCTTAGATTCTAGTGTGTGAAATGTTCAGACTCAACTCTGTTCAGCATGTACAGCGATCTTGCTGATTGGAAATTAACACCCTTCCACAACCCCTGGCTCTCTCTCTCTCTCTCTCTCCCTCTCTCTTTCCCCCTCTCTCTCTCCCTCTCTCTCTCTCCCTCTCTCTCTCCCTCTCCCTCTCTCTCTCCCTCTCTCTCTCCCCCTCTCGTTCTCTCTTTTTATCTCTTACACCGGGTCTTCTTTAACCTCTGAAGGCTCCTCTAGTAGGTTGCTGAGCAATGGCTGCATTTCTCGGTTTTCCTGACCATCGGGACTGACCTCTAACAAACAGAAGGTTTGCAAGACATGCATGCACACACACACACACACAAACAAACAAACAATTCCTTGTATGTACAGTAGCTTAGGTACTAATTCACCTTTTTGCATTTGTATTTATTCCCGGATCCTCATTAGCGGTTGCCAAGGCAGCAGCTTCTCTTCCTGGGGTCCAATCACAATTACAGACAATAAAACGATTCCTAACACAACACATTATTACACGAAACTACCATAACACATCGACACTACAAAATCAAGCAAAAAAACGTACAGCAAAATAACAGTATTAAAATGTATGTGTGTACAGTGTTCTGTCATCAGCATACATAGACAGACAGGCTTTACTCAGTGCCAGTGGCAGATGTGTTAGCATGTGTTTGAGTATGCTGTGTGTGCCGTTGTGTGTCTCGTCATAGTCCGCATTGTTCCATGAGTTGTCGTTTTATCCGTGTTTGAATCTGATTTCACTGCTTGACTGAGTTTCATGATGTAGTCATGGCTCTACTATGTAGTACTGTGCATTTCCCGTAGTCTGTTCTGGTGGCACGTCTTGGGCATGAAGGGTTGTCTGAGCCGTGCGTTAGTCGCTTAAACAGACGGCTCGGTGGTTTCAACATGTCTATACCTCTCACAAAGACAGGCAGTGACACAGTCAATCTTTCTTCCACCCTGAGCCAGGAGAGATTGACATGCATATTATCAATGTTGGCTCGCCGTGTACTGCTCTCTTCTGGGCCAATTGTAAATTTGCATATGTCCCTCTTTGTGGCACTTGACCATATGTTTTTTTTTAAAGGCAGTAAATGAGGCTGAATGAACTGTTTCGCTGCCAGACAAAGGCTCCGCAGATAGCCAGGTGGTAAGGATTCACTCCGTGGTGCTGAATGGAAAGCTCTGCTGTTGGGACAGCTTTTGTGTTAGGCCCTAACAGTTTGTGGGCACCGTTTGTCACCGTTATAGTGCAACTAATGTGATATTTAGTGTTGTGTTGTGTAGTGGCTTTGCTGCCATGCATCCCACAATTGATTTGTATATGTTTTCCCTACTTAGATTGTCATTCTAAAAATCACCACTGCATTAAAACATATGTTTTTTTTTTCAGCAGCAGATTATTATTGATAATGTCAAAAGCTGCACTGAAGTCGAACAAAACAGCTGCCACAAAATCGTCATATTATCCATTTCTTTGTCTAAGTGCCATACGTGTTGAATTCCCTTTCCCTATAAGCGTGCTGAAAGTCTGTTGTTATACTGAACAAAAATATAAACATAACATCCAAAGTGTCGGTCCTCTGTCCAGTGTCTGTGTCTTTTGCCCATTTTAATATTTTCTATTTATTGGCCAGTCTAAGATATGGCTTTTTCTTTGCAACTCTGCCTAGAAGGCCAGCATCCCGGAGTCACCTCTTCACTGTTGACTTTGAGACTGGTGTTTTGCGGGGACTATTTAATTAAGCTGCCAGTTGAGGACTTGTGAAGCATCTGTTTCTCAAACTAGACACTCTAATGTACTTGTCCTCTTGCTCAGTTGTGCACCAGGGCCTCCCACTCCTCTTTCTATTCTGGTTAGAGACGGTTTGCTCTGTTCTGTGAAGGGAGTAGTACACAGCGTCGTATGAGATCTTCAGTTTCTTGGCAATTTCCCGCATGGAATAGCCTTCATTTCTCAGAACAAGAATAGACTGGAGAGTTTCAGAAAAAAGTTCTTTGTTTCTGGCCATTTTGAGCCTGTAATCGAACCCACAAATGTTGATGCTCCAGATACTCAACTAGTCTAAAGAAGGCCAGTTTTATTGCTTCTTTAATCAGAAAAACAGTTTTCAGCTGTGCTAACATAATTGCAAAAGGGTTTTCTAATGATCAATTAGCCTTTTAAAATTATAAACTTGGATTAGCTAACACAACGTGCCATTGGAACACAGGAGTGATGGTTGCTGATAATGGACCTCGGTAAGTCCTATGTAGATAGTCCATAAAAATCAGCCGTTTCCAGCTGTAATAGTCATTTACAACATTAACAATGTCTACACTGTATTTCTGAACAATTTGATGTTACTTTAATGGACAAGAAACATGCTTTTCTTTCAAAAACAAGGACATTTCTAAGTGACCCCAAACTTTTGAACGGTAGTGTATCTGTTAACACCATCCATATCTCCAGGGCACTATTTGTCCATGACAGTTTCTCTGGGGCACTATTTGTACGTGACACTGTTTTTTTTTGGGGCACTATTTGTACGCGACACTGTTTTTTTGGGGCACTATATGTACGTGAAACTGTTTCTCCAGAGTATGTGAGTTTCTTATTTTCAGTCCATCCGACAATTATTAGGGAGGGAAAGTTACTTTTTGAAAACCACTGAGACACATTCATCGCTCATCAAGAACTTAATGAGACCACTGAAGACACATTTCAGTTGAATGCATTCCATTGTACAACTGACTAGGTATCCCTCCTTTCCCTTTCCCTTTCCTTTTCCTGTGCAGCAACGCCAATCCGTCTCCAGATGGAGAGATAGAAGCATACCCGACATCAGGCTGTAATCATGTATGACACACTGACACTCTCTAGGGGTGTATTAGTGTAGGGGAGAGCTTGTTGGGAGGGCCACAGTAGCATGAGCAATGATTATCTATAGACTGGTGTGAGTGAACATTGTGTTCGAAATACAGTAGCATTGCCTTTGCACTTTAAGAGCTTCTCGAAACGGATCTCAAAAAACGAGTAGTGCTTCACAGTCCAAACGGACCTCTCAGATATGTCATTTGGGGCAGTTTGGAGAAACATCACCCACGTTGCTGTCATTTCTTGAACAGTGAATAGATCAAGTGAACGATGGACACCCTGCAAAATGGTGCAATTGTTTAAAGTAGGGATTGAAGATGGTGTTAAATCATAAGCATTGGTCAGCAAACACCTTTATTCAATCAATGCATACTCACACAGTAGCCAGAATAGGCAAATAGACTAGAGGCATTCTGTAATTGAAAAATTGCAGTTTTAAACAGTTATTTGCACAATTTATATACTTTGGTACATTCATGAATATGCAAGCTAGCACGAGTTTTACATCAAGTGTCTGTGTATGAAAATAAATTGATTGGTACTAAATGACAATTATGAGAAAATACTAATATTATCCAAAATGCTGGAGTTTGATTGTGGTGTAAGTGAGCCTCTTTAAATGAATCTAAACATTGCAATATGCACACTGCCTTAACAAGCCAGTAAACACTATTCAATGGGGATAAAACAGGTATTGTTTTGTACATGTGATTGAACTGTGCACCCATCAAAGCTGCACAACATAAACCTGAACATTTCTGACTATGCATTGCAGTAGCTGAACCTACAATATTCACTATAATTGAGGTAAACATTGTATTTTTATTTTGTTATAACCTTGAAAATAAACGTTTTACCGCTGTTACGTTTTGGCAAAAATACGCACATTTTAATACTAATAAATCTTAAAAAGCATTACTGTACATTCATATGGGCAGAGAGAGAGAGAGAGGAATGTGAGGAAGATGGAGAAAGAACCTTCATATCTATACTGCTCATTGAGTATCTCATTCCAAAATCATGGGCATTAATATGGAGTTGGTCCCCCCCTTTGATGCTATAACAGCTTCCACTCTTCTGGGAAGGCTTTCCCCTAGATGTTGGAACATTGTTGTAGGGACTTGCTTCCATTCAGCTATAAGAGTATTCGTGAGGTCGGGCACTGATGTTGGGCGATTAGGCCTGGCTCGCAGTCGGCGTTCCAATTCATCCCAAAGGCCAGTCAAGTTCTTCCACACAGATCTTGACAAACCATTTCTGTATGGATCTCAGTTTATGCATGGGGTCATTGTCATGCTGAAACAGGAAAGGGCCTTCTACAAACTTTTGCCACAAAGTTGGAAGCACAGAATCATCTAGAATGTCATTGTATCCTGTAGCGTTAAGATTTCCATTTATAGGAACTAAGGGGCCTAGACCGAACCATGAAAAACAGCCCCAGACCATTATTCCTCATTCACCAAACTTTACAGTTGGAACTATCATTGGGGCAGGCAGCGTTGTCCTGATATCCGCCAAACCCAGATTCATCCGTTGGACTGCCAGATGGTGAAGCATGATTCGTAACTCCAGAGAACGTTTCCACTGTTCCAGAGTCGAGCTTTAGACCACTCCAGCCGATGCTTGGCATTGCGCATGGTGATCTTAGGCTTGTGTGAGGCTGCTCAGCCATGGAAACCCATATCATGAAGCTCTTGACGAACAGTTATTGCGCTGACGTTGCTTCCAGTGTCAGTTTGGAACTAGGTAGTGAGTGTTGCAACCGAGGACAGAGGTGTTTTACACGCTACGCTCTTAAGCACTCGATAGTCCTGTTCTGTGAGATTGTTTGGCCTACCACTTCGCAGCTGAGCCGTTGTTGCTCCTAGACATTTCCACATCACAATAACAGCACTTACAGTTGACCGGGGCAGCTCTAGCAGGGCAGAAATGTGATGAAGTGACTTATTGGAAAGGTGGCATCCTGTGACGGTGCCATGTTGAAAGTCACTGAGCAGTAAGGCCATTCTACTGCAAATGTTTGTCTATGGAGATTGCATGGCTGTGTGCTGGATGGTAACACCTGTTAGCAACGGGTGTGGTTGAAATAGCCGAATCCACTAATTTTATGGGGTTTTGTGTATATAAATGTACAAAAAAAGTAGGGGCGTGGATCAGAAAAACAGGCAGTGTCTGATGTGTCCACCATTTGCCTCATGCAAAGCAACATCTCATTCACATAGAGTTGATCAGGCTGTTGATTGTGGCCTGTGGAATGTTGTCCCACTCCTCTTCAATGGCTGTGCAAAGTTGCTAAATATTGGCGGGAACTGGAACACTGTCGTACACGTCTATCCAGAGCATCACAAACAAGCTCAATGGATGACATATCTGGTGAGTATATGCAGGCCATGGAATAACTGAAACATTTTCAGCTTTCAGGAATTGTGTACAGATCCTTGTGACATGGGGCCATGCATTATCATGTTGAAACATGAGGTGATGATTGCAGATGTCAACAAACCGCTCGCCAACACAACTCCATAACCAGCCTCTGTGAGGCCAAATTCCATAAAATGACCTTTAAGGTGGCTTTTGGTAGCGAAAGGAACATTGAATTCTCTGGCAACACCCCTAGTGGACATTCCTGCAGTCAGCATGCCAATTGCATGCTCCCTCAATACTTGAGACATCTGTGGCATTGTGTGATGTGACAAAACTACACATTTTATTGTATCCCCAATTAAGATGCCATCAAACTCCTGTGCAGTGTACAGTTGAAGTCGGAACTTTACATACACTTAGGTTGAAGTCATTAAAACTCATTTTTCAACCACTCCACAAATGTATTGTTAACAAACTATAGTTTTGGCAAGTCGGTTAGGAGATTTACTTTGCGCATGCCACAAGTAATTTTTCCAACAGTTGTTTAGAGACAGACAGGTTATTTCACTTATAATTCACTGTATCACAATTCCAGTGGGTCAGAAGTTTACATACACTAAGTTCACTGTGCCTTTTAACAGTTTGGAAAATTCCAGAAAATTATGTAATGGCTTTAGAAGCTTCTGATAGGCTAATTGACATAATTTGAGTCAATTGGAGGTGTACCCGTGGATGTATTTCAAGGCCTACCTTCAAACTCAGTGCTTCTTTGCTTGACATCATAGGAAAATCGAAATAAATCAGGCAAAAATTGTAGACCTCCACAAGTCTGGTTCATCCTTGGGAGCAATTTCCAAACACCTGAAGGTACCACGTTCATCTGTACAAACAATAGTATGCAAGTATAAACACCATGGGACCACGCAGTCGTCATACCGCTCAGGAAGGAGACAGGTTCTGTCTTCTAGAGATGAACGTACTTTGGTGCAAAAAGTGCAAATCAATCCCAGAACAACAGCAAAGTACCTTGTGAAGATGCTGGAGGAAACCGGTACAAAAGTATCAATATCCACAGTAGAACGAGTCCTAAATCGACATAACCTGAAAGAATGCTCAGAAAGGAAGAAGCCACTGCTCCAAAACCGGCATAAAATAGCCAGACTACGGTTTGCAACTGTACATGGGGACAAAGATCGTACTTTTTGAAGAAATGTCCTCTGGTCTGATGAAACAAAAATAGAACTGTTTGGCCATTATGACCATCGTTATGTTTGGAGGAAAAAGGGGGAGGCTTGCAAGCCGAAGAACACCATCACAACCGTGAAGCACGGGGGTGGCAGCATCATGTTGTGGGGGTGCTCTGCTGCAGGAGGGACTGGTGCACTTCATAAAATAGATGGCATCATGAGGTAGGAAAATTATGTGGATATTTTGAAGCAACATCTCAAGACATCAGTCAGGAAGTTAAAGCTTGCTTCGTCCAAATGGACAATGACCCCAAGCATACTTCCAAAGTTGTGGCAAAATGGCTTAAGGACAACAAAGTCAAGATATTGGAGTGGCCATCACAAAGCCCTGACCTCAATCCCACAGAAAATGTGTGGGCAGAACTAAAAAAGCGTGTGCAAGCAAGGAGGCCAACAAACCTGATTCAGTTACACCAGCTCTGTCAGGAAGAATGGGCCAAAATTCCCCCAATTTATTGTGGGAAGCTTGTGGAAGGCTACCCAAAACATTTGACCCAAGTTAAACAATTTCAAGGCAATGCTACCAAATACTAATTGAGTGTGTGTAAACTTCTGACCCACTGGGAATGTGATGAAATAAATAAAAGCGGAAATAAATAATTCTCTATTATTATTCATTTTACATTCTTAAAATAAAGTGGTGAACCTAACTGACCTAAGAGAGGGGACTTTTACTAGGATTAAATGTCATGAATAACTTGCAGTATTTTGTAGTACAATACCAGAAGGACCTATATTGCCAATTCACATTACAGTGATAATCCCACTACACAATAAATAACTGCAGTATCCTTTCACTGGGATTAGTGCGTGTGTGTGTGTGTGTATGTGGGTGCGTGCACCCGCACGTGGGTGTGTGTGCGCCCGTCCGTGCGAGTGTGTGTGCATGCGACCGCACGTGTGTACATGCATACGTGTGTGTGATAAGGTGATGAGACGCTTATCAGAGAGAGGGAGAGTGAGTACTGGCATGTTTATGTAAGAGCCCTGAGCTCTGGATTAAAGGTCTTCATGGAATCAAAGAGATGGATGGGTGGGTTTTTATCAAAAAAAAGTTCTCAGATTGTGTTTTAATACGGCACCATTTCCCATGATGATTAGTTTTAGTACACAGTACGTCTCCGTGAAATACTTTCATGTTGATGGCTGAATGTGTCTGTGCATGTCTGAGCGTGTGCGTGTGTTTGTCTGCGTTTATCCCTCAATGACTAAAGTGCTAAAAATGACCTTAACCACAGTAAGTATACACCACGGTATATCACAAAAGCAAAGACCAATCCTCTGCTTACATAAGACATATATCTCGTACATTTAAAAAATAAATGGCACTGTACGATTCCTATAACGACAAAAGCAGCTTATGAGAGAAATGTCAATAACAAAATGGAACATCCTATCGTTCTCATTTATCCTCAGGAAATTGCAGGCTGAAAGAGAAACACTGAATAATCTATCTTGCCCCAGGTGCCTCTCTCTCTCTCTAAAAACAATAATACCATTTCAGGACATACAGTCCACAGCTATTTCAATCTGTGGGGTATCAGTCTGCAGAACTGATGACAAGCTGATAAAGGGTGTATGATTATGGTACAGAAAGACACATTAATAAACCATCTGTGTGCAACAACCTTCCCTTTTCATTATTATGTGTTATATATATATATATATATATGCCCAACCTCCAACCACTCCTAACATTCTTTCAAGGGGAGCCTGCCTGAGTAATAGATGCATGCCCACACTGGTAAACTACTGGTAAGCTCTGCCTTCATTGCTTAGTCCAGATGTCACAAATCTGCCCACAAATCTGCCCGTCGAGACAGCAGCCTACCAGATGTCCAGTCAGTGTCATGAGGGGGGTTTGGAAATGAAAAAAGGCAGAAACAAATGCTTTTCGAAAGCTAAGCAAAATACAAATAAAATCAAAAGAATCTCACTGCATCAAGCCAGCAGAAAATACTTTATACAGAACAACCGCGTTTGCAACAAACTCACATGAAATACTTATGCTTGGTAAAATAAAATAAAAATCTAAAGGCTTGCTTGGAATGTTTGAGGGAAGTTCGGAAGGCGAAATGTTGACAACGACTTTCCAAACCACTCGTGAACACTCTAGAATGTGGTCGAGGTCATCATAAACATCTCAGGAGAACTGATCGTCGGCCACATCATCGGGGTCACTGTAAAGGTTGGACTTGGCTACCGCCCGGTTGGTTGCCATGGTTACCATTGTTATCTCCGTTAACACTGGCATTGCCATAGCAGCTGGAGACTGCCTTTTTGATGCTGTGTTGGCGATTGTTGGTCCCAGTGTTCACGCGGGAGAGGGTGCACATGCTGCCCAGGTGGCCGGATCGGTGGCGGGTGGTGTTGTCGCGCAACTCCAGCTCGTCATAGCTGGATACCCGGACGAACGGGCACCAACAGAACGCCCGCTTGAAGCCCGCCCGGAACCTGTATCCAAACCACAACCCAAACCAGACAGATGAGTGCATTGTTAGATTTAACATTTGAGAGGTGGCTTATGAATTCTAAAGGTACACTGGTAGCTTTCTCATCTGGTCTTATCCATCTAGCCAGTGGTTACCTAGGAACAAAGAAAAAAAAAAAAACATTTTTAAACGGAAAATATAAATGAGTTATGGGTAAGGCTTATCTTCATCGTATGCTTTGGTGCCTTCTTAACAGTGCCCAGGTGCTGGATCCTACCTGCTGTTGAGGCAGCAGTAGATGATGGGATTGTACATGGTGGAGCTCATGGCCAGCCACATCACTGACAGGTAGACCTGCTGGATGGACTTCCACCTCATCAGAGCCTTGTTGAGTCCCGTCACGATGAAGTAGACGTGGTACGGCAGCCAGCAGAGGGCGAAGGTCACCACCACAATGATCATCATCTTCACCACCTGGGGGTTAGGAAAGGGGATAGTGGGAGGATGGGAGGAATAGAGCGACAGGGATGGGGGAGAAAAGGTGGAAGAGAGGGAGGGGGAGAAAGCAATGAGAGAAAGAGAGGAGAGAATAAGAAAATAGGAGTGAGAGAGAGAAAGAGAGGAAAAAGAAAGTACGTTGTCTTTATTCTGTGCAGCTCTGAGACAAGATGTCGATCAAAAAATCAACATTTGGACGGCCACTTCATGTTAGGTTTCACAAAGTGCCTGATTCTGAGATGGACAGAATGTGTGACGCTCAATAGATTCTCACAAGCGTGGGCACCATGATTGATTCGTCCATTTTCATTCCGTCCTAGAAGCCACAGCAGTTTAGGATATACTTTTTTCATAACGACAACACCTTTCAAAAGAGCCATTCACAACAACCTCAAAATATAATTGCTTCATTTACACATAAATGGTCAGGACTACCATTGCTGGTCCAACGGTGTGATACATTTGAGATTGTATTCCATATCCTGACGATCTAGAGCCAACACGAAGGAAGCAACTCACTTCAAAGATCCTGTCAATTCCATGAACTGATTGTGTCACTTAAAATCCTCAAAGAGCATTTCGAAACTTGAAATCAGATCGGCATTCTCAAAAAGTGTGTACTTTGTTGCCTTGTATGGAGGAGTTGTGACAAATTTCATCTGATAGAATTGGACTTTTGTCTCTTTCTAGACTACCCGAAAATCAAAGCTCAGACACGCCTGGACAATGCAAACTGCAATTTGTCCGTCTTGTCAGCGAGGAAGATCTTTGTCCATGTATCCTCACTGTTGTGTTCACTATTGTGTTACTACTGTGTCATCACTATAGCAGGTACGGTAGATCATCTCATGATATAGGCTGCATTCCGAACACTTAAAAGACACACCCTATCCCCTCAGCCCTCAAATTAAGTGGACACTTCTGATAACGTCTGACGACTATACACTTGCAGGACAAGGGGCGAGGGAGGAAGGAATGATTTTGTAATGGACCGCCCTTGCCCGGAAATTCGTCACTCGTTCATCCCGCGACGATTATGTTTTCAGCCACCGGTAGCTTGTGGTTGCATTTTATGCGCTACAGTCAATTGTGATTGCATGTCCTACTTTTATTAACTATATAATTATAATTAATATACGCCTACTGTATGATAGCTAGCCAATGAATTAGCTAACTAATGTTAGCCTGCCTAGCTGGAACATCTGAAGAAGGAAAATGTTTTATTTCTACAATTTCCAAAAGCTAACCGAAACAAAAACAATATTACTTTTACCAGACGTGTTTGTGCATTAGTAAGCACAATTTCTACCTTATTTACATTTGTTTTTTACTTACACTTGTATGTTGACTCCGTATTGACGTTGAGGTTTTAATTTCGGCGGACTTTTCTTCGCGGATGTATAATCACCGCGAACTGAATTATGGCCCGAAGTGAACATAATTGTACACTCGCAAACTCGATCAAAAACGAGGGCTGAGGGGCTTACGTTGCGAACTTCCCTCGTTTGGCTAATCGTTTGGACCGATGTCAAAGATGGTGACGGGGATTCCCCCAAGGGCACAAGGTGAGGGTAAGTGGACGAGGGTGTGTATTTTATGAGTTTGAAACTCAGCCATAGTCTCATCAAGTGAACTATGCTCACAATGTCATGTGACAAGATGGCTGCCAGCCCATAGAGCATTAGTGATTGTGATCTCCAATGAATGGTCAGTCTGTCCGTCAAACAGTCTGAGCTCAAAGAAACTCCCCAAAGCCTTTCATATAGATTCCATTCTGTCACTTTACTCGTTAGATTGAACCTACATTCGCTAAACCTTTGAGATTCTCCATTGAGCATGCCTTTTAGTCTAGCACTAGGCTTAATCTGTGTCTGGGAAACTAATGTACAGTGACGTTGCGTGCAAAGCACTAAATGGTGGGAAAGTCTTTATATTCCGATTTAACATCCCACAGATGTAGACATCCTAAAGACTTAGATTTAACTACAGTATGTCTCTGGGCTTGGTCATGTTTACGCTAAAATCAGGAATATTGACTTGCGTTGGTTATGGGCCAAGAATGCAAAACAAGTTCGCATTTGGAGATAGTGGCCATGTAAACAAACACAAAGCGTGGATTGCTCTTTTACCTTGAGCATAGACTGCTTACATGGTAAAGGAAACTAATATGTAATTTTGTCATTTGGCCGAACTATCCTTTTAACTACTACTAGCTGTATACTTCAGCCTCTTGATCAAGTGATCGATCAAGCTGTCCGTTACCTTGTTTATGAACAATAACAATTAGGATCTTATCAATCAAGGATCAACTAGCGCCACCTGCGTCATCTTCTGGATGATTAACAATGTGGCAGAAAGCTTATGAAGACGTGTCATCTCTTTGGTATGTACAGTGTGTCTGGGACACTGAGTCCAATGACGAGCAAACGGTGTCTGGTAGAATCCTCCCTGGAGAAAGGGTGTCCATGGCGCACGACATAGCAGGTCACAGGTAGTTGACGCCAGAGCGCTGGTGGTCTGCTGAAGAGGTCACAGCATGGGTCAATTGAGCTGGCTGGGAACAGATCGCTGACCTCATTAGCAATTACTTTTAAACTAACCACCGAATAGGACCTGACGGTATGACAATGGGTGACATTCAGCCTAATGAACCTCTCTCAGCCCTCGTCTACCTTCGGTAAAAAGGGTTTGGCAGGGACTTTATTGGCTAATCCAATAAAAAATGATACTGTCATTTAGCGGACGGTTTTATCCTAAATGACTTCTAGTCTGTATTTGTGGCCCATTCAAACCCACTGAGGAATTGGAACTGTGTATAAGTGCAAGGTTAACTAACCCTCCATCACTGCATTGCTCAAACTAAATCAAATGAAATCAAGTTTATATGAGGTGCATTTCACGACAAAAACTAAAAACAATCAAAAAGAGAACCAGTTCTGAAATAAGACAAGAGCAAGTAACAACACTAAACATGTGCTGGTGCCGAGGTCAAATGTCAGGCTGGATCACTGGCTACATCACCTGATAAATCACTGTAAACGAATACGGTTTCATGGCCTCGGCTATCTGTCCAAAACAAAGAACCAGGTGTGCTGATCCCCCGTAATCTGAGCGTAATCCTCATGAATAAAACAATTACAACCCAGAAATACAGTCTGGGTTTACTCACAGGGTGTCCTGGAATAATCCCAATAATTCCCATATCTAGACCTGTCGGATTGGCCGTTGCCTCTCTATAATCTGACCCACATCTGTTAAACCCACATCTGGCCTAATAGATGTCAGTCATACTGGTTCACATTACCTGAATCCTTATGGATAACTGTGGGGACCAGGGTCCATATATATGAACCATCTCCGAATAGAAGTGCTGATTTATGACCAGTTTTGCTTTTTAGACCACAATGAATGAGATAACATGGACAGGGGGAACCTGATCCTAGATCAGCGCTCCTACCCGGAGACGCTTGATACATACGGCGCCTGGACTCCAATTCGAAGATCAATGATGAGATACACTGTGTCCAGGTAATAGAATGCATTGTCATCTCTAAAGAGGAGACCAAATCTCTGTTGTTTGCCTGCATAACGCTGGATTACCTGATGGGTAGCCAAATCCAGTGGGGAATACAGAGAGATCATTGCGCCATGTACAGGGTCAGTTATTCATTTCAATGGTATAGCTACATCAATTATTGTAATGACAATGTATTGGGTCAAACACGGATAAACCCTCAAATCCACCAGAAGCGCATTTTCAGTTTATTATTATTATTATTATTGTTTGCAGAAATTCTTTTCCCATCCGCATTTTTAAAAGGCCTACAGTATTCTACTTCTCACACCAAATGAACGGGAGAAAATGAAACGGAGACAATTGGGACGTCTCGTGACCGTGCCAGTTAAAATGACTGGCTGAATCTACTGCATTCAATTAATGGTTGACACATTGGTTGACAAATGGAATACACATGGCTTTACCAAAGGACGTTATGTGTATAATGGAGTTGTATTTTTGCATTACCTTCCTCTTGGCTGTGAGCTGGCTGTGGTAGTTATCTGATGCTTCCCCCGGGATCTCTCCTCCCCACAGCGTCACGCCCACAATGGTGTAGGTGATACCCATCACCACTAGGGGCAGCACGTACACCAGCACCGTCACAATGATATGATACCTGTTTACCAGAGAAGAATAGATAGCTGTCGGGAAGGAAAAGCAGAGCATTCCTGTGAATGTAATGGGAAAACATGGTAATTCTGCAAATTATATTGAATCTAATTCACATTTATATGCATTAGTCTAGGTTGCTCTCTTCGTTAACTAGTCTGCACTGGTTGTCTGTGTATCTATCTATCTCGCTCGCTAGGCTAGCTGTCCTGTGTGTATGAAATTCCTCTACTCATACGGACTGACATTCCAATTACCCAATCACCACCCAGTTCTCCAGAAGCGGGACACTCACCACCTTATATTAATTAACCTGTATGCAATCAATGTGGCAACCTGACAAACTTTCAGTTAATTCCAGTTGATACAAACAATTATTCAAGGATGCGCTCATTCAAAGTACACGGAACAAAAATATAAAACGCAACATGCAACAATTTATACGATTTTATTGAGTTACAGATCATATAAGGAAATCATTCAATTGAAATAAATTCATTAGGCCCTCATCTATAGATTTCACATGACTGGAAATACAGATATGCATCTGTGGTCACAGATATCTTGAAAAAAAACGGTATGGCCGTGGATCAGAAAACCAATCACTATCTGGTGTGACCACCATTTGCCTCATGCAGTGCGACACATCTCCTTTGCATAGAGTTGACCAGGCTGTTGATTGTGGCCTATGGAATGTTGTCCCACTCCTCTTCAATGGCTGTGAGAAGTTGCTGGATATTGGTGGGAACTAGAACACGCTCTTACACGTCAATCCTGAGCATCCCAAATATGCTCAATGGATGGCATGTCTGGTGAGTATTCAGACCATGGAAGAACTGGGACATTTTCAGCTTCAAAGAATTGTGTACACATCAATGGGACATGGGGCCATGCATTATCCTGCTGAAACATGAGGTGATGGCAGAGGACGAATGGCACGACAATGGGCTTCAGGATCTATGTGTATTCAAATTGCCATCGACAAAATGCAATTGTGTTTTGTCCGTAGCTTATGCCTGCCCACACCATAACCCCACCGTTACCATGGGGCACTCTGTTCACATCATTGACATCAGCAAACTGCTCTCCCACATGATGCCATACACACGGTCTTCCATCTGCAGTTGAAAACGGATTAATGCGTGAAGAGCACACTTCTCCAGTGTGCCAGTGGCCATCGAAGGTGAGCATTTGCCCACTGAAGTCGGTTTGGACGCCACAATCAAGTCAAGACCCTGATGAGGACAACGATCACGCAGTTGAGTTTCCCTGAGACGGTTTCTCACAGTTTATGCAGAAATTCTTCAGTTGTGTGAACTCACAGTTTCATCAGCTGGATTGGTATGGTTGCACATGGTCTGCGGTTGTGAGACCGGTGGGACGTACTGCCAAATTCTCTAACACGACGTTGGATGTGGCTTATGAGAAATTAACATTGAATTATCCGGCAACAGCTCTGGTGCACATTCCTGCAGTCAGCATGCCAATTGCACGCTCCCTCAAAACTTGAGACATCTGTGGCATTGTGTTGTGTGAAAAAACTACACATTTTAGAGTAACCTTTTATCGCCCCCTAGCACAAGGTGCACCTGTGTAATGATCGTGCTGTTTAATCAGCTTCTTGATATGCCACACCTGTCAGGTGGATGGATTATCTTGGCAAAGGAGAAATGCTCACTAACAGGGATGTACATTTGTTTTGAGAAATATACTTTCTGTGCAAATGGAACATTTCTGTTAACTTTTATTTCAGCTCATGAAACATTGGACAAACACTTTACATGTTGCATTTGCATTTTTGTTCAGTATATGTTTGTGCTCCTTTATCGTGTACATTTGATTTGAGCACGTTTTCTATGATTGTCTATGCGCCATTATTGATCGTATTATTTGTTGGTATGTAAGTAACTCCATTGCCTAAGTAGGGTTTGTTTGTGTAGATATTACTTAGATCCTTTTTCATATTGTAGATACTATTGAATTTGGAGTATTTTTGGATGTAAGTGCTTTTGACTAGTGCCTGTATAATTGGCCAAGTTATTTGCCTTACATCAGGGCTCTCCAAACCTGTTCCTGGAGAGCTACCCTCCTGTAGGTTTTCAATCCAACACCAGTTGTAACTAACCTGATTCAGTTTTTCAACCAGCTAATTATTAGAATCAGGTGAGCTAGATTAGGGTTGGTATGAATACACTGGGAATTAGCCCATTTGAAGTGTACCTCCAACTCCCAGTGTTCTTATCAATACACAACCACGGTAGCCCACACCCAAACCACCAGCAGCAAGTTCAACTCAATATACAGTTTCATTACCAATCAACCCAACGCTGTTTTCAGATCAGCGAAGATGAACAGGTGAGTTAAAGGAACCCACTTTAGACTATTGAGATGCACCCAGAGTGTCTCACTCACATGAAGGAGTCATCTGATGACCGGGGCCAAGCCACGTAGCAGATTGTCCGGCGGGGCAGGATGCGGATGGTGGAGTAGAAGCAGAGTGGGAAGGCCAGCACCACGGCCAGCGCCCAGATACACAAGATCACCACCTTGGTGGCTGTGGCCGACAGCCTGGGTTTCAGCGGGTGGATGATGGCCATGTACCTGCAAGGGTGTCAAATCAAATCAAGCGTTATTTATACAACACATTTTAGACATGAATGTGACGCAATGCGCTTCACAGGAAAATACATTAATAAAAAAAACAAATCAAAATATATTTTTATGGTTGAGATTCTTCAAAATAGCCACCCGTTGCCTTGATGACAGCTTTGCACACTCTTAGCATTCTCTCAACCAGCTTCATGAGGTAGTCACCCGGAATGCATTTCAATTGACAGGTGTGCCTTGTTAAAAGTTCATTTGTGGAATTTCTTTCCTTCTTAATGCATTTGAGCCAATCAGTTGTGTTGTGACAAGGTAGGGTTGGCATACAGAAGATAGCCCTATTTGATAAAGACCAAGTCCATATTATGGCAAGAACAGCTCAAATAAGCAAAGAGAAATGACATTCATTCATTACTTTATTTTATGACATGAAGGTCAGTCAATATGGAACATTTCAAGAACTTTTAAAGTTTCTTCAAGTGCAGTCGCAAAAACAATCAAGCGCTTTGTTGAAACTGGCTCTCATTTGTTGAAACTGGCTCTCACTTGTCCTCTGCAGCAGAGGACAAGTTAATTAGTTACCAGCCTCAAACATCAACTGTTCAGAGGAGACTGTGTGAATCAGGCCTTCATAGTCGAATTGCTGCAAGTAAACCACTACTAAAGGACATCAATAAGAAGGAGAGACTTGTTTGGGCCAAGAAACACGAGCAATGGACATTAGACCGGTGGAAATCTGTCCTATTGTCTGATGAGTCCAAATTTGTTTTTCAACAGGACAATGACCCAACACACCTCCAGGCTGTGTAAGGGCTATTTGATCAAGAAGGAAAGTGATGGCGTACTGCATCAGATGACCTGGCCTCCACAATCACCCGACCTCAACCCAATTGAGATGGTTTGGGATGAGTTGGACCACAGAGTGAAAGAAAAGCAGCCAACAAGTGCTCAGCATATGTGGGAATTCCTTCAAGACTGTTGGAAAAGCACTCCAGGTGAAGCTGGAGAGAAGGCCAAGAGTGTGCAAAGCTGTCATCAAGGTAAAGGGTGGCTACTTCGACGAATCTCAAATATAAAATATATTTTGATTTGTTTAACACTTTTTTGGTTAGTATATGATTTCATATGTGTTATTTCATAGTTTTGAGGTTTTCACTGTTATTATACAATGCAGAAAATAGTAAAAAAAATAAAGAAAAACCCCTGAATGAGTAGGTGTATCCAAACGTTGGTACTGTATGTTCACAGTTTCAGCTCCTTCCCAGGTTCTTTGGAAGGCTATTCCAGAGGCTGGGGGCATAGTAACTATAGGCTGACTCTCCATGCCTCTTGGTCCTGGGCTTTGGGATAGTTTAAAGGTCAGTGCCAAAGGACATGAGAGACCTACTGGGTACATAACTCAAAAGCATGTCTGATATGTATTGGGGTGCACAGTTGTGGATTGATTTAAAAACCAATAGAATAATCAGTGCAGAGACTTTAAAACTGGTGTAATGTGTGCTCTCTGTCTGGCCATGCTGCAGCGTTCTGTGTGACGACCCTCCCACTCTGTCTGCCGTATTCTGTCTTTGTTCTTGTTTCCTTATTAGGATGCCGGTGGGCGGAGTTGAGAGGGTCGTCAGCTACATGGGAAACACCTGGGCCAGGTGTCTCCCAGGATAAATAGACCTCTTCCACATTCATGGAAGAGACTCTCTCCATGCAGACACCTTTTGTAGATTGTTTGCTTTGGCACCTTTCATCACCCTGCATTATCACATTCATGCATGCAAAACACTCACTTACATTACTGATTACACACACCATTGTATATTACACTTAGTTGCTTTAGTTAATAAATATATATTTTGCTACTCCTTATCTCCACGTTGTCTCCCTTTGTTACGGGCTTTGAGCCGGTTCGTTTTGACGTTGGCCAATGGCTTTCTTTGGTAGACCAGACAGGAGAGCATTACAGTAGTCAAGCCTGCTTCTAATAAAAGCATGGATGAGTCTCGCTGTATCTCGCTGTATCAGCCTGAGTGAGAGACGGCCGTACCTTGGCAATGTTCCTCAGGTGGTAAAATGCTATTTGGTCACATTCCTAATGTGTGATTCTAAGTTTAGTTCAGAATCTAAAGTGACACCTAAGTTGTTACCTGGCGTTTTATCTTATTTGACCGTGAATTAAAATATGCGGCCAGATTCTGTGTGCTTTAGCTCCAATAATAAGTACCTCGTTCTTATCTTGATTTAGCTGGAGGAAGCGGTGAACCATCCAAGTGTTTAAATCACTAATACAGTCTAATAATTTATCTGTGGAGCTAAAATGCTCTGGTGACACAGAAGTGTAAAGCCATGTATCGTCTGCGCAGCAGTGAAAATCAATGTTGTTGCTTTCTGATGACGGTGCCAAGGGGCAACATATAAACTGAACTGAAAATCGAACCTTGTGGAACACCACATGGGATATGTATTTTTTCTGAGTTATGTTCACTAAGGGTGATAAAAAAAAGCTCTTGTCCGGTTTAAGAGGTCCTAAACCAATTTAGAACTGGACCGGAGAGACCAACCCACACGCAAGGACAGAGAGCTGTTCAGCGTCTGGCTCTCAGATCATTTGCCACTTTATCTTAGGCTGTCTGTGCTGTGGTGGGCAAGAAAACCAGATTAGATTTTTTTTGTTTGTTTAAAAAACAATTTCTCCAGAATTTTGCTTTAAGAATGGAAGGTTGAAATTGGCTGATTGATTTGATTTTTGATTTGGATCTCTTTTAGCCCCATTTGGACTAATCTTCCAAGAGTCCTTAAACATTAAACTTCAATTTATAATACGAACACATTTCCTCATATAACACACTATTACAAACATACATAATATACTACCATAAGGACCCAATAAATACTCAATGTAAAAAAATATTGATTCTTCATCTACTATAGTCCCACAACATTTCTATGTCTTATATTTAAATGGTTTTAAAATAATGTTTAAACTTATATATTGAAAAGGTTTCTGGTTTGCTCAGTTTTATTCAATTTTTTTATTGCTCTAAATCGAAATGTTATTTTGCCTATTTCTCTTTTCTGTTTGGACAACGCAAAGATGGTGGACAATCTATTCCTAGTATTTACGGAATGTCTGTCTCTTACCAACTGAATACCGTTGTGAATAGAACTTGGCCGTTTTAAATTATGTATATTATGAAATAAAATAAGCATGTTTTTTTCAATTATCTTATCGATTGATGATCAACCAAGAACATTGCGCTTGACTGCAACAGAAGAACCATATCTCCACCTTAAAACAATCCTTGCTGCTTTTTTCTGTGCATTCTGCAGCCTCCTAACTTCACTTGATGCATTTCCCCAGACCACAGAACAGTAGTTCACCTGACTCTCAATTAATGCTTGTGTTATTTGCTGAATACTTTTTCCTGGTAAATATTTAGCTACCCTTCTGATTATGCATGCTGTTTAATTTTTTCTCTCCACATAGATTAGTTATTTGAGACGACCATGATAAGCAGTTGTCTAGCTGTACTCCCAATAGTTTGGTTTCTGCCACTTCTTCAATTTGTACTCATCCCAAACTTAATTGTATCCCATGCTGTTTTGGCCTTTTCCTATTGGAACAGACCAACATAACTTTGGTTTTCTTGGTGTTTAAAACAAGTTTGTTTTGGCAAACCCACTCCCTAATATTCTCCAAATCTCCTTGTAAAGCTTGCTGTACCTGTTGAACCGATTGTCTTGCTGCATAAATTGTAGTATCATCTGCAAATATAGTAGCTTGACTTTCAGCTAAGGCATAGGGAAGGTCGTTGGTATATATTAAATAAGGAAGTGGCCCAAGGCAGCTGCCCTGCGGTATTCCACAGTTTAACACATGAGGGGAAGAAAATGAACCATTGATATAGGTGGACTGTTTCCTGTCAGTTAGATATGACTGTACCCATTTACATTTACATTTACATTACATTTAAGTCATTTAGCAGACGCTCTTATCCAGAGCGACTTACAAATTGGTGCGTTCACCTTAAGACATCCAGTGGAACAGCCACTTTACAATAGTGCATCTAAATCTTTTAAGGGGGGTGAGAAGGATTACTTTATCCTATCCTAGGTATTCCTGAAAGAGGAGGGGTTTCAGGTGTCTCCGGAAGGTGGTGATTGACTCCGCTGTCCTGGCGTTGTGAGGGAGTTTGTTCCACCATTGGGGGGCCAGAGCAGCGAACAGTTTTGACTGGGCTGCGCGGGAACTGTACTTCCTCAGTGGTAGGGAGGCGAGCAGGCCAGAGGTGGATGAACGCAGTGCCCTTGTTTGGGTGTAGGGCCTGATCAGAGCCTGGAGGTACTGAGGTGCCGTTCCCCTCACAGCTCCGTAGGCAAGCACCATGGTCTTGTAGCGGATGCGAGCTTCAACTGGAAGCCAGTGGAGAGAGCGGAGGAGCGGGGTGACGTGAGAGAACTTGGGAAGGTTGAACACCAGACGGGCAGCGGCGTTCTGGATGAGTTGTAGGGGTTTAATGGCACAGGCAGGGAGCCCAGCCAACAGCGAGTTGCAGTAATCCAGACGGGAGATGACAAGTGCCTGGATTAGGACCTGCGCTGCTTCCTGTGTGAGGCAGGGTCGTACTCTGCGGATGTTGTAGAGCATGAACCTACAAGAACGGGCCACCGCCTTGATGTTAGTTGAGAACGACAGGGTGTTGTCCAGGATCACGCCAAGGTTCTTAGCGCTCTGGGAGGAGGACACAATGGAGTTGTCAACCGTGATGGCGAGATCATGGAATGGGCAGTCCTTCCCCGGGAGGAAGAGCAGCTCCGTCTTGCCGAGGTTCAGCTTGAGGTGGTGATCCGTCATCCACACTGATATGTCTGCCAGACATGCAGAGATGCGATTCGCCACCTGGTCATCAGAAGGGGGAAAGGAGAAGATTAATTGTGTGTCGTCTGCATAGCAATGATAGGAGAGACCATGTGAGGTTATGACAGAGCCAAGTGACTTGGTGTATAGCGAGAATAGGAGAGGGCCTAGAACAGAGCCCTGGGGGACGCCAGTGGTGAGAGCGCGTGGTGAGGAGACAGATTCTCGCCACGCCACCTGGTAGGAGCATTTCAATGCTACCTCCTTAAAATCATAATGCATTCATTTTGTCAAAATTATTTCACGATCCACTAAATCAAATGCTGCACTGAAATCTAAAAATAGTACACCCACAAACTTGCCATTATCCATAGCATTGAGCCACTGGTCAGTCATGTCAACCAATGCAGTGGTAGTGGAATGGTTTTTGCGATAAGCATGCCGATTGGCTGTAATCAGATCATTCTTTTCCACCTACTCCCATATTTGTCTCCTCACATTACCCTCCAATATCTTACTGAGTGTAGGGAGTAGACTAATTGGTCGACTATTGGCAGGAGTAATGGGTTCTTTGCAGCCTTTCGGAATAGGACACAGTTTCGCAATGCTTCCATACATTTGCAAACATCCCCTTTTCCAGTGACCAATGTATCCCAGTGGAACTGCAATCTGGGGAGCAGCACAGCGAAGCAAAAAATTGCCCATGAGACCATAACCTGTAGATTTACCATCAGGTAATGACTTCAATAGGTTTAACACCTCCTCCACTGACACCGTTTGCAGACTAAAAGAGCAGATCTTGTTGCTCATAATATGATCATCAATCCATTGGACAATAGCTTGTTTGGAAGAATGTATGTTTACATTGTTGCTCAGTAAATTTAATTTTCTTTGTAAAAAAAGATCTGCAAAATGATTGGCAATATCAACTGGTTTTGTTATTATTCTCCCGTCAACCTCCACACTAGATGGGCATGATGAGATAGATGTACCAAGTAAGCCCTTAACTGTGTTCCATACCTTTTTAGAATCATTTTTACAATCAGTAAAAGCATTGTTGTAAAATAACTTTTTTTTCTTTCGATTCAATTTAACTGCATAATTACGTAATGTTCTATAATTCTGTTCATCAATTTCAAATTTTGACTTGGCTGCCATATTTCTTTGAGAAAAAGCTTCACCCAGTTCATCATCAATCCATGGAGATGGACGAGCACCAACTGTACTCTTTCTTATAGGGGCATGATGGTCCATTACCTCAGTGAGCAAATCAATAAAACATTCTGTAGTGTGATTGAAATAATCCTCTAGATAAATCAGCTCCCAGGGTACAGCAGCCAAATCATTTAGAAATAGCTCATGATTAAATGTTTTAACATTTCTCTTGACCACAATCCTAGGTGAATGCTAAAAGCTGAAAATTGCTTAGAGCTGAAGAATCTAGATGACTTTTCTTCAGAACGATTTCACCATTGCAGTTTTTAGTGCAGTGGGGAAAGTGGAGTGAGTGATCAACAATAGCTTGTACTTCTTCAGATATGTAATTAAAAACTGTTTTGAAGAATGTGGTGGGTATAGGATCGATAAGGCAGGTTGTGTTGTGATATCACTTTCCTGAGCATGTCTGTGTCAACCAGGGAAAATAACTCCATTGTGCCTTTGCGTGGTAGGCCAGGGCACATATCATCCCACTTCTCATCAGGTCTTGCTTGACTGATACCCAGCCCAATGCTTTCTTATCTGATCTCTGAAATATGCCACAAACTCATCACATTTAGATGTGGAGGAAAGTTCATGTAGTTTTGCAGGGGTAGGATTTTATCAGCCCATCAATTGTCAAGAATAGCACTCAAATTATTCTGATAATTAGTGATCAGGTTAGAGAAATGAGCTTGTCTGGCATTTCAAATTGCCTTGATATATGCCAAGTTGCTCTCTCAGAATAATGGACCTGCAACTTTGACTGTCTCGACATCCGCTCTGCCTTTCTACAATTTAACTTACATTTGACAGTTTCCTCACTCCGTTTGGATGTGGCTTTTTTCAGACTTGCTGGAGCTATGGCATCAATGATTGCCCTTAATTTGCAATTCAAGTTATCAACGACAGTTGAAGTTGGAAGTTTACATACACTTAGGTTGGAGTCATTAAAACTCGTTTTTCAACCACTCCACAAATGTCTTGTTAACAAACTATAGTTTTGGCAAGTCGGGTTAGGACATCTACTTTGTGGATGACACAAGTAATTTTTCCAACAATTGTTTACAGACAGATTATTTCACTTATAAATCACTGTATCACAATTCCAGTGGGTCAGAAGATTACATGCACTAAGTTCACTGTGCCTTTAAACAGCTTGGACAATTCCAGAAAATTATGTCATGGCTTTAGAAGCTTCTGATAGGCTAATTGACATCATTTGATTCAATTGGAGGTGTGCCTGTGGATGCATTTCAAGGCCTACCTTCAAACTCAGTGTCTCTTTGCTTTACATCATGGGAAAATCAAAAGAAATCAGCCAAGACCTCAGAAAAAGTCTGGTTCATCCTTGGGAGAAATGTCTAAATGCCTGAAGGTACCACGTTCATCGGTACAAAGTATGCAATAGTATGCATGTATAAACACCATGGGACCACACAGCTGTCATACAGCTCAGGAAGGAGACGCTTTCTGTCTCCTAGAGATGAACGTACTTTGGTGCGAAAAGTGCAAATCAATCCCAGATCAACAGCAAAGGACCTTGTGAAGATGCTGGAGGAAGCAGGTACAAAAGCATCTATACAGTAAAACGAGTCCTATATCGACATAACCTGAAAGGCCACTCAGCAAGGAAGAAGCCACTGCTCCAAAACCACCATAAAAATGCCAGACTACGGTTTGCACCTGCACAAGGGGACAAAGATTGTACTTTTTGGCGAAATGTCCTCTTGTCTGGTGAAACAAAAATAGAACTGTTTGGCCATAATTACTTTTCGTTATATTTGGAGGAAAAAGGGGAGGCTTGCAAGCTGAAGAACACCCTCCCAATCGTGAAGCACAGGGGTGGTGGCATCATGTTGTGTGGGTGCTTTGCTGCAGGAGGGTCTGGTGCACTTCACAAAACAGATGGCATCATGAGGCAGGAAAATGATGTGGATATATTGAAGCAACATCTCAAGACATCAGTCAGGAAGCTTGGTCACAAATGGTTCTTCCAAATGGACAATGACCCCAAGCATACTTCCAAAGTTGTGGGAAAATGGCTTAAGGACAACAAAGTCAAGGTATTGGAGTGGCCATCACAAAACTCTGACCTCAATCCTATAGAACATTTGTGGGCAGAACTGAAAAAGTGTGTGCTTGCAAGTAGGCCTACAAACCTGACTCAGTTACACCAGCTCTGTCAGGAGGAATGGGCCAAAATTCACCCAACTTATTGTGGGAAGCTTGTGGAAGGCTACCCAAAACGTTTGACCCAAGTCAAACAATTTCGAGGAAATGCTACCAAATACTAATTGAGTCTATGTAAACTTCTGACCCACTGGGAATGTGATGAAAGAAATAAAAGCTGAAATAAATCATTCTCTCTACTATTATTCTGACATTTCACATTCTTAAAATAAAGTGGTGATCCTAACTGATCTAAGACAGGGAATTTTTACTAGGATTAAATGTCAGGAATTTTGAAAAACTGAGTTTAAATGTCTTTGGCTGAGGTGTATGTAATCTTCCGACTTCAACTGTAAATCATCACAAGAGGAAGGCAGAATAGGGGATGGTGTATTGTTCATACACTCAATAAACTTCGGAGGGAAGATAGCATTTTTTATAATGTGTTCAGTATTACCCTGCGCTATCGGCAACAAGAACATAAAAAAATACACCGTGGTGATCAGATAAAGCAACATAAACAATAGAGGATTTATCAATAGTTAGCCACTCGGTAATAATCAGGTCCAGATTAAGGCCACAGTTATGAATGGGCCCAGTAACATGTTGGATAAAGTACGTAGAGCTCAAAAGACAAATCAATTCAATGGCCTTGGGAGTCACTCTCTTTGTCAACATGAATATGAAAATCGCCCAACACAATAATTCTATCATAGTTCTCAAGGACAACAGACAATTCTTCAGAGAAATCAGTAACAAATAATGTGGGGCAGTGCTTTGGTGGCCTAGACAGGGTTATAGCCAGCACTGGTGGCTGACATTTAAACAGTATAGCAGGATGGTCAAAAGACCCAAAGTCGTCAAATGAAAAGTCCTTACAGCTGAGAGCATTGGTAAAAAATGGAGGCTTTACCCTCCACCCTTTTCCCCTTTTCTGATAGAGTACGGAAAGCTGTAGGGGGAGGCTTCAATAAGAGCGGCCCTACAGTCTGAAGACATGTTTCAGTGTGAAAAATGCAATCAACTTTGCGCTCAGTAATGAGGTAATTCACGAGAAAGGTTTTACTAGTGATTGCTCTCAGATTTAAACGTGCCATATTCAATGAGTATGGACCACTCTGCCCCTGGGGCATCTGCCGTGAGGTAACCAATGAAATAACAACCACTTTTTCCCCTCCAATCTATCAGAATGGTAAGATATGACACGCGGTGTTAGAGGAACATGAAGTAGGTTACACACAATAACCATAGAGACATTTCTACAGGACTTGATATACTTTCCAAGTCCTCTGTTGCTTATTCTGACAGGGAGGACTGGAGCACTACCAGACCCTGTTCATCAGTCTCTAAAACAACCATTTGACAGGTCAAGAGGTCAGTCAGGGGGTGAAAGCAAAGACGGTGGATAAATGAAGATGTCTTACTCAGGCCGTTTACCAATGAAAAACATTGTCACAGTTTACTAAACCGTGGGTGTCTCCCATAGACACCAATACGATCGAAGTTGGGTCTGGTCTACTTAGTTCAGTGACTGTATAAGGACCCAGTGATATGTCTCGCTTCCGTCTCCGGTGAAAGGATATTACGTCAAAGTTCAAAGGTCATGGTTGATTTGGTATTTTATTCCTCCATACACTGCTTGCTTTAGAGGTTATACTTGTTTTTATTTTGAATAGAGTGTACACCATAACTACAGTTAATGAATACCATTTAGTATGCAGGACCCACTGGGCACACACTGGTAGAAACAATGTGATTTCCACATAATTTCATTGAAATTAAGTTGAACCAACGTGGAATAGATGTTGAATTGACATCTGTGCCCAGTGGGAAGTGTCTTATTGTACAACTGCATTCTTTATAAGCTCTCATTTAGAAAAATATTTGGCGGTGGCTGTGTTGGATCAAATATAAAAGCGACAAAAAAGAGGATGAGATGCGAGTATTGTTTCTGTCTCACTGGAGAGTAATTGTGGAAAGTGTTGTCAAACATTTCCGAATGTGAGTTAAACAAGCTCTTCTTGACAAAAGCCAGAGACCAGGTTGAAATACTACGATGTCAAATCAAACAGTAACTAAGATACCAATCTTCCCTGGAGCGGCCACCATTAGGATAGTAATAAGTGTGTGTGTGTCTGTGCCCAATTTCAGATTGCTTTAATATGTAGTATCTCAGGTACTCAAAACAAAGGATGCCCCATGTGGAGCTAGTTATGTTTGATTGACTCTTAGACTGGGTAGAGTCTATCTTTAATTGGATCCAAAACTGCTGTTTGTTTGGTTTTCCAGCATACAAAGATTCCATTTCCCCAGAATTTACTGCTAGACTGTCAGGTTTCATCCTCAGACCTTACCTTACCTTTCCTTTCCTTATCTCTCTGTCTGTCTGCTTGTCTCTATGTGTGTGTGTGTATATATGTGTGTGTATGTGCATGCATGAGAGTTTACCTGTGCTGTGTGTGTGTGTGTGTGTGTGTGTGTGTGTGTGTGTGTGTGTGTGTGTGTGTATGCACGTGCATAAGAGTATACCTGTGCTGTGTGTGTGTGTGTGTGTGCTCTGTCTTTGATTCTGTGTATCAAAGGCCCACAGTAGGCCTATAAGTGGTCAGGTCGTGGTCATGCCCATGCAGGTGCGGATTAACTCCTTTGACTAACTTCAAAGTCAGATGAAAAGAGATGTTGGACTGTAGTCCTACTGTGCAACACAACTTGTAAAGGTATAGAGTTGACCTCCCGACACCTGGGGCCTCATTTATTTCTGTTTTGATGTTAAGGTTATAAAACTGTCATAAATAATGCACTGCGCCAAATTATTAGCAGGCTACCGTTATTTGATTGAATTCTGAAAAAGTGGGACACTTTGCATTTCCGTCTCCTGTAACCTCTTCAGACATCTATCCAACACATAACACATTTTCTGAAATCCTCAGATGTTCCTGTTGAGGTGTGGGCAGAACTTTTGAATCTTTAGCGGTGACTTTATTTAGAGCAGTTGCCAAACACTGGCTGCACATTCTGCAAGATTGCCTATTCAACTATTTCAAAGTACATGCTGCCTACAGCCCGCGCTTCCATGCAAAAGACAAGTTGTTTTTCAATATTTTGTTTGTCAATACATGGTTGTGTTTCGATCTCCTACCTTGGTATAGGCTTTGAGATTAAATAGTATATGTCGCGCTCCTATCGCACAGCAACATTGCAGCCTAACGTTACTGGCATAGGCTACCGGTCTACTTACACTTGAGCATGGTCGGCTATTAAATGAGCGATGGATAAATGGTAGCCTTGTATTTGTTGTATAGAGGGAATAAACTAGTTATGTCAGAAAAGTAGAGACATGCCCTTGCTTTATGATTATGATTTAAGCCTATATAATTTAATGTAAATTATATAGGCTATTAGGCGAGATGCTGCTATGTAATCTTTTTCCAAAAGGCAAATGCATCTGTTTTGTATAGGCATACTGTCACGCCCAGACCTTAGTTATCTTTGTTTTCTTTATTATTTTGGTTAGGTCAGGGTGTGACAAGGGTGGTTGGTTTAGTTTTGTATTGTCTAGGTGTTTTAGTATGTCTAGGTATATGTAGGTCTATGGTGGCATAGGAATACCTAGGATAGGATAAAGTAATCCTTCTCACCCCCCCCCCCCCCCCCCCTTAAAAGATTTAGATGCACTATTGTAAAGTGGCTGTTCCACTGGATGTCTTAAGGTGAACGCACCAATTTGTAAGTCGCTCTGGATAAGAGCGTCTGCTAAATGACTTAAATGTAAATGTAAATGTAAATGTGGCCTGAATTGGTTCCCAATCAGAGAGAGCTGTTTATCGTTGTCTCTGATTGGGGATCCTATTTATAGCTTGCGATTTTCCATTTTGGTTTTGTGGGTTATTGTCTATGTGTAGTTGCATGTCAGGACTCGTGTGATAGCTCCACGTTCGTTTTGTTATTTTTTTAGTGTTCGTCGTTTTAAATAAAGACGAATGTATTCACACCACGCTGCGCCTTGGTCTCCTCGGTATGACGAACGTGACGGAATAACCCACCAAACAAGGACCATGCAGTGTGAAAAGGAGGAACAGTGCTTAATGGGGAAATGGACCTGGGAGGAGATATTAGATGGAGCAGGACCCTGGACACAGCCGGGGGAGTATCGCCGTCCTAAGGAGGAGTTAGAGGCAGCGAAAGCGGAATGGCGATACTACGAGGAGAAATACAGGAGAATAGAGGAACAGCGAAGATATGAAGGTACACGGCTAGCACGGCAGCCTGAGAGGCAGTCCAAAGATAATTTTTTGGGGGGGGAACACGAGGAGATTGGCTGAGTCAGGTAGGAGACCTGAGCCAACTCCTCGTGCTTACCGTGGGGAGCGTGTAACTGGTCAGGCACCGTGTTATGCAGAGATGCGCATGGTGTCTCCAGTGCGCTATTTTAGCCCGGTGCACTCTATTCCAGCTCCTCACATTGGGCATCCAGCCAGGACGTATTGAGCCAGCTCTATGTTCTGGATCTCCAATGCGTCTCCACGGTCCAGTGTATCCTGTTCCTCCTCCCCGCACTCGCCCTGAGGTGCGTGTCCCCAGCCCGGTACCACCAGTTCCGGCACCACGCACGAGGCCTACAGTGCGCCTCGGCAGTCCAGTACACCCTGTTCCTGCTCCCCGCACTCGCCCTGAGGTGCGTCTCCCCAGCCCGGTACCACCAGTGCCAACACCACGCACCAGGCCTACAGTGCGCCTCGGCAGTCCAGAGCGTCCGGCGACAGTACCCAGTCCAGAGCGGCGGCGACAGTACCCAGTCCAGAGCGTCCGGTGACAGTTCACAGACCGGAACCTCCAACGACGGGCCACAGTTCGGAACCTCCAACGACGGGCCACAGTCCGGAACCTCCAACAATGGTCCCCGGTCCGGAACATCCGGCGATGATCCACGCAGCGAGGGTTCCCAGCCCGGGGTCTACGGCAAGGATCCACAGTCCAGAGTCTCCGACGATGATCCACAGGTTAGTGATACAAGAGCGGACTCGGTGTAAAGAAGGGGAGCGGCGTCCAGAACCAGATCAGCCACCGAGGTTAGATGCCCACCCAGACCCTCCCATATAGGTTTAGGTTTGCGGCCGGGAGTCCGCACCTTTGGGGGGGTGGGGGGGTACTGTCACGCCCTGACCTTAGTTATCTTTGTTTTCTTTATTATTTTGGTTAGGTCAGGGTGTGACAAGGGTGGTTGGTTTAGTTTTTGGATTGTCTAGGTGTTTTTGGCCTGTCTAGGTTTTTTTGTGTATCTATGGGGTTTTAGCATGTCTAGGCATATGTAGGTCTATGGTGAACTGAATTGGTTCCCAATCAGAGACAGCTGTTTATCGTTGTCTCTGATTGGGGATCCTATTTAGGTTGCCATTTTTCCATTTTGGTTTTGTGGGCTATTGTCTGTGTAGTTGCATGTCAGCACTCATGTTATAGCTTCACGTTAATTTTGTTAATTTGTTTAGGATTCTTCGTTTAAATAAAGAATGTATTCATATCACACTGCGCCTTGGGCTCCTCATTATGACGAACGTGACACATACGTTTTAGTGTTTGTATTAGCCTACCATTATTATAATTCCTGTGCATCAAACACCTCAACTTTCCTCAAAATAACAATATTTGCTTGCAATACAGTTTATCAACCACTAGAAGTTCTGAGTATGCATGGTCTTAGATATGCATGGAGATACAGTTGAAGTCGGAAGTTTACATACACCTTAGCCGAATACATTTAAACTCAGTTTTTCACAATTCCTGACATTTAATCCAAGTAAAATTCCCTGTCTTATATCAGTTAGGATCACCACTTTATTTTAAGAATGTGAAATGGCAGAATAGTATTAGGGTGATTTATTTCAGCTTTTATTTCTTTCATCACATTCTCAGTGGGTCAGAAGTTTACATACACTCAATTAATATTTGGTAGCATTGCCTTGAAATTGTTTAACTTGGGTCAAACGTTTTGGGTAGCCTTCCACAAGCTTCCCACAATAAGTTGGGTGAATTTTGGCCCATTCTTCGTGACAGAGCTGGTGTAACTGAGTCAGGTTTTAGGCCTCCTTGCTTGCACAAGGTTTTTCAGTTCTGCCCATACATACTATGGGATTGAGGTCAGGGCTTTGTGATGGCCACTCCAATATCTTGACTTTGTTGTCCTTAAGTCATTTTGCCACAACTTTGGAAGTATGCTTGGGGTCATTGTCCATTTGGTAGACCCATTTGCGACCAAGCTTTAACTTCCTGACGGATGTCTTGAGATGTTGCTTCAATATATCCACATAATTTTCCTCCCTCATGATGCCATCTCTTTTGTGAAGTGTACCAGTCCCTCCTGCAGCAAATCACCCCCACAACATGATGCTGCCACAACCGTGCTTCTTGGTTGAGATGGTGTTTTTCAGGTTGCAAGCGTCCCAATTTTTCCTGAAAAAATAACGATGGTCATTATGGCCAAACAGTTGTGTTTTTGTTTCATCAGACCAGAGGACATTCCGCCAAAAAGTACGATCTTTGTCTCCATGTGCAGTTGCAAACTGTAGTCTGGCTTTTTTTATGGCGGTTTTGGAGCAGTGGCTTCTTCCTTGCTGAGCGGCCTTTCAGGTTATGTTGATATAGGACTCGTTTTACTGTGGATATCAATACTTTTGTACCTTTTTCCTCCAGCATCTTCACAAGGTCCTTTGCTGTTGTTCAGGGATTGATTTGCACTTTTCGCACAAAAGTACGTTCAACAAGAAATTTGTGGAGTGGTTAAATGAGTTTTAATGACTCCAACCTAAGTGTATGTAAAATTCCGACTTCAACTGTACACACTTTCCCCATCATGTTCAAAATGGCAAAATACCAACTTTTATAGGAAAACTGGCATACGCGAGATTTAATATTTTTCGTCCAAATGCACCTTTGATAAATAAGGCCCTGCGATGTTTCGCCCCGAGAAGAAGCACAGCAGGGTAAACCCAGTGTGTGCGAGTGTGTGTGTACACACTTGCGTTTGCATGTGTGTTGGTGTGAGTATAGCTTTCATATAAGCACTCTTGGCACTTAAAGCCATTATTTCACTGCAGGTACTCCAATTTAAATGACTTAAATCAGCACGTACCTCCACAATGATAGGTTGGCTGCACAGTGGAGCTCATTAGAAGAACTCTGGCTCTTTTATACACAAACTGAGTAATGAAATGCTTGATCAAATCCTCAAGAACCTCAAGTGTTTTCTAATGTTGAATGCATCCCAAATGGAACCATATTCCCTTTATAGTGCAGTACCTTTGCCCAGCACCCATAGGGCTCAAAGGTAATGCAATGTATAGGGAAAGGGGTGCCATTTGGGATGCAATTTGTGTCGCAGGAACTTTATTGGTTAGATTAGTGGATTTAAAGCTACATTCAGTTCATTCTTGTTTTGACAGAATGTAAGGAGAGGGTTGGTTTCCCGTGTGTGTGTGTGTGTGTGTGTGTGTGTTAATAACCTGTATCCATACATAGCATGCATAACAGGCTATTATGATGATGTATGAAAATGATGACATCTGACCAACATCAGGTGTCTTGTTATACCATTAGGCCTACCTTTTTCAAATTTTATGTAAGGGGTTTGGTTATAGAATCAGTACATTACATGAAACCGGAGTAGCATTAAACAAATACTAACAAATTGTCACATTTCATATAAAAATAAATTCACCAAATGTAATAGAACGTGTGAAAATTAAGTTGATGTCTCCAGAGCTCACCTGTCGACCGCTATTGCGCTCATTGAATAGATGCTTGAAAACACTGCTGTGACTGGGAAAAAGTTGTGGAACTTGCAGTATGATTCTCCAAAGTACCAATTGCCGTGAGCAGCATATATGAAATTAATCAACGTGTTGAACGCGGCCATTGAGGCGTCAGAGAAAGCCAAGTTGAGTAAAAAGTAGTTTGTCACGGTCCGCATCCTCTTGTGCGCCAATACGATCCAAATCACTATCAGGTTCCCAAAAACTGCCACGGCGAGCACAAGGCTGTACGCGACCGACCATAGCACGATGCGCCAAGGCGGTTGTACAAACTGATTTGTAAAGGTCCTAGTTGTGTTTGATCCGTTGTTTGCCGCAGCCATTCCTCTAGTCACCCTGCCGATATTTACTTGGATTCAATGCCTGGAGGTGGCAGCCGTTGAATTGGCATACAACTTCGCAGCGCACCAAAACCCGCAAGTGCTCTGCTCAATACGGTCACGTTAAGTCCCTCTTCATTTATATTGCTGTTCCGGTCACTCCAGGGCAAACGCGTTTGGGAGACAGTCGTAACAAAATGTCTAGTGACAACTCCAATAAATAATTGACACTTGAAGAGCACGGCACTTCTGATCTATATGATAGAGTACTTCTCAAATAGGCTACCGATAATATTCGAACAGTTCTTTGGAAACAGAGATTATCCTTTGTTTTGCTACGCATAAGTGAACGTATCCTAGAGCTCTGAGCAGCAGTAGGATCCAAAGGGATGGACTGCGCTGAGTCGTGCGCTGAACGCGCTGCGCGTGTTCCATTAAATTCTTAACGTCACACTCCCCTCCCCTTTCTAATAACAACCTGTCATTCACTTGAACTGTAGATCAATCAGCTACGCTTTTATACAAATGAGACATAAACATATGGCAAGCATGGAATTTGATGGAGAGTCACTTATAAATGCCTTAAATAATCACGATGAACGACATGCACGTATCAGGCACTGATTATAGGCCTGCAGCATCTGTTGCCTCCATTGACTGAGTCGCTAATTTCACTCATGGTACATCTCCGTGATCAAAGGGCCTTTGTCATTGTCACTGCAAGTATTGAAAATATACCTTTATTGACTACGTTTACCAAACAGTCATATTTGATAAATGTGTCTAGTATCTCCAAAAATGTGTTGTTTTACCCCAAATAACTCTCTTAATTCCCAAGATCGATTTTCAATAGATGGATCTGCCAAGGCCTTATCACCAAAATGAATGCAGTTCCCAATAGGCCTATGTCAACCTTTTCGGGATGGACTGACTCTATGGTCCTAATGCACTCATTCAAAACAATCCATCGAACTTTCAGGGTACCAAACCAATATTGTATTTTTGAAGATTCAGCTTTGGAGTTCTTGCTCCATTGTGACTTATTACCTTGCATCTCATAATAAAAGTTACATTATCTGAAAAATACACAGCCCCCCTCGGGATTCAACAGCATCCAAACCACCAAGCATCCCTCATTTGTGTCACCTAAGCAGCGTGGAAAGGACAGAGGGGCTTCATCCCAAACGGCACCCCATTCCCATTATAGTGCATAACTTTAGGGGCTTTGGTCAATAGTGGTGCACTATGGAATAGGGTGCTATTTGGGACATGCACAGGGGCACGTGGGAAAGTGCCTTTTATCCACTGATCCGCATGCTCAGTATAAAAAGTAGAGAAGGTGACGCCACACCGACGTTAAGACATTAATGTTCCCGACCACAGGTGTTCACTGCAGAGGGAGTCATGCCAATTAGGCTTCTCTCTCCCCTTCTCCTGGTGGGTTCCCCTAGCAATTATGCAGGATTACACCTGATGGGTTCCCCTGGCAATTAGGCAGGATTACACCTGATGTGCCCCTTTGAATGAGTTATATAACTGTCTGCGCTCCTTCCGAGCTGGATTACTTATGGGGAGCTGAAATGGCCATTTTCTGGTGGTGTGGGAATAGAGTGGGGTGACACAAACACACACACACACACACTGGCCCAACAGAAAAATGTAATCTATTCCATTGCATAGTATTCTATTACATTCCATTCTCTGAAAGGGAAAGATGGAACAGTTCAAATCTCTCACACATTCCTGTCGTGTCTTTGGCTATGCCGGATTAAGTGATATGACATGCTATTCTATAAAATAATTTCTCTGTAATTAATATTACCTGATTGAGCTAATCATGTAAATGTAATTAACTCGAGAGTCGGGGCACCACAAAATAATAGTTATAGAGCTGTTATCTTCCGAGTAAACTCTTAAAGACCTAGTAATATTTTACATCAATAGCAGTCAATATTAATCGTCATCTTAATTCAGTCTCATCTGAAAGTTGTAAATTCTTGGTTATCTGCACGAACCCTGGCTAACAAGTTGAATCAGCAATACAAAATTGGGTTTAATTATTTATTTACTAAATACCTAACTAATCACACAGAATTACACATACACATAATTAATCATAACTTGATTACAAATTCCGTTATAAAGGAAAACGTCCCTAGCGGGCGGAACAGATATGACAGCTGGTTACACAAAAGAAAAGGGGCTGGGTTTGAGTGAAAGAGCGGGAAGACTGAGGGACACAGGGAGAAGCTGTGCTATCGTAAATACAGTATCTTATGCATTCTAAATTACCGCCCATTTGGAAAAGGAAAATGCAATAAATATTTACTCTGAGCTGTGATTCGGTAGGTTGGTGGTAGATGGAAGGCCGTGTTGCCCAACCGAGTCCTTTGTCCTTTGAAGAATGTCCTTTGAAGAATGCTGGTAAATTGAATACGTTGTAGTAACGTCGTTGTGTGGTAGACGGAATACTCTGTCTGTTCCTTCCTAACCTGTGTTTGTAGCTGCTGTTGCTAACTCCACGGCTAGGAGGTATCACTTCTGTAGTGAATAAGAGTTCAAAGTTCATACCATTCGCAACCAAAGCTCACGCTGATGTTGGCTTCGTTCTGTAGTTATTATCTGAACCATTCTGACATCGGACCGTCGTCCTCACATCCTCGGAACAGGAGGTTATATTGTCGTCAATGCTTTATATAGGAAGGGAGAGGAGGGCGTTGTCACATTCTGACCTTTATTTCATTTGTTTTGTCATTATTTGTCTATGTTTGTTTTTCTATGATTTGGGCATTTCTATGTTTTCGGCCTAGTATGGTTTTCAATCAGAGGCAGGTGTCATTAGTTGTCTCTGATTGAGAATCATACTTAGGTAGCCTGGGTTTCACTGTGTGTTTGTGGCTGTTTGTGTCCGTGTCTGTGTTTTTCACCACACGGTACTGTTTTGGTTTTCGTTCGTTCCACGTTTATTGTTTTTCTATTCAGTTGTGTTCATGTTGAGTATTTCTTATTAAAAGAACCATGGACACTTACCACGCCGCATATTGGTCCTCCGATCCTTCTCGCCTCTCCTCTTCAGACGAAGAGGAGGAAAACCTTTACAGGCGTGTTTGAAAAGTTTTATAGCCCATGTCCCTTCACAGGGGCGGGCCACTTATTGAGCAGAGCCCTAACCTTATAAAAAAACAATTCTCACATTTTAGAAGCTAAAATCACATTTCATCCCATCACAAATAATTTCATATTCAAACATTTAAATTGAACAACAATTCCATGTGAATCCGATAACTCTGATGTGTAGACTTTCCACTGTAGAGTTTGTCATCTTATCATTGATGAGAATGTCTCAGATGACAACCGAACTGACATCATATTCATTAAGTACCACCGCATATGTTTAATTGGTCGGATTCCCAGAATATAGTTCATTTCCCCCCACCTTCTGATGTTCCCAGAATCTCTATGTTAACCAAAGGGGTTTGTAAATGTAACGTCAGTAGGGTGGAAAAAGGGGGGAAGTGGTATTTATGATTGTCATAAACCTACCCCCAGGCCAACGTCATGACATTCCCATACTTTACACAAAAGCCCTAAAAAGGCAATTCATATAAAACTATTAGGATGCTCAATGCCTATCTATCCTCTCTTGCCCTCTTTTTCCAATGCATAATACAATGCATGGGGTGGCAGGGTAGCCTAGTGGTTAGAGTGTTGGACTAGTAACTGAAAGGTTGCAAGTTCATGTCCCCGAGCTGACAAGGTACAAATCTGTTGTTCTGCCCCTGAACAGGCAGTTAACCCACTGTTCCTACACCGTCATTGAAAATAATAATTTGTTCTTAACTGACTTGCCTAGTTAAATAAAGGTAAAAAAAAAATGTAATCTTAAGGCTCTGTTCATAATAGCTTCATCTATTCCTCAACTATACTTAATGTCTGTAGTTCTACAGATTGCGACAGCAGGGGAGATGGGTCTGGTTCCGAATTCTGTTTGACAGAGTGGTTTCACACAATGACCTTTCAATCAGTTCTTTCAGTCCACCTGGTATAAGTGGCGTGGTCTATCATGGCAGAACGATAGCTCGCCTTGGGAGAAAATGAAGTTGGAATTGAATGGCTGGTAAGAGGTTGTTAACATAGCCTTTGACCTGCCTCATGTGTAGGAGAGTTGTAGAGATTAGTCTCTCACCAATGGGATGTTAATACATGTATGTCGATTGGGATGTTTGCTAAATGGCATACAGTGAGTGTACAAAACATTAGGAACACCCGCTATTTCCATGACAGACTGACCAGGTGAATCCTATGATCCCTTATTGATGCCACCTGTTAAACTCACTTCAATCAGTGTAGATGAAGGGGAGAAGATGGTTTAAATAAGGATTTTTAAGCTTTGAGACAATTGAGACATGGATTGTGTATGTGTGCTATTCATAGGGTGAATGGGCAAGACAACAGATTTAAGTGCCTTTGAACGGGGTATGGTAGTAGGTGCCAGGCACACCGGTTTGTGTTGGGAACTGCAACGCTGCTGGGTTTTTCATACTCAACAGTTTCCCTTGTGTATGTAATGGTCCACCACCCGAAGGACATCCGGCCAACTTGACACAACGGTGGGAAGCATCAACATGAGCCAGCATCCCTGTGGAATGCTTTCGATACCGTGTAGAGTCCATGCCCCGACGAATTGAGTCTGTTCTGAGGGCAAAGGGGGGTGCAATTAATGGTTTGGGATGAGTTGGACAGCAGAGTAAAGGAAAAGCAGCCAACAAGTGCTCAGCATACGTGGGAACTCCTTCAAGACTGTTGGAAAAGCATTCCTCATGAAGCTGGTTGAGAGAATGCCAAGAGTGTGCAAAGCTGTCATCAAGGCAAAGGGTGGCTACTTTGAAGAATCTGAAATATTTAAATATATTTTGATTTGATTAACACTTTTTTGGTTACTACATGACTCCATATGTGTTACAATGTATAAACTAGTAAAAAATTAAGAAAATCCCTTGAATGAGTAGGAATGTCCAAACTTTTGACTGGTACTGTATATATGCACTGAGTGTATGAATTATTAGCAACACCTTCCTAATATTGAGTTGCACCCCCTTTTGTTCTCAGAACAGACTAAATTTGTTGGGGCATGGACTTCACAAGTTGTCGAAAACGTTCCACAGGGATGTTGTCCCATGCTTATTTATTTTCATTCCAGACTCTGAAATTGCTCCTTCTGATATTTCTTAATTTCTTTGTTTGTACTCTTGTGTGTATTGTTTTGTATTGCTAGGTGTTATTACTGCACGTTGGAACTAGAAGCAGAAGAATTTCTCTGCACCTGTTATAACATCTGCAAATCTGTGTACACGACCAATAAACTCTGATTCGATTTTGTGTGTGTGTGTGTATCCAGACCAATTAGATTAATGGAAATCCCAGGTTACGCGGGCCGGCATGACGCACGTCTACAAAGAAAGCAGAGTGCTTTCCATGGGTCAACCACAGTTTCCGTGGGTCAACCACAATTCTTCACTTTCCATGGGGCAACCACGGAGCAGGCTCAGCTGAAATTGCCATAAATTGTCCACTTTCACGTACACAATGGGGATGAACCAGAAAGATCAGTTTTAGGCTAGACCTACTGGAATTCTTTACAGTTTTGTTGTTTTACTAAATGCTCAGTTCACTTGCCCCAGGCAATAGGGCAACCCATAAGGTTCCTGCTACAAGTCGGTTCTGGAGTTTTACCTAGTTACATCAGGAAGAAGAGATCTCTGTGGTGCCACCTCTGCTCCTAGTCTCTCCTGTCCTGTTTGAGTCTTTATGTGTGATTGACTGAACCAACAGGATTAGTGGGCTAATTACAGCTTTGGAGAAAGAGCGAGAGAGAGAGGGGTGGAGAGAGAGAGAAAGAGCGAGAGAGAGAGAGAGGGAGAGAGAGAGAGGGAGAGAGAGAGAGAGAGAGAGAGAGAGAGAGGGAGAGAGAGAGAGAGAGAGAGAGAGAGAGGGAGAGAGAGAGAGAGAGAGAGAGAGAGAGAGAGAGAGGGAGAGAGAGAGAGGGAGAGAGAGAGAGAGAGAGAGAGAGAGAGAGAGGTGGAGACTAAAAGAAAATGGAAAAGAAGGACAAAACAGGTCGAAGAGGGAGGGCAATGAGGAAGAAAATGAAGAAAGCATTAGAGGTACAACACACCCACTTTAGAATGTTATTAGTTGACACAGGGAAAGTATATGTTTTGGAAAAACTTTATTTTACGGTAGACATTAGCAAGTATTTACTCAAAATGACACTAAAACGGTAATTACATAGTAAAAAGCTATGAATTACAAGCACCAGTAGATTAAGATACGTCAATTGCTGACTTTGCATTTTGGAAACTGGCCTTTCTCTTCCATTCCTTCCTTTCCCCCACCCTCACAAACCTTCTCTTTCTCATCCATTCCTTCCTTTCCCCCACCCCCACTAACCTTCTCTTTCTCATCCATCCCTTCCTTTCCCCCACCCTCACAAACCTTCTCTTTCTCATCCATTCCTTCCTTTCCCCCACCCTCACAAACCTTCTCTTTCTCTTCCATTCCTTCCTTTCCCCCACCCTCACAAACCTTCTCTTTCTCTTCCATTCCTTCCTTTCCCCCACCCTCACAAACCTTCTCTTTCTCATCCATCCCTTCCTTTCCCCCACCCTCACAAACCTTCTCTTTCTCATCCATCCCTTCCTTTCCCCCACCCTCACAAACCTTCTCTTTCTCATCCATCCCTTCCTTTCCCCCACCCTCACAAACCTTCTCTTTCTCATCCATCCCTTCCTTTCCCCCACCCTCACAAACCTTCTCTTTCTCATCCATCCCTTCCTCTCCCCCACAAACCTTCTCTTTCTCATCCATCCCTTCCTTTCCCCCACCCTCACAAACCTTCTCTTTCTCATCCATCCCTTCCTTTCCCCCACCCTCACAAACCTTCTCTTTCTCATCCATCCCTTCCTTTCCCCCACCCTCACAAACCTTCTCTTTCTCATCCATCCCTTCCTTTCCCCACCCTCACAAACCTTCTCTTTCTCATCCATCCCTTCCTTTCCCCCACCCTCACAAACCTTCTCTTTCTCATCCATCCCTTCCTTTCCCCCACCCTCACAAACCTTCTCTTTCTCATCCATCCCTTCCTTTCCCCCACCCTCACAAACCTTCTCTTTCTCATCCATCCCTTCCTCTCCCCCACAAACCTTCTCTTTCTCATCCATCCCTTCCTTTCCCCCACCCTCACAAACCTTCTCTTTCTCATCCATCCCTTCCTTTCCCCCACCCTCACAAACCTTCTCTTTCTCATCCATCCCTTCCTTTCCCCCACCCTCACAAACCTTCTCTTTCTCATCCATCCCTTCCTTTCCCCCACCCTCACAAACCTTCTCTTTCTCATCCATCCCTTCCTTTCCCCCACCCTCACAAACCTTCTCTTTCTCATCCATCCCTTCCTTTCCCCCACCCTCACAAACCTTCTCTTTCTCATCCATCCCTTCCTTTCCCCCACCCTCACAAACCTTCTCTTTCTCATCCATCCCTTCCTCTCCCCCCACAAACCTTGCACCTAACAACTTATGAAAAATGTATGATGATGTGGCTCAGATCACAATCAATGTCTTACCTCTCTCTCTCTGTCTCTCTCTGTCTCTCTCTGTCTCTCTCTCTCTCTCTCTCTCTCTGTCTCTCTCTGTCTCTCTCTCTCTCTCTCTCTCTCTCTCTCTCTCTCTGTCTCTCTCTGTCTCTCTCTGTCTCTCTCTCTCTCTCTCTCTCTCTCTCTGTCTCTTTCTCTCTGGGAGACTCAGCACTTCGTACTGCAGTGGTTTAGGACCAGCAGAGGGAGTTCCTATTACATCATAAATGTTGCCAACTGAAATCTGATCTGAGAATAACATTAACCGGGAAGGAGGCACCAGGAAGAGGGGAAAGGAAATAAGGGAGGGATAGATCAAAGAAAGTTCCGCCTGTGAAAATGGTGGATTTGCTAAGGGCGTTGTCTGCTGTTGTGTGTGTGTGTCTTTGCACACCCTTGCGAGTGTTTGTGTGGTGTGTGTGTCAGGTCTTTCTTGCCTCTGTCATTGAAAAGTCCTGCTGTAGTGCCTGGTTTGCTTTGTTTACAGATTGTGAAATTTGGCTCACGCATGGTTGGGCTAGTTGAAAAGTTCAAAGGTTGCTGACTGCTCAGTATAACTTGGGAGACTGTAGTCCCAGCCAGGGAAGGAAATTTCACCTACACCACACGGTAAGACTGCTAGCCTTACACTTTTCTCTATACCATGTCGAGAGTTCTTACTTGTCTCTCATATGGATTCCTTTGTGTGTTAGTGACTGAGTGTGAGTGTGTGTATACTTGCACAGCTGGTGTCTGTGTGACTGCACACTTGTTTGTGGGAGGGGTGTGTTGTATACATACAATATGTGTGCCTTGAAGTGCAGAAACTGAGTGGCCGGAAAACACATACTAGTATATCAGCTGCTACATTTCCTGCTTGCCTGTTTGTCCGGAATTTAGATTTCCTTTGCTCTCTGGCACAGTGAAGACTAACAAAGTGGGTCTGTTCATATGACAGAGTGTTAAAGTTCAGAACACGTTATATGACAGAGTGTTAAAGTTCAGGACACGCTATATGACAGTGGGCTAAAGTTCAGGATGTAAACATTGTTGTCAGTGTATGGTGACACCATGGTGGATTTATACAATATGAGCTCTGAGAGCCACTTTATATATTTATGATAGAGCATTTGAGAAACACCATTCTCTATGAAAATAGCTTTATACTATTCACAGTTGGTTTCCATAGAATGTGCCATGCAAAAAAATACATTAGGAGAAGCCACTTATAGATTAGAGCACAGGTGGCCAACCATTCTGGAGAGCTTGGTTATGTAGGCTTTTGCTCTAGCCTTGATTCAGGTAATCAATGTCCTGGTGAGCAGCTGATGAGTAGAATAATTTATGATAGATTGGGATTAGATTGAGGGGAAGTGAGAATAACACGGAGAAAGACAAAGACGGACAGAGAAAGACAGAGAAAACAGTATGACAGAGATAGAGACAGAAACCTGAAGATGATTCCCCTGCTCTTACAATGACCCAGTGACACAAAAAACAGTGATATGATATCTGAGTCAAATTTTTCAACTGTGGATAAGTAACATACAATGAATAGAAGCTATGAGGTCAGGCCTTAGTTTCCTGCATTGAATAGTTTTACATTGGTTGTTACCTAAATGCAACTTTAATTGAATTCATTTTTTTTTAAACCTTTATTCAACTAGGCAAGTAAGTTAAGAACAAATTCTTATTTTCAATGACTCGCCTAGGAATAGTGGGTTAACTGCCTGTTCAGGTGTAGAACGACAGATTTGTACCAGATTTGTACCTCAAACTTGCAACCTTTTGGGTACTAGTCGAACATTCTAACCACTAGGCTACCCTGCCGCCCCAATTGGATTCATGTAAACATTACAGTTCTGAAAACAAAGTTTGTCCAAAAAAAGCTGTCTCCTGGCACAATTTATCACAGGTATGGGGTAAGTTGAGCCGTGTGTAACGATCTTGCCTAGTTAAATAAAGGTTTAAAAAATGTAATATTAAGGCTCTGTTCATAATAGCTTCATCTATTCCTCAACTATATTTAATGTCTGTAGTTCTACAGATTGCGACAGCAGGGGAGATGGGTCTGGTTCCGAATTCTGTTTGACAGAGTGGTTTCACACAATGACCTTTCAATCAGTTCTTTCAGTCCACCTGGTATAAGTGGCGTGGTCTATCATGGCAGAACGATAGCTCGCCTTGGGAGAAAATGAAGTTGGAATTGAATGGCTGGTAAGAGGTTGTTAACATAGCCTTTGACCTGCCTCATGTGTAGGAGAGTTGTAGAGATTAGTCTCTCACCAATGGGATGTTAATACATGTATGTCGATTTGGATGTTTGCTAAATGGCATACAGTGAGTGTACAAAACATTAGGAACACCCGCTATTTCCATGACAGACTGACCAGGTGAATCCTATGATCCCTTATTGATGCCACCTGTTAAACTCACTTCAATCAGTGTAGATGAAGGGGAGAAGATGGTTTAAATAAGGATTTTTAAGCTTTGAGACAATTGAGACATGGATTGTGTATGTGTGCTATTCATAGGGTGAATGGGCAAGACAACAGATTTAAGTGCCTTTGAACGGGGTATGGTAGTAGGTGCCAGGCACACCGGTTTGTGTTGGGAACTGCAACGCTCCTGGGTTTTTCATACTCAACAGTTTCCCTTGTGTATGTAATGGTCCACCACCCGAAGGACATCCGGCCAACTTGACACAACGGTGGGAAGCATCAACATGAGC